>NC_066584.1:247612368-247926743 GCF_024323335.1 Lathyrus oleraceus
TGCTGAACCAAATATATTTCATTATATCATAGTAATTTTTCAATTAGATATGTTAAATTTTAAAACTGAAAAATGTGAAAAATCGAAAGTTATAAAACAAATCCATGAAGAAAGAAGGGTGATGTGTTATGTCTGCATATCAACTGAGCGGCGAGACTCTGCAGGATGCTTTGCGGGGTGGAAGAACGTCTTTTCTTTGTTACACGGAGGACTGTTTTGTTTCTTTATAAACCTCCACTTTGCAATTAAAATCAATGGAAATGAACTGTCTTTGTTATATTATCATTAGCATTTGTTTTGCCACTAAAATCTGCATTTCCTAAGCTTCTCATCCCTAAAGTTGAATCCTACAATTACAATCTAAAATTGATTACAACCAAACAATCTTCCATTTCAAACAAACCATCTTTAATCGGCAACGACAGTCTATACTGTCAGAAGAAACGATTCGTTTGTAAACTTCTGTATTTTATTGGAATGCAATTTTGGACTTTATACATACAAAACAAACTTTAGCTATTCTACTAATTATGATAAATAGTAAATACTCTTAATTTTCCCACTGTCTATTGACCTTCCAATTCTTTTCACTAACTTATTATTAAAAGCCCATTAACTGTAACATTTAAAGTTTATTCAACAAAACTCCTCTGTAAACTTAAATGTTTCTTCCATTCATCATTCCTATCAACTTCTTGCCTCTGTCGAAGATTTCCTTTGATAGTGGTTTTGTGAAAATATCAGCTGCTTGGTCCTTACTTGCTACATGCTTCAATTCGACACTTCCTTCCTTCACGTGTTCTCGAATAAAATGAAAACGAACGTCAATGTGTTTGCTCCTTTCATGGTTTACTGGATTCTTTGCTAACTCAATTGCTGACCTGTTGTCAACTTGTATTATTGTAGCATCTTTCTGTTCTATCTCCATTTTACTCATCAATCTTCTGAGCCATATTGCATGACAAACACACCAGGATGCTGCTACATATTCTGCTTCACATGTCGAAAGTGTTACTATTGGCTGCTTTTTAGAAAGCCAAGTGAATGCAGTATTTCCCATGAAAAACACATATCCAGAAGTGCTTTTTCGATCGTCTATGTCTCCGCACCAATCACTGTCGGAGTAACCAACCAACTTGTATTTCTCTGAATTCGAGTAAAACATCCCAAGTGACACTGTTCCTTGGATGTACCTCAGAATTCGCTTCAATGCCTTCCAATGTGTGTAAACTGGCTCCTCCATGAATCGACTTACAATGCCTACACTTAATGAGATATCTGGTCTTGTACATGTGAGATAGCGAAGACTTCCTACCAAACTTCGATATTTTCCTGCTTCAACACGTTCTCCTCCATCAAATTTCGACAGTTTTGTTCCTGGTTCCATTGGCGTCGAAGCCGGATTACAGCTTTCCATCTTATATCTTTTCAAGATTTCTTTTGCATATTTTTCTTGTGAAATGAAGATTCCTGTTTCTTCTTGTCGAACTTCCAGACCAAGAAAGAATCTCATCAGGCCTAAATTTGTCATCTCGAATTCACGTGTCATTGTGCTTTTGAATTCTTCTATCATCTCATCATTACTGCCCAGAAAAATAAGATCATCAACATAGAGAGCAACAAGTAATACATTCATTCCTTTTTTCTTCACATAGAGGGCATGTTCGTACGGACATTGCTCGAACCCATTCTCCTTGAAATATGTGTCGATACGTGTGTTCCATGCCCGCGGTGCTTGCTTCAGCCCATATAACGCTTTCTTCAATTTCAGTACCTTCTCCTCTTCTCCAGCTTTCATGTACCCGAGTGGTTGTTCGACATAGACTTCTTCTTCTAGTACACCATTCAGAAAAGCTGTTTTGACATCCATTTGAAATATTGGCCATTTGAATTGAGCAGCTTGAGATATGAGTAGTCGAATTGTCTCCATTCTTGCAACAGGTGCAAATACTTCGTCATAATCAAATCCTGCTTTCTGTTTGTATCCCTTCGCAATAAGTCTCGCTTTGTATCGTTCTATTTCTCCTTGAGCGTTCATCTTTTTCTTGAATACCCACTTTACACCAATGGGTTGACTACCTTTTGGCAATTCAACTAGCTCCCAAGTGTTGTTGTGGATAATCGCCCTCATCTCTTCGTCCATTGCACTTTTCCACTTCTTGTCTCGTACTGCTTCTTCAAAACTGATGTTTTCAGCATCTGCCAAGAGACATACAAGGTGCACTTCACTTGTCGAATCATACAGATCTTGCAAACTTCGCATTCTGGGTTGTGTAGGTTCATCTTCATCGTCAGAATCTTCAAGTTTTGTCGAAATGTTTGATGGTACAGCGACAGATGATTCTTCAACTTCGACAACAGCTTCTGTCGAACTGTTTCAGTCCCACTTACTTGCTTCGTTTATTCGAACGTCTCTACTCACTATCACCTTTTTTCTTATGGGATCAAATAGCTTGTACCCTTTTGTTTTCTCATCATACCCAATGAGTATGTATTTCTGACTTTTGTCTTCAAGTTTCGTTCTTCGTTGATCTGGTACGTGTGCATAAGCAACACTTCCAAATACTTTGAGATGAGAGACTGTTGGCTTCTGTCCGCTCCACGCTTCTTGTGGTGTTTGATCTTCTAACTTCGAATGTGGACATCGATTTTGAACATAAATGGCACATTTTACAGCTTCTGCCCAAAACTCCTTTGGCATGTTCTTGCTTTTAAGCATTGATCGAACCATGTCAAGGACTGTTCGATTCTTTCTTTCAGCCACCCCATTTTGTTGAGGTGAGTATGCTGCAGTTAGAAATCTCCTTATACCCTGCTCTTCACAATATTTCATAAAAGCTGTCGAAGTATACTCACCACCTCTATCTGATCGAACTGCTTTAATATGTCTGTCGGTTTCCTTCTCCACCATTACTTTGAACCTTTTGAATACCTCAAATGCTTCAGACTTTTCTTTCAAGAAATAAACCCATGTCTTCCGTGAGTAATCATCGATAAAGGAAATGAAGTACCTTTTGCTACTGAAAGATGCTGGCGTGATTGGTCCACATATGTCGGTGTGAATCAAATCAAGGATATGCTTAGCTTGATATTCTGCCTTCTTTTGGAATGAAGTTCTTGTTTGTTTGCTCAGCACACATTCTTCACAGAACTTTCCTTCATAATCCATATCTGGTAGTCCATGCACCATGTTCTTTTTCGCCAACCTTCTTAAACCAGCATGATGTAGATGACCAAAGCGTAGATGCCATAGTGACGCTTTGTCTTCGACATTTACTTGTAAACATTTTTCTCGAACGTTTATCAGATTCAGTTTGTACATTCGATTTCTCTCCATTTCGACACGAGCAGTCAGATGTCCCAGCTTGTCCTTCAAATACAGTATCCGTTCTTTCATCAGTATCGAATAACCTTTTGCTGTAAGTTGTCCCAAACTCAAGATGTTGGTCTTAAGATTTGGTACATAATAAACATCTTGAATTGATCCAATCAACCCATCTTTCTGCAGGTAACGGATCGTTCCTTTGCCTTCGACCTTCACTTTCGATGCATCTCCGAAAGACACATTGCCATCTTCAATCTTTCTCATTTCTTTAAACAGGTGTTTGTGACCACACATATGGTTACTTGCTCCTGAGTCAAGATACCAAACGTTGTCATTTGTGTTGATCTCATTTTGAGCCATCAACAGAAAACCTTCATTTGCTTCAGCTTCCAAAGTTAGATTGGTTGTTTCTTCTACCTTCTTTTCGATCCGACAATCTTTTGCAAGATGTCCCACTTTATCACAGTTATAGCATTTGAATGAGTTACAATCCTTCGCATAATGACCATACTTCCCACACTTGTAGCATTCAAAGTTGATTTGCGTCCTCTGCTCCTTCTTCCTTCTTTTTCATCTTTCGTTGTTCGTGTGCTTCGAGGGAACCTGCAAGCTCTTCGACTGCGAGCTTCGAAAGGTCCTTCGACTCTTCTATTGCACACACAATATTCTCAAACTTATCTGTTAAAGATCTCAAAATCTTTTCGACAACTCGTGCATCAGTTACTGTTTCGCCATTTCTGCTGAGTTGGTTCACCACTTTTTGTACACGCGTGATGTAGTCAGATACATTTTCTGACTCCTTCATCTGCATCCTCTCCAATTCGCCACGAAGTGTTTGGAGTCGAACTTGCTTTACTCGATCTGCTCCTTTGAACACTTTCTCCAGTGTGTCCCACGCTTCTTTCGACGTAGTCGAACCGGCAATCTTTTCGAAGCCTGACTCATCAACAGCCCTAAACAGCATGTAAAGTGCCGTTTTATCCTTCGGTCGCGTCTCTTTCAACGCCTTGTTTTGAGCTGTCGTATATCCCTCAGTATCTGTTGGTTCTTCAAACCCATCTTTGGTCACCTCCCACGCGTCTAGAGATCCGAGAAGAGCTTTCATCTGGATACTCCAGTTTTCGTAATTCAACTTCGTTAGCCGTGGTAACGGCATTTGATTCATCATATTTGCCATTAGCTCTGATGCCAATTTGTCAGAAGAAACGATTCGTTTGTAAACTTCTGTATTTTATTGGAATGCAATTTTGGACTTTATACATACAAAACAAACTTTAGCTATTCTACTAATTATGATAAATAGTAAATACTCTTAATTTTCCCACTGTTTATTGACCTTCCAATTCTTTTCACTAACTTATTATTAAAAGCCCATTAACTGTAACATTTAAAGTTTATTCAACATATACAAGTATTCCACAAAGGAATGGACTTGATTTTGACAGGAACATAATGACCATGTTATTTTCTGGTATAAAGAACCAAGTTTAAGTTTTTAAAAGGGAAAAAGAAAGGGCATTCAGGAGAAACAAGAGACATTTGCACCAATTATTCCAGAAGTAAATATTCATTTCCCTTGCATTTACTTTCTTTTACAGTTTATTCAAAACTATATTTACTTTGTCACCTCTAATACACCCAACAAAGATGGACAAAGCTTTATTTGAAAAGCAAATATGGAACAACAACTTATATGGTTTATCAAACCACAGAAGGAATAGGAGCAGTGGGTATCAAATACAAATCATCTTTTCTTTTGATAGTAGCTCCAAATTGCTCAGCCATGTCCAAATCCTCACCTTTCATCCCATTGGGAAGCTTCCAATCAAAGTGATACAACAAGAATGCAAGGGATAGCTCAACACTTATCAAACCGAATGTGATGCCCGGGCACATTCTTCTTCCAGCACCAAAAGGAATGTACTCAAAATTACTCCCTTTGTAGTCAATAGAGCTACCAATGAATCTCTCCGGATAGAACCTCTCTGGTTCAAACCAGTACTTAGGATCTCTTCCAATTGCCCATGCATTAACTATCACTTTGGTTTTGACTGGGATATGATACCCATCTATCTCACATGCTTGTCCACATTCTCTTGGAAGTAAAAGAGGAGCCGGAGGGTGCAGTCTTAACGTCTCTTTCACAATTGACTTCAAATATTCGAGTTCATTTATGCAGTTTTCACCAACATTTCCTCTCGTTTTGAAGATTTCTCTCACTTCATGTTGTGCTTTCTTCATCACTCTTGGATCTCTTATCAACTCTGACATCACCCAAACTATGGTAGAAGCTGATGTGTCACCTCCAGCACCAAAAATGTCCTGAAATGTAAAATGCAAGGATATTATTATAATAGGGTTTTAAGTTTCAAATACTCATTTAAGTTTTACTTCAAGGGACTTATTGTCCTTACCAGGATTATAGCCTTGATATTGTTGTCAGTTAAGCATATATCTTGCTCATTTTCATTACCACCCTGGAAATTTAAAAGAACATTTACTAGATCTTCTTCTGCTTCACCTTGACCTTGTTTTGCTTCTTTATGTTCAATGATGACTTTTTCTAGTAACTCATCCACTTGTCTATGCAGCCCCTCAAGTTTTTGCCTCAAACCAGATACAAGGTGAAGCCATTTAGCTGAAGGAAACAGTTCAGCTATGTCAAAGCCTCCTGCAACTGCATCTCCATTTCCCAAAGACGGAAGTCCAAGGACTTTGCATTTGTTGCCAAATGCAGCCTTTGTAATGATAGCAAATGTTGATGAAACCACAAGTTGAGTGAAGTTGATGGGTGACCCTTGCTGTGAATCAATCCTTTTGATGAGATCTGTGAGCACTTCTTCTCTTATTGGCTGGAATGAACTCACACGTTTTGGGGTTAAAAGCTCCCTTTTGCATATTTTTCGCAGCTGTCTCCAATAATTTCCGTAAGGTGAAAATGCAATATCTGTGCATCCATATGATATTATTTCCATAGCTACAATTTTAGGCCTAGATGCAAATATGATATCATGGGTTTTAAGTACCTCCTTAGCATACTCTGGTGAGGAAACAACAACTGCAAAGATCTCTCCAAGTTGTAGTTGCATCAAGGGTCCATATATTTTGGCCAAATCTCTTAGTTTTCTATGTGGTGTAGAGGTAACTAGATGGTGTATGTGTCCTATAACAGGTAGCTTCCATGGTCCTGGGGGAAGGTTTGTAGATGAGCCTTTTTTCTTGAGATTCCTCCCAATTTTCAGTGCGACGAGAATGAAGAGGAAAAAGGAAACAAGGGCTAATAACTCAGAAGTGTGAGAATCCATGGAGAATTAATTGCTAGCTTGGTTTATTACAAAGTGCTATCTATGAGCAAGGTTTTAAATATAGTTGAGATTGCATGGGAAGGGGTTAGAATAAAACCAAATAGTACCGTTTATTATAGTGCTACTATTAAATTTTATAATAATGGTTTTAACAGTGGCTGACAAGCGGCATCATAGTTTTTGGGATTTCTTAAATGGAACCGCAAATGCAATCATAGTTTTCAACCGTACCTGACTAGCGGCATCATAGTTCGTCAAGTCTGTTTCGATAGATGGAATTTGATGGAATATGGCATAATGGAATCGTATTATTTAAATTTAAGGTTTCGTTAACTTGTGTGATGGTTACTATTATTAAATATTTTATGTGGAATAAAACAAAATTTAAAGTTTTAAAAAATTAAATATATGTGTTTCAAGAGAATATTTCTATAAATATATGATTAACGTGTGTTTTTGCAGCATAGGTTAGTATTAACCTTAAATTTATAAAATAGATTAGTGGAATAATGCAACATTGTCTACTTTATTTTTAGTATTTATTTTGTATTATTTATAATTTTCTTTTTCTTATAATTCTATTTTATTCTATTAATTAATTATTGTTGTGTGAAAATGTTGTTCATATGTGGATTTTTGTTTTTGTTTTCTCTTGTATTTTAAGAGATGATGTTAACTAACTTATACTTAATTTCATTAAGCTAGAAAACAAAATAGAAAAAGTTCATTAGTATTGAAGTGAGTATTGTGATTCTAATATTTGAAAAATGAAAAATGAAGATAGTGTTTGTATGAACTATAAAATATATAATTTTGATTATTTTAATAAAACATTTGTTCTTAGCATTACAAAATATTAATGTTTTGTGGATAAAAATGGAATAAGAAGATTATAATCATAATGGAATGATAGTTTTATTCACTTTCATCCTGAAATACCCAAATAATAAAACAGGAATATCATTCCATTTTGTTTTATTTTGCTTTATTCTATTTTATTTATTTTATTTTATTTTGTTATGTCGTTTGCTTTATTTTATTTTATTTTGTTATGTTGCATTCTGTCCATTCAAACAAACCTTAGATTAAGTTGGAGAGTTTAGAATAGAGAATTTTGAAAAGAAAAAAAAAGTAGTAAAAAATAAAAAGAGATTAGAAAGACTTATTTTTTTATAATATAAAATTCTTCTAAACTAAGAATGAAAAAATTATATTGAATTAGAGTTTTGGAAAAGTTACACAAATTTTTTAAATAAATATATGTTTTTCATAATTGAAATATTATAATAATAAATAATTATTTATTATTTAATATAAAAGCCCTCTTTCAAAAAAAATTAATTTATTTGTCTCTAATCATTTTATTTCGAAGTCCTCAAAACACCTTTCCTTCCAACTTTCAAATAATTTTTTATTGTCAATTTATAAAAATAAGAAATAAACATAAGTGATAGAATATTCGGATCTACTACTTTAGTATGTCAATTCAGTCATAAACTTTATTAATTTATCATTTTATCTATAGCTCTTATAAAATAAATCTTAAATCAAGAATAGACTATTGTGCTTGCGATAAATCTTTATGCACAATGTCATTGATTTATAAATTTTTGGGATTTTTTTTAAATAATCAATTATTTTAATTTTATTTTTTAAATAACTATATTTTTAAGTTATTTATCAAGATAATCATGTTTTATGCACATGTTTAAAAGATGTGTCAGTTGGACTGACGCATGCATTTTGATATTGAGTAGAGGCGTAAATATCATTGGTGCATGCATGCATTCAATGCAATTGGCGCATGTTTACTATATATCATTTGCATGTGTCATTGCATGTGGCGCAAGCTATATATATTTTTTAATATTTTATATTTTATATTTATAAATAAATAGATAAATAAAAAATAATTATTAATATTATGATATAACGTTAAAATACATAACAATTAACAAGAAAATCAATGATCCGCCCGATTAAAATGTCTCATGTTCCACATCCCGGTGCGTTAGTCTGTCTTCGAGGTCTCACACGATTTCTTTGAGGTGTTTGGAGTCTTTGAGTGCTTACATGATGCAATGGTGGCTAGTGTGAAGGTCTGGTGGAAGGTCCATCGGTATTTAATTTTGTCATCATTTCTCTCTAATAGTTTGGGGTGTTGTTGCCAACGGCGCTGTCGTAATTGAGTTCGGTGTTCATGTTATTGTAGTTGGGTCATTGTGGTTGGGTGGTTTGTGGACGGTATGGTTGTCCGAATTGGGCCATTGAATCGTTTTGGAAACGAAGCAATGGTTCATGTGGTGTAATAAAGTCAAACAATGGTTGGATGTTGTGGCGATGAGATGCTTGGGTGTTCATAAGTGGGGGCTATGATGGAATGAGATTGAACTGTATGAATCATGCGGGTTATAGACAAATGTGGTGGTTACGTATGGTCGTTGCTGGTTAGGGTTTGATTCCTGATTTTGAGTTTGGGTGTCTGACGTGAATTGGTTGCGAGGTTTGGTGTATATGGTAAGGTAATGGTGTGAGGTTAGTCTTTGGGTTTGGATGGGTTGACATTGTTCTTGGACGAGGATTTGTTGTTGGACGTTTGATGACGATACTCGTTGGCGTGGACCAATCAAATACCATTGCATGTGGCGCTTTCACATGCATGCGGCATTGTATGTGCCGCTAATGAATAACATTTTCATTGGATGCGTCAATGCAACTGAGGCTTAGATTAAATATTTTTTGAAAAATGATTATATTAAAAAATATTTTTAAAAAGTAATTATTATATATATATATATATATATATATATATATATATATATATATATATATATATATATATTGGATTGGATAAAAATTAATTGATCATGCCTTTTTAATAATAAAATAAAAATTATTTTTATTAATATTCAGAATATCTTAAACTTTTATTTGATTATTTAAAAAAATATATATTATTTAACAATTGGAATCATTCCCAATGAACATATGGATAGAAAGAAAACTCATAAAATAGATACGGATAAGAACCCAGATAATTATTCATTAAAATAAGCGATATAGATACGAAAATCTTAGTATCCACCACATCCTATACTCACACAATATATATTTATGTTTATGTATTTTTATTTTTATTGTTATATATTAATTTATCAATTTTATTAAATAAATCACTGTTAAACTTATATATATTTTTAAATAAGTATTTATTCATTTCTTAACTTAATAATAATATTTTTGAATTTTTTTAATATTATTAAAATAAATTATAATTAATTAATTAATTATATTAAAAACGCGGATAAATAAATATAATACAAATATTTATGCATACATAATTATTGGTGTCTATACAAATATAAACTCAGGTACGAAATTATTTTCAAACATCAAATAGGAACATACCCTATCAAAAGTTAAACCATATATATATATATATATATATATATATATATATATATATATATATATATATATATATATATATATATATATATATATATATATATATATATATATATATATATATATAATCAATCGACACGTTGCAAAATTTAGTTTATACGCTCTCCCATCTGTAGAAAAACTTCCTTCTTCTTTTCTAATAAAAACTAGTAATATACCGTACGGATCAATTTGTTTTGTTTTAATATAAGTTGGTATGAAATTTATTTTGGAGGTAAAGCTCAATTTAAAAAATGTTAAATTCGGTGACATGTAATACCACATTGATATAATTAAAATAGAGTTGATACAACTAATATTTTTATAGTTGATGCGGAACAAAATTCCATCAAAAATAAGAAATATTCATACATGTGCAAAATGGCAACAAATCTAAAAAGAGTACATCTAAAATAAGTATTAATAATGTAAGAGCAAAATGTCATGAAACAATCTCATGATAATGCATGAGTAAAAACAAATAAGGAGGTTAGAAATCAAACAATGTCGGGGTTGAGGCAGTCATTCCGGTAGAAAACGAAGATCTGACATGAAGAACAATTAATCCCCTTTCGGTGTGACGAATAATGTCGTCCTAAGAATAGAGGTAGATCTTTTGGGGGAAAAAATACTAGAGGCTGCTTTCACAAGCGCGGTCGTCCAACAAACTGGGGCTACCAAATACAACCGCCACGTAGGACACAGAGAATTTCAGTTGGGGATTTAATTCTACGAAGAGCTGGCATTAGGGGGTAAGAATGCCCTGAATGGTAAGCTAGCAACAAATTGGGAAGGGCGTTATAGATTAAAAGAAAGGAACAATCATGAAGCATGTCACTTAGAATCGCTGGCAGGAGAACAAATATCGAGAACCTGGAACGTCGCCAAACTTAAACTATATTACAGTTAAAAGTAAATCTAAAAGCTCAGATTGTATAAACCCAGCCTATATGGAACTAACGAATGTTTTGAATAAAACCATTCTCTATTATATTTCTCTTGTCTGTTTTGTTTGTCCATTTTCCCATTCATAGTAGAGTTCAGACTTTCAAGGGTGTTGTCAGAGACGCTTTGCACGTCTGACTACATCAATCAATACCCCCAACGCCCAACGCGTCTATAAGAGTTCAGGAGAGCTGTTTGAGACGTTTTGCATGTCCGACTACATCAACCAATTTTCTCATGGGTGATATCGCATACACTTTGCACGTCCGAATACCACATTCAAATACCCCCTTATCAAAGAAATACACGCTTTTACGTGTAGTCACCTTCGGGTCTAGCCATTCCAATGACAGTTGTAGGGAAGCCTAAAGGCACTCAACTTAATTAGAATCATATCTCAAGGGCAGGGACGGGGATCCTCTTTCCTTGGTCGGGAATGATCCTTTGTGACGTGGAGTGTTATAGAAATATAGAGGAATGATCGCATCTCTCCGGACTAAGGAAAATCGCGAATAGCCATAAATGCTAAATACAACAAGGTATTTCAAAATAAACAAAACTACCGCATATAACATTATGCGTACAGGTATTTTGCGGAACAATACATTATAAAGTAATCAAAGAAGACGGAAGGAAGCACAAAAAACAAGAAGCTTGGGAGCTAAAGATTCCAATTAACACAAGATACTCCGGCAAGCACCTTTCTTCAAGGAATAAATATTAGGATATTGGGTTTCTAGTGCAATCAACTGACCCTGAAGAGCTTCCTCTCTTTTCAATATGCTCTTCTCCCATTCAGCCAGCTCTTCCATAGTACCTCGAATAACGAGGGATACAATTTTCGCTTCAACTGCACCCTAAAAACATCATATTCCATCTTCTTAAGTTGATCCTCAAGGTTCTTCACCTTTCTTTAGACAACTCAATTGAAGATCCATAGAGACGCCTTTCTTCAGACAACACAGGCCCCTGCTTTACGCGACCTTACAATTCTAAACGATCCTTCTTAAGACCTGTCTTCTTCCCCTTAGCAAAGTCACATCGAGCCTCCAATGAGTACACCTCCTAGGGCAGAACAGGTGAAGCTAAAAACTCTTTGGGGTAAAGAACTAACTAGTTAAGGAGAGACATTGTAACACCCTAAACCCCGTACATAAAATTATCATGTAATTTGATTAATCATAATGCAAACCACTCAGGGTGTCACACACAACAAACACATAACCTGCTCCGTAACACGGGTTACAACATAATAGTTTAATACACACATTTGTACTTGGGATGTTTACACGACAACCAACTCATCTGATATGTATTTGGTATGTTTATACGACATCCAACTCATCTGATATGTATTTCGTATTCATATAACAAGGCATTCAAAACCTATCATCGCACTCACCCAAATGTTTAAGGTGTCGTTGCAGTGGAATCATTAATAAAGCAATTAACGATAATATTGTAACTTACGACATTTAGTCTCATAAATGCCAACTTCATAACATAAGCAAAAGGAGTTTATAACATTCAACTCAAAACAACTTAGAAATCTCAGTAACATAAATAGTCTTGAGTTTAAACATAAAACGACATAATAATCAATTCAAAATTATCCCCAATTTGATGTTACATGATCAGAGCAAGGCACCACTAGTTAAAGAGATAAACTAAAGAAGTGACTTCAAGAGATATCTTCTACTTACTTCAGCAATGCTACTCCTGAGTATCTGCACGATGCCCACGTAAAGGCAATATTCAAACATAAGGGGTGATAAATCACAATTAATAATAACAAGCATATACTGCAAGGTAGGATATTAAACACATAGCATATTCTACACAATCTTAATAATAGTATATCAATTACATCCCTCCACCCAACTCGTAAAATCAATCACAACTCAACAAATATATCTCCACAAAACCACATATGACTCGATATGCAATGCAACTCATCTATGCAACGCTATGCATATGTATGTGGTACCAACTCAACATTTGGTTCTATGGAACCGGGTCCCCTCTTTTGAACCCTTGTGCCCCCTCTTATGAGCTCCAAGCCCCCTCTTTGAGCTTGGGCCAAGCCAGTAGTGCCCTCTTCTGTACTAGCAAACATGTCTCTTGATACAACTCAATATGAATGTATGAATATGTTAACAAAATTCAATGCGTTAAGACCCCTCTTCTGATCCTAACATACATGCATTGACAAAGTCACATAATCCCCTCTTTTGAATTACCAGAGCAACTCACACAATAACCAACATAGCAACACAACTCCAAAACATATGATAATCCAACTCAATAAAATTATCAACTCACATATATGTAACTTACCTTTAACTGAAAAATACACAACAACATACTCATAAAGTCAGCAAGTATTCAAGGGAAAGCATAGTGATCTGGCACAACATCATCAACTCGTTTATACATAACCATCTCTCATAAATTAACAAAATCAATTAAAACTTATTTTTAATCATTTAAGTCGCGTCAAACAACTCCTAACACTACCCAAAGGTAGCCAACAGTCCCGAAAATTAAAAAAAAATCTAAACATTTTTATAAGTTCATAATATCTCAACAAAGTATTTTTATTAACTTATTCTATGCTCTTAACTTGTAAAAAGTTATAACAATGTATAATTGTAACTCAACAAAGTTCTCAAGGAACTCTAAACAACTCTATAACAATTATCATAACTCTAAAATAACTCTAAAGCACTAAAAAATGCTCTACCGACAACTCTTGCCTATAAAGATAACTCATTAATTGGATGATGGTCTAATTCAAGTAATAATAACACAACTCTAAAGAGACAAATACCTTTAGTTTTAATTCTATGGATCATCATGTTTAACTCAAAATAACTCTAAAATAGCTCTGACAACTCTAAATATGTAAAAGTTACTCAAAACAAATAAAAATATAACTCTTAACAACTTAAAACAACTCTGACAATTCAAATTTTTTACTCAAATAACCCACATTTTCAACAAACAAAAAAATTCATATTTCAGAATAATTCTCAAACTACCTCACTTTCCAAAAAAAAAATACACACATAGGTGTCGGATGAATTGGCGCATACCCTTAAATTTAAATAGGAGGCGTCAATTGAACTGGCTTCTGCACATGATGCTTCCAATCCAATTTATGCCTATGTGTAAAGAATGAGAGGAGGCGTCAATTGGTCTGGTGCATGTGTGTATTGTGTAAAAAAAATTATAAATAGAGGTGTGGTGTGATTCATTTTTTCACATCTCTTTTTATTATATTGCAAACATGGTTCGTCCTCGTCGCCGCTATGAGAAAGTGATTTATTGGATAGACAAGCCTCCGATAGAGATGCTCTTCTAAAACATATTTTGTTTCGAGCAACTACAGAGGAAGTTGGTTCGTTGGTTAGACGGAAACATGCCTGAAGGAGAAAAAAATAAAAGTATTAAGAGACATGGTGCAGACGTGGGTGGGTGCAAGTTAAAAATGATAAGGATGCGAGGGAAATGATGTTTGAACCAAATGATATCAGTTTGATTGTTGTAATCAGTTAGAATTTTATTTTTAAATGTTGTGGTTAAGTATTTTTATCTGTTTTGATATTTGTTGTTTGTGTTGTTTATTCAGACCTATTCGTTTTTAAGTGTGTTTAAGTTGGGGTGATGTTTGTTGTTAACATTGTTGTAACAAAAAGTTATTAATATATCAAAATAAAAGGTTAAAAATTTGAAAAGAGGTACTAAATTATGATTCAAAGGTTAGGGTCACGCGTTCGGGTAGTTAAGGGATGTGGTACCGGAAGTCGGTTAGATCATCACGGTCAACGATATTAGTCTTTTTGGTATTCGTATGTAAACGCATATTAATATTAATACCAATTGATCCGGTTTCGACTTTTATATAAAATGTGCATTATTTTTCAAAAAAAATACACAACACACGTAGGTGGCAGACCAATTGACGCTAGGGGTGGCAAATGGGCATGCCCGCCCCGTTTAGGCCCGTCATGCAAAAGCCCGCAAAAAAATGGGGCGGGGCGAGACGGACATAGTTGAGGATGTGGGCCTAAAACTTAGGTCCGCCCCGCAAGAAAATAAGGGCGGGGCGGGGAAAGCCCACGGGCACTGCACTCTTTAAGCCTAAAAATACAAAAATTTATGTAAATGCACATGCCCGCAAAAGTCCACGAAAAAAATGGGACGGGGCGGGGCCGACACATTAGAGGGTGAGGGCCTAAATCCTTAGTCCGCCCCGCACTAAAGTGAGGGAAAAACGGGCATGCCCAGCGGGCCGGGCCCGTTTTTCCACCCTTATTGACGCCTCCTCTTAAACCTAACACATAGGCGCCAATTGAATTGGCAGCACTAGGTGCCGAAGCCAATACAATTGGTGTCACCTCTTTAACTTAGAGAGCATGCGCCAATTCATCTGACATCAGTTCTTCAAAGTGAGTTATTTTGGGAAATTATTTGAAATATGGGTTATTTTGTTTTTTTTTTTAAATGTGGGTCATTTTGGTAAAAAAAATTATGACAATTCTATTGACAACTCTAACGAAATTAAAAATAATTTAAATTAGTCAAATAACTCAATTATATATCTCTAACTCAGAATTCCTAAAAAATATTATACTAATAATATTAAATTATTATAATAATAATATTATTACTATTATTATTGTTGTTGTTGTTATTCTATTTTATTAACTCACCCATTGTTTTCCTATCTAAAATATGGATGGTTGTATCTGGGACGTCTTTCTCTTCTTGCATTGACTACTACTCTCTGATTCATCCTGCAATGAAGGGCATGGATTCTTCAAAGTGTAATATGTATTCCTCCCTCGCATCAGAGTAGAATAGATGCCCCTCACTAGTAGCAGTTTCTCTCACATATCCCTATTTGGACCACTTTAGGTTCCAAAGTGTGTGTTTACACTAAGCTTTAGGTTCGATTCGTCCCCACCAATTTAGGCAAATTAGATGAAAATGGGTAATACGATGAATCCCCTTCCGGATACTTTTTAAACCTTAATATTTGAACTCGTTTAGGTTCCAAAGTGTGTGTTTACACTAAGCTTTAGGTTCGATTCATCCACATTAATTTAGGAAAATTAGGTACAAATGGATAACCTGACGAATCCCTTTCAAGATACTTTATAAACCTTAAGATTTAAACTCGTGACCTTTGAGACAATATCAACATTCATAGCCACTACACCACATAACAACTTATGATTAAATAGATTCATAAAATCAATTTAATCATTATTCTTTTTCAATTAAATATTTTAGAAATTTCTCCAACAATCCCCCACCATTTTCAAAATATATCTAAATCAATTATTTAGGAAATTCCATGGTTTCAAATAAAGGTATCTTACAATTTGAATTAATACTTAGTAAGTTAAGTTTTCACTCATCCCCGAATAGATTGGTAGACAAGCTTTGAACCAATTATTCATTAGAACAAACGGGCATAACTTACACGTGAAATCTCAGTATCATTGATCGAATTATCAATATGACACATTAAATAAGGCTTAGTGTCTCATATCCTTTTCATGAGAATTTAAGAGTCAAGGCTTTGAACACTATGAAGAAGCACCACTTTATTCTCATATAGGTAGATTATATAAAAAATACACCCATAATTATGCATTCCAGGAAACATATGATATATGTCTATTAGGAGAGAAACTTCATCCTATCACATTTATTCTTATGGTCCAAGTATTTTTACCCCTTTGGGATATATCTATTGTCAAGTACTTCAATCACCCTAATAATGTCTTTTCATCATTAAACTCAAAACTTAATATTAATCAAGTGTGAGTTGAGTTTCCACTATCAATGATTAATTAGATATGAGCTTGTTCCACATCCCTAATGATATCTTCATTGTATTCAATTATATCCAAAGACATCATATCTTTGTCAATCCTTTAGTCAAAGAATTGCAAGGTTTTTCCAAACTTTAATAAATTTCGAATATTCAATTTTTCAACTAATCATGCATATAATTATTTTATGTACCCTTGATAGTATTTACCATCTATCATCAAATCATGACACTTTTGTCATATTAGCACAATTATCATATACAACATATATTATATATTCTTGATAGTTTCGATAAACTATTATCATGACACTTTTTCATTCATTTTGTCATATACTCAAATTTTATGGCATTCTTCATTTGCTATTTTTTTATTTGAAGTTTTACTTCCACTTAAATGCATCTGAAATATATTTAATACATTAAACATTTATAGCAATCGACAACCACGATCAAACAAATTTGTCATGACTAACTTTTATTTCATGAAGTGAGTTCAAACATGTAATTCATAAACTCAATATAAATACAACACCATAGAATTCATTTCTATTCTTTTAAAATAAACAATTTTCTTGCATAACTAACACATGCATAACAAATTCTATGTGATAAATTAATGTTTCATATTTAACAATGTTCTATGGTATATTCAAATAATAGTCACAATACAAAGTAAACAATGAGTTCACATCATTAATATTTTCTATAAATTTTCTCCATAAATATTTATCAAATTATAATAATCTAAAGTATATCAAAATTACTTTTGATATCAAGGCGAACTAGAAATAATATTTTCATATTATGATACACATATAATATGAGACAAACCATTTTAAATTTAATAAATTCTTGTACAAATTAAAATACAATTTAAACATGTCCTTGATATTTTTAGCATTTTATTTACATCAATTTATGTTACCAATATATACACCATTAATTCAAATTCATGATTTTTTTTAAATTTAATTTTATACCAAATCATTTCATTCAGAAATAATGTATCATTAATTAAAATAAAATATTTACACTAAAGAATAGTACTTAATATTTATTTTACATTCAAGTATACACCATAAATTAAATATATTCTTATATATTCAAAGTCACATATTTAAATAATTTATAAATCATGCATACATAGTTTTATTGCACATGTTAAACTTGACATAAATATAAATCATTTTCAACATATTTTACAAAGATTTAGAACATCATATAATGCAGATTTATTTAAAATGATTAAGTATCTTTCACCAAGAATATGAATAAACAAAGATGTATATGTATCTCTCGATCAAAGTTCCAACCACAAATTAAATACAAAAAATCATAAATTAAAATTCCACAATGTTAAAATTATATGAATTAATTGTGTACCTTTCACCATCATTGAAAATTGTTATCATCTTCTTTAAAGTTGCATACTTTAATATTAATTATAAATAAAGTATGGATCAAAATATTTCCAAAAATATGAGATTTAGTTATATTTTGTAAATGGTAGGGGATTATAGATGATTTTCAAAATATTATGCAAGCTGTAATTTTGTAATAGGTATGTAAATTGTTATTGTATTTAATGGAAGTTGAGATATATGGTTCAGTGGTAAGGCATGACATGATGCACTCCTTAGGCAGGGGTTTGAACCTTTATTATGTCATTTTTGAGTTAAAATTGTTTTATAACGGGAATAAAATTTATTCCAAAATTAACAGACGTGCGGTTTGAATACACGACCCCAATCTGAAAGGGCGCAACTTATCAACTGATCATCCAGTGTTTCTTGGCTATAAATTTGTATGCCAAATAATATACGATTTTAAATGGTGTTTATCTTTATCAAATGGCTCCAACTTACCTATAAATAAAGACATTCAAGAAACAAAATAGACACGAAAATAGAATTATATACATCTATTTTCACTACTTCAATTATTCTAAAATCATTTTTTACTTCATTAACATGAGTGAAGTGTAGGAAACATTTTTCTATAACCTATTATCAAAAGATAAGCCCAGTGTGTTTGTGCAATTCACATTAAGGTATTCAAAGTATCCTGAAGGGAATTTTCTATTAATACTTATTGAATCCTATATATAATAATTGATAGGGGCGAATTAAACCTAAAGGTTGGTGTGAAATTCACACATTTTGAATTTTCAAGTGCAATATTCATCAACGCCGTCTTTGTTCTAGTGATGCTACATATTTTCAACAACACTATACCAACATTTAACACCAATAAAATTAACAAAACATTAACTTCTCATAATAGAATTCGTCAAATCATCATCCCTATTGGAGGTTAAAGACTCATCTACCCCACCCTTCATGCATAAGTCCTTTTTATTAAAAATTATTCTTCCCCTTATCTTAGATTTCTCTTGCAATTTCTTTCAAGCTTCTCCAATGAGTGGTCTCTTATGTCATAGCCTTATCCATCCTCTTGTCTCTTTTCACCTTCTTCTTTTCTACGGGCTTCTAATTCTCTTTTTACACCAAAAACTTAATCTCTTAATTAGGATGTACCTATTTGCCCTTAATTTTCTCTCTAATCCCCACTTTACCCTCAATATATCTACAACTTATATTTATTTTATTTCAATAATATAACAAAATTATTATTTTAATTAATAAAATAATTCTAATTATTCTCTCTTTGTCTAATTACTCTCTACACCCTACCATAAGTCCATACACCCCACTCTCACCCATATCTATTTAATTACTCATACATAATAATTAAATAAATACATAAAATTATAATTGAATTAAAATAAAATAATTTAATTACCCATATCTGTTTAATTTACTATTTTACCAAACACCTCGTTTTGGTCCTTCACGGAACCGACCTTCACTATTTCCTTATAGGGTATTAGATCATTAAAAAATGAAACCATAACCTTATTCATCTCCTTATCGGTGTCTTTGAGGTCATCATGAGGTACTGATGACTTCTCGGCAAGTGTACCGATAATGACGAAGTAATAATTAAGATCGAATCCACAGGGACTGCTTTTGAACAATAGAAATTTCGTGCAATGTGTAGAAAATAGTAAAAAGGGGGTTCGAGTTTTCAATGCGAAAAGAAAATAATTTTTTAAATAGAATTATAAAAGTGTTCTGATTGTGTATTGAATCCCCTATTTCTCTATTGTTGGTGTTTGATGCCTTATAAGAATAATCTCATCACTATAATCCCACGACAAATTAACAAGGCCGCTATAAGCAATCCCTTGCGAAACAGTGCACTAGTCACAGAGTTTCCTATCCATATTCCACCAGCGTAAGGAGGATTAGATAATGTACATAACGTCAATTCTATATGCCACTACTCGAGGTCTCCTATTCATATTCAACCAGTGTAAGTACAACAATTTCCCTAGGTCTAACACATAGACTAATGGTCAGTATTCCCTATGTGCCCAAAATCGATTTAAAAGAGTATCTCACATAAAAAGAATTAAGAATAATATGCAATTGAATAGGACTATAGATCAAAGGATTCATACAAAGTCAAATCAACATATTACCCAACAATATTGAAAAAGGCTCATCACACATAACCTAACCTAGAGGGGTTTAGCTACTCATAATTCATATTATAATACCAAATGAATAAAGAAGAATAACATATGATTTCCCTTGAAGGATTAGCCTCCAATGGCTTCAAATGCTCTCCAAATCACCCTTGATGTTGTAAAAATCGTACTTGCAGTGCCAATTTTCGTAACCCTTGCAAAAGTGCAGAATTTCCCTTCAAAATAGCTCATAATGGATTACACATGTCAGGAAAAGCCCATCAAAATGGGTCATCGCGTGCGTGATAATCTGCATCGCGCGTGCGATGCAGCTAGTACAAATCTATCACGCACACGCGATGTTGCGCATGATTATTCCAGTAGTTGTACGCCTTTGCTCCCTTTTTCACCTTATTTTTCATTAAGTTCAATTTATTCACACCTAGCTATTTATTTCTCATTTTTTGGTCTTTCTTCTTCATTTTAGCTCATCTTTCAATTGTTTTGATCTTATTCTTCAACTAAACTTATGCAATAACAAACTGTCATCACAACCCCAAACTTGAATCGTGACTTGTCATTAGGTAACTCACTTGCAACTGCATATTTCAACAGAAAACAAGTAGCACAATAATAATTGAGCATCACCATATAAATTTTTATTTTCGTTACTTGACCATCGTTCTAACTTCCAACTTCCATCCGACAAATTCAGAAAACATCCTCAAACATTAACAATTACTCAACCCGTCTCTCAGCTCACTTTGACTCATTCAATGGATAAGGTTATCTCTCAATCAACATGCAAAATAAATTATGCTTAGCTTGATCATGTTCTAATATAATTCATCACAGAAATCACAACACACACATTTGAGGTATTTTTAGGTTGTATCTTGGCTTATGCTTGGGTAGGATATTTTTAGGAAAGTAGGTTTAAAACTTCGGAGTTAGGTGCCTAATTCTCCTTTTATTCTCATACCCCTTTATTTCTTCTTGACAGTACTAGAGATTTGGTTCTTATTATGCACTTATATATTCTTTTACTCTTTTTTTTAAGAATGGTATTTTTCTACTTCTTATTTTCTCAAAACAATTGGATTTTTTTGACCAATTTTCTCTAGTACCCCAACCCCAAACTTAGAACTTTGTTCACTTTTGAGAGAAACCCCAAACTTAATCTTTTTCATACAACTTAGGAACTATATTACTACCTAACTCCAAAGAGAGAGTGGAAATAAAATATCTTTCAAGTCATATGGCTATAAATTTTAGGCTACGTCACCGAAAGAAAGGGTAAGTTCAAACTGGTTAGCAAATGGATATTCCTATTACTACAAGGTGGTTACCAAGGCTCAAAGTTATAAACAAAGAACTACCTTAGTTGTGTCACTCAAACCAGGTGAACTTAATCGGAAATAAATCAAACTAGATAAATTAATAATGCATGGATACACTCAAAAAGAAAAGAAAAAGTGAATATTGGAATTTATTTGGCTCAAACCTTACTATATGAGGTTGTAACAGTAAAATTTTGAGATTAAGTTATTGATTAACTTAACTCGTAAAGCAAGAGTTGCCACCGCGCTTTTATTGTTTCCAAAGGAAAAGAGAAAAAGTACGAAGAAAACCCGAAAAAGTTTTAAGACAAAAAATAATAAAAAGAGAACAAGGGTTCGGGGGTTAGTTATGCAAATGGAAGGTATTAACACCCTAAACATTTGTGGTACTCCTTGGGAACCTCTTTGAGAATGTGTCTTTTGATTTGAAAATGAGTATTGTTTGTAAAAGATTGGAGAGATGGGAAAAGAAATATTTTTTATAATTTTTGTGTTTGCCGAGACCTTTTGAAGTCTCATCATGCCTACGTACCAACAAAGTGCAATGGAGGATCAAAACCTCGTAGTTCGTGGTAAAAATGACAAAGATGTTTGTTTTGATCCATTTTTAATGAAAAAACATTTTGTAATTTTAAGGAGAATACTCAACTAGTCATCCAAAATATGAGAACTTTGCATCGTCATGAGAAGGGCTCCAACTTGGATAAAGATCAACAAGTATGCCACTAACTCTCTTAGATGGAAAAGAATTATCATAAATATTATTGAGATAGAAGAATTATATCTCAACTATGAAAATTACTTATGTCTAAACTTTGAGAAAAATTTTAAAAGGAAAAGTGCACAAAGGGCACAAAAAATGATTTTAGTGAATTATGCATTTTTTAAGTCTTTTGAAATTGGTCTCAATATGCTTAATATGAATTTGCATTTATTAAGAAAGTTTTGAAAATATATTGACAAAAGTCAAGGTTTACTGAGAAAGTGGTTCAAGTTTAAAACAAGAAGGTTTTAAAAAACAGAGAAGATTTTGAAAATTAAAGAAGGGAGGAGAAGAAGAGACTATCCTAGAGCATAAAATAAAAGCTATGGAGGAAAGATATAACCAAGAAATAGAAAGCTTCATGACATAAGTCAAACAAGAATTCCTTCCTTTGGATTAAGCCTCAAGCAAGTCAGATAAGCAAATAAAATCCATGTATCAGATGAAACCAGAATGATCAAATCAAGTCTTCAAAAGAAAGTCCCAAGTCAAAGGTATCAGATAGATTCCAAGGTCTCAAACCACAAGTCCCAGAGCAAAGGTCAAGATCCTAATTCTAAGTCCATAACTCCACAACATTGCTAAGGATAGTAACCACAAGTCCATGAATCAGAAGAACCAAGTTTCTTTTTAGATTTTTCTTGTTAATGTTTTCTTTATAAAGATATGAAAGTAAAGTCCAAACAGAAAAAGAACAAATGACGTAATCACAAACAATATTATATGAAATGCTAAACATAAAGTATAAAGTAAATGGCATAAAGTAAAAGATCATGAAGTAAATGACTTGAAAATAAAAGTTAATACAAGTAAAAATGTTAGTAAATGGTGTTAGAAAGCAAAAATGACAGATGTTTTTGTCATTTTTTGGAGAAAACCCAACTATTCACCCACAAGCATGAAAATATGAACCTATACATCAATTATGAGAAGGGATCCAACTTGGATAAAATCAACAAGTATGCCACTAGCTCTCACAAGGAAAAAAGGAGCAATATTTTCACACAATATCATGAGGAGTAGGAGACTTACAATCTCACTTATAAAAATGCCTTTGCTTTTGGGACAAATTTAGTGCTATGTTAAGCAATTGTAATTGGACTTATGTAGAAGTCACAACTATCTAACGCCGGTCAATAATAATGTTTATATTAATACATGCTAGAGAGATGATATGTAAATCATCCTCCTAAAGGCATGTCACACAAAAACAAAAAGAAGGGGATGATCAAGCACAAAGGCTATGAGGATGGTTTATTACTTCAATCCACACTTCATGACACTTAGGACAAACTTATGCATCAATCCAAAGTACCTTAAATGATCCATGATCACTTAGAAGGTAGATTTGAAATTAAGAAAGTTCATCAAGTACCAACCCACACATCATGAACAAGATGGATACAAACCATCCAATTGATCAAAGGAAAAAGAAGGAGATGAAGAAGAAGGAGACAAGAGAAGCCACGCCCAAAACAGATCAAAAATTTAATCAAGTTATCATCAAAATCAATCAATCACTTTGATGGATTGGGGTTTTCACTGCATCAACATCCAAGATCCATTGAGTTTGATGAGACTTGAAGTCCAAACCATCATGATCCAAGGCCAACAGAAGTTCACAAGGTTACACAAATATAAAATGAAATAAAATGCACCAAAAGTATTTTTTAAATGAATTTTAAAATAGAAATAAAATGAAAAAATCCATAAAGTCCTTCAAAACACCAAATAAATGGCCAAAAAAATTATGGAAGACCAGAAATAAAATGAGAAGCATATGCAGAAAAATATTTTTAAACCAATTCAAACAAAGGAGAAAAAAGAAAAACCATGGAAAATAGAAAATCAGTGAAATAAAATATGGAAAAATAAAAATCAGATGAAGAAAAATAAAAGAGGACTTTAGAAATTATTATGAATTAAAAAGAAAAAGCACTTAAAAATAATAAAAGAAAAATAATTAAAATCAGAAAAAATACGGAGTGTTGGATCGCACCTCATTAATTGACGTGACAGATCCAACACTCAACATGTAAGGATGCACGATGGAACGCGCTGCAAACAACACACAGAATCCAATTCAAATTCAACCAATCGGAACATTTCAAATGTCCAACGTGTCTGGCCAAACTCGGACGATCTGGAACACTCCGATCATCCTCTCTGGTGAGCTCTCACCAGAGTTTCATCGTTTGGTAGATCCAGAACACAAGACCACCACCATTGTGATCCTCTTCTCATCCTGAATTCAACCTTATGCTCCAAATTCATTTATCTAAATCGAGCAAAGGGAATTTTAGAGAAGTTTCAGAAGCAAGCAAGCCACGAAAAATAAAATTAAATGATGAACATGATCAATCAACATCAGATAAGCTAGGGGAAAGCATCAGAGAG
Source organism: Lathyrus oleraceus (assembly GCF_024323335.1). Classification (NCBI taxonomy): domain Eukaryota; kingdom Viridiplantae; phylum Streptophyta; class Magnoliopsida; order Fabales; family Fabaceae; genus Lathyrus; species Lathyrus oleraceus. Next base: position 247,637,271 of record NC_066584.1, read on the forward strand.
TGAAGGACTACATTGTGATAACTCGTTTGAGTTTAAATGATGCTCAGAACTACCTTGTCCAGATGGTGATCAGAAGTTGATGAAGCTCGATCTGGTTAGAGCACTTTAGAAGGTCACGGAGCTTGGGAATTATTGTAAAAGTTTCAGAGGATCCCGAAGATGCTAATGGAATCAAGAAATTAGATTGAAACATGCTAAAACTCAAAACACGATAGTTGAATTTTCTGGAAAAATTTCATGTTGCAGCAGGGATTTCTTGGCTCTCAAAAGCTTGTAAATGAAAGCAGTAGCTTCCTCTATTTATAGGGAATGTGTTTGGATCCAAATACGTGTGGAATCAAGTTGAATTCGTGTAAAACGAATTTGATCATGAAGTGAGAAAAGTGTGATTTGAAACTCATCAAAACTCAGCCAAATGATGCGTTTTAAGGGTCAATTAACTTCTGGAGACTTTTTAAAACATATTTAGATCCAAAACACATGCAAATTTGGCTTGGAATTGAGATTAGTGATATTCAAACTTCGGGCAGTGGTGATTTCTTCAGTTACAAGTCACCATGTTCAATCTAATGGGGCACCCTACTCAGAGAGGCTTTTTGATCCCATTCTTTTTGCAATGTGTTAACATCATGGCCAAAAATGTGCCAAGAAATATTTCAATTGGATGATTGAGCACAAATTTATGTCATGTTGAAGTTGGCATGAAAAACTGATCACGTAACTTAGAAAAATTCGAGTGCTTCATGGCTGAAAATGACTTATAATGTTTCAATGAATTCCATGGCCTTCTAAGCATATTTTGTCCTTGATCCTTGAAGAAAACTTGTAGAGGGTATTGTTGTACCCCAAAATTTTCCCTCCCTTTTACTTTTCATCTGATTTATGGCTTGAGACTCATTCATGTCTCATTCATATGCATCATTCATTCATGATCAACACCTACTAAAAGCATCATATATTCAAAGCTTATGGATTGCAGAGCTAGGGTTTGCTTGTGGTTCAAGCCCTAGAAGTGTGGTATGGATCATTATATGGAATCATTTGGGGTAAAACCTAATTTCTTGATCTCGAGGACATGAATTCAAGGAGATCACAACTTCGCATTCATCTGGGCATCAAACCCCTAACTTGTTACTATGCTACTATGGGACTTCGTGATTGACTTATTGAGCATTAATTTGATCATCTAAACCCTCATTGTGGGCCCATGGTTTGAGATGTTGCTTGTGGGACTTTGTGTTTTGTTTGAAACCCTAATCATGGATAGTTAGTATTTAGGTGTCGTGCTTTGTTGACTTTTTGTTTAGAGATTCATTCAAAACCCTAGTTCTTGGTTTTGAGGTTTGTGAACCTTGTGGCTTGCTTTGAAGGGATGGAAACCCTATTTTGGTTCATGAAATTGGGGCAATAATTGTGTTGACTTCTCATTTGGCTTGAGATTCTTATTTGTTGCTTGACCTTGAACTTTGACCTAGTTGGAACCCTAGCCCATTGGAGAAGGATCTTGCCATACATCTTGTCAACTAAACCTACACACATTTCTTATGGTTCGTTCAAGATCTTAGAATATGATTCATGGACACGTCTTTTATCCATATGGTGTTAATCATTGGTCATTGGTTCTTGGATTCATGTTGGCATCAATACTTTGATCTTTTGGGCCTTTGGTTTACTTTTGATCTATCAAGAGTCTTGAACCATTTTAGGTCATCCTTGTTGGTCCATCTATGCATTCATTCATGTTTCTTATTCACCTATACAAGGCTATTCCATGCAAGGAATTCCTAGTTTCTAACTTACAGCTGACTTTGATCAACTATTGACTTTTTGGTCAATTGTTAACTTTTTAGTCAACCATCTAAATTGTAATCATTCTAAACCTATTGTGCATTGTGTTCATTATAATTTCTTTTCAATAATTTGGTGATTAGAACTTACTTTAGAAAATGACATTAACCATGTTTATTTCACTTGATTTTGTTCCATTGAAATCATAAGTAGATTTTCAAACCTTTTTCATAAGCATTACATGTTTCAAGATTCCATACATCATGCTTCAACAATCATGCAAATCCATCACCATTTGATTCCAATGTTTCTTAATTCAAGTCACTTTTAAGTGCATACAAACCAACACAATTCAAATGGTCATGCCATATACAATCTTTCAATATGACTTTCAATATTTAAGTTAAACTAAATTCCATGAATAATTTCAAATCAAATTACAATCTCACTTCCAATTCATTCTACATTTTACACGAACCAAATTCAAACGTTCATTGCACCATTCAAATGTCCAAATAACCATTTCATTCATTAGCAATCCAATTATATTACAATAACCATGTCAAACAAATAACAAAGCAAAATCTTACAAACATGATCCATATTCCATCCATAGTTCATTCCAAATCAAAATAGTACATACACTCATTTCATAACATTCAATAATATTTAACTTCCAAACATTTCCAAACTCATTTTCATACATACATTTTCATCCAATTACCATTGCATACATCCATTTTCAATTCACATATTTAAATTCACATTACATACAAAATTACAACAAATTCCCAAATGCATTACGTTGTTCAAACCTTACATAAACCAACTCCAAAATTAAGTCAATTACACAAGATTAATTCAAACATCCAAATCAATTCCAAACCATAACCTTGAGCTTTCATAAGCCTCCATGCCAAGCATCGTTGAGCCATGACCACGGGACAAGCAAAACCTAGCACCAAAACCACATCAAACCGAACCCAATTAACAACCATACCATAATATCACTAATCCATCCATTTCAATTTAACAGTTTCCTAACGTAACAATTCATTCTCATTCAATTTTAGTTTATTTTAACATGAAAATCATTAGCTTTCTAATTCAAAATAAGTTCCCAACACTAACATGTTAACCTAACAAGTAGCAGTTCAGTCACGAAGCAATGCACAAACAGAACCTGCATTTTAGGTTGCATTTTCAGATTTCATAACATCTAAAAAATAACTAACAGAATTTACCGCATAACTCTCATTTCAATTCATTTCAACCTAACAACTAGTGAACTAACTAACCACAAAACATCCTAACTATACTAACAGAATCATAATTTCCAAACCAATTTACACTAACAGTTCAACAATTTTTCTTCATTTCACAGTAGGATCAGTTATGGAAAACAACATAACATTTCAAAATTCAATGATAACCAATGGAACCTAGCCATCTCTCATTCAAAGTCGTTAACATGCTAACAAAATTAAAGTTAGTCTCAAATAACTTGCCTTGCCTTTACTAACCATATTCAGGTGCAGCAAGTTCCGCAATCGTGATTCATGAACTACATCAATATAACTGCAAAAAGGAGCAGGTCGATTTTAGTTAGCTCAATCACATCTCAAAAGGCATAACTGAGTTGCAAGCAAAATGGCCTACAATTACTAACTGCATCACTGGTTTGTAACAGAATGGTAGAGTAAAAACTCTTAACCAAATTTCGTTAATGGACATCTTGGCACAACCAACATATAGCTTGCTAACTCTAACTGATTCAGAAATTAACAGGAAATAAATAAATAACCTCTAACCAATTTCATCCTTCCAACAAACTCATAATCGTTGATGGCGACTTCATAAACTGAACTCCATTAACTCTTTCTTTTCCCAACTGACTTCAACAGGGAAGCCTAACAGCAATAACAGTTGTTAACAGATGCAACTGAATTCATAACAGAATTGGGAAAAAGCTATATAAAGGGAACTTACTGTGATTGAAGAGGAGAGAATCATTTTTCACCATAACAAAACTTCAACTCTCCCTCTGATAAGGAGTCCCTAAAACCTGCAGAACCAGGGGAAATCTCTCAGAAACGATCTTCCAAAAACCTTCTTCATCCTCCATTTTCCTACCATCCACATTCAACCGTCATCTCCAACAAAAACCTTCAAGAACCTGCAACAGATTAAACCAGAACTCACTCCCTCAACTCATCGACTCCTTCACAGAACAGCAAAAAAAAAAAAGGAGGAACGGAAACAGAACAGAAGAAAAGAAGCGTGACTGAAGCGAGAAGAAGTGGAGCAGAGATGGAAAGAAGAAGGTTTCATACCTTTCTTCGCCAGAGAATCACTGTCACGGAATCGCAAAGTGAGCTTGAACGATAACATGTTCTACCGGATTCGAAAGCTCCACCTCCATTCAACGATGCAACGAAATGCATACGAATCATCGACAACAGCGCATAGCGATCGAAGAACGACAAACGCACCGTCCAAGCCACCGCGTAGGATCGGTCAGGTAGGTTCCTCTTTCCTTCGACTTTTTTATTCCGGGAGCAAACCAGATTGAAACCCAACGTTATCAATGATTTCGTGTCGTGTTGAATCGCGTGACATGGCGTTATGCTGAACCCGCGTGTGATGAGAGGTCGAAGAACTAGGCTTGATGAATTTCGTTTGAACGCCTTCCTTTGGACATGTGAGACCCGATTTTGGGGATTCATCTGGGAAGACTTGGGCCTTCGGCCTAATAAATTTCTCTCATACACCTCCCTTCAAGCATCACACCCCCTATTTAATATGTGGGCCTGTGGCCGTGGACCAACTCCAAGGCCCAAACACATTTTCTTGTTTTGATACCTCCATGTTCAGGTCTACACCCACCACACCAAGCCCATGTTCAAGACTAAACCATCCCTTAATCTTGTTAGTTTACTTTTAATTTCATTTATTTCTATTGATCAATCTTGATGTTGATTAGGATTAATCAATGTTAGAATTAGAATTTCTTGATGTTAGAAATTATTCATTTTTGTTGATTAATTAGTTAAGTCTAATTAGGAATTAATTAGGTTTGGTTAGAAATTATTTGATTTTTAGAATCTAGGATAATTTTCAATATTAGAGTAAAATAGTTTTAGGATTTGATCACTATTTTAGCCTATGGTTAGATATTGATTAAAATTTAAGATGTGCTTGTAGTCCAACATTTTTGTAAAAAGACCATTTTGCCCTTTGATACTATTTTGATATTTTAACTGTTTAACATGACATAATCCCTTAGGATTAATTCTGACATATAATTTTAATCAAGTTTTTTGACTAACTATTACATGCTCCCTTAGGAATAGTCTTTGAATTCAATTCTAACCTTTAGATTAGGGTTAATCATAATTTTCAAACTAACTCTAACCCTCGATCCAAGTTGATCAAAAGCAATTTTGATCAACTAAATCCTTTGATCTTGTATAATCCCATAGTCTAATTGGAGTGACCAAAAGACCATCGGTCCCTTAAAAAGACTTTTTCTGTAAGTTGTGGAGCTCGAAGCCTCAAGTCAGACTCTCAATCAAGACATCCTTGGTCATACCAAGCAGCGGATCATACAAGACGCATCAAAGGTGGTTCTTTAAGTGCTTGTTAAATCAAAGTTAGAATTGTGTGGCATGAGCCTTAAGTACTAGAGGAGGAATGGGACTGGAGAATTTCTACCCCTTTCTGAATATCTTTGGGTACGAGAAGAATGACTCAATTGCTCATTGTATTCACCTCTATTCATAGACTTTAGCACAATTTAAATCATATGATTGACAAGTCTCTCCCTTCACAAAGTATCATGCAATAAATAGAGGACTACACCAATAACTTATCAATCATGATTCAAGTTGTATGACACGAGCCTTAAGCAATGGAGAAGGAATCAGACTGGATAATTCCTACCCCCATTTTGAATATCTTTGAGTATAGGATACTTGACCCAGTTGCTCATTATATAAACCTCTATTCATAGACTTTAGTGCAATTTTAATTGAACGATTGATAAGGTCTTCTTAATCACTACAAGCAATAATAAAGACTCTTCTCCAATAACTTGAAAGTTAAGATGAGAATTACATGCCACGATCCTTAAGTAGTAAAGAAGGAATGAGACTGAAGCTTTCCTAACCTCATTCTGGATATCTTTGGATGCGGGACGTTTGGCCTATTGCTCATCGTATCCACCTTTACTCATTGACTTTAGTGTGGTTCTTACCAAATAACTATCAGGTCTATTCCATATTCAATCAATCATTTCTTTTGCCTTAAACACTTTGTTTTCATCCCTAGTGGGTTGAACTACGAAAGCTCTGATTTCCTTATTGCACTATAAGGATATGTAGGCAGGAAAATTCAGATTCTTCGCGAGCTACCCTATTTATCAATCACTCATTCTTCATTCAATCAATACCATCTTTTTAAGATCAATTATACTTCTCCTTGAACTCCTTGTACATCCTTTTAGGAAGATATAGTGGAAGTCCACCTCATGAATCAAGAGTTTTTTGGATAGTCCCCAAACATTTAATTCATTCTTTTTTGGCTAAGACACCGGTTTACTCTTCGATTCAAAGTTTATCTCCTTCATGGATCCAAGGCACTATTCTTCTTTGATCTCGAACTGTTTGTTCCCCAACCAGTGACATATTATGCCTTGTACACAACAATACTTTCTTTTGGACCCTGCATATACCCTTTGAGGGCGATATAGCGGAAGTCCATCTTGTGAATCAAGAGTCGTTTGGATCATACCCAAACATTTAATTCGCCTTGTTTTTGGATTTATCCTAGTGGCAGCCATGCTAGCCCATGTATCAGTAAATGCCAGTTTTACTCTTTGGTTCCAAGTTCTTTCCAATTATGGGTTCCCTTGATACCATTATGTTGGTGCAAGTTATAATTTTCATCACTTTCAATCTCTCTTTGTTCTCATGGTTCCACGAACTATGATTGATCTGAATTTCTCATTGCACAATGAGAACACGTTGGAACGAGGATGCAAATCCTTGGCGAGCATACTTCTAATTATTCTCCCTTCCGTCTTAGGGTGCCATTCATATCTTTCACCATTCGTTATCTACCTTCAATCATTGAACCGTTCACCCTAGTGATATATCATCTCTTTGAAATCAAATACAGTTTCTTTAGGACTCCATATATATCCTTTTAGGACAATATAACGGCAGTCCTCACTTGTACCTAGAGTTGTTTGGCTCGTATCCATACATTTAATTCCTTCTTTTTTGGCTAATATCATATCATGACAGCCATGCTAGTCCACATATCGGTTAAGGCCATATTCCCTATATGGTACAAATTCCATTTCTCCTATGGATTTCAATATACCTTTACCTTTTGGTTTCAAATCATACCTCTTCAGTCACTTGTTACCAAACCCTTCACTTCTGTGACTTTGGTCCCTTCATTTCATTCATCTCCATGATTCATTCACATTCTACCTTCATTCATTTCATGTGATATACCTGTTATTCTTTGAGCTAAATACATTATCCCTTTGAGCTCCATCTTGCGTCACCTTCTAAACCAAAAGTTATTTGGATCATACCCAAACACTTAATTCACCTTGTTTTGGCATTAACCTATAGCGGCAGCCATGCTAGCCCACGTATCGGTAAAAAGTCAGTTTTACTCTTGAGTTCATATCTTTACCCCTTGTTGGAGTTCAAAACAGTATCCTTTGGTTTAGACCATATCTTTTATCATAATTATTTTCATCTCCCATTGCTAGTTCTTTGAACTACGGAGCTTTGATTTTCTCATTGCACAATAAGGATACGTAGGCTTGAGGGCCCCAATCCTCACCGAGAATTTTATCTATTTCTTTCTTTCCCAACTCTTTTGCGAGTAATCTTTAGATCACGCCTATTCGAGCAAGAACAATCAAAACGGTTCCCATGGAGTACCATGGATGTTAGGGGTGCTAATTGTTGGTGTAAGCCCTAGAGGCCAATACTTTTGGTACTTATATCGAATTATTTATAAATAATAAAAGGATTTTTATTTATTATGTTTTCTTAATAAAGTCCCTAGAATAGCTAGTTCGTTTAATGTATCAAGTGTGACTTAATCATAAAATCCCATTAAACATAAGGACATTATTCTTAAAGTATCTGTAGTCGTGCTTTGTTGTGAAGTGGGATAATATTAAAGCATTAAGACTATTATGTATATAGACTGATGATCACATCTCATGGATCATGGATAAAGAGTTATCAAGTCTTAAACATAGGTATGAATATTAAGAGTAATATTTATACTGGATTGACCCGCTATGAGAATACTATATAGAATGTTATGCAAAGTGTCATAAGTTATTCTCATAGTGATAATGGTGTATACCACCCTTCAACCTGAAATCACTATGGACCCTAGATGTAGAATTGAGTGCCTTATTGTTGATAAAACGTTGTCATTAACTGGATGACCATAAAAACAGTTGATGGGTACTCCACGAAGCATGCTGAGGGACATGAGTGACCTAGATGGAATTTGCCCATCCTGCATAACAAGATAAATGTCTACGGGCCCAATATTGAACTGGACAAGGATGACACGGTCTATGCCTTGTGTTCAATATAGACATAAGGGCAAAAGAGTAATTGTACATATAAGTATTATCACAAAAGGATTTGTCATATCACATGACATTTTCGTATCTTGGGTAGCAGTGATGTGTTGCTAGATACCGCTCACTGTTTATTATGTTAAATACATTATTTAATATAAATGACAATGCCGTGAAAACCTATAGGGTCACACACAAAAGGACGAATTAATGAGACATAGAGTAAATAAGGAACACTGTAAGGTACATGTTTACTAGTGATTTCTGATAAACAACCGCTAGTCTTCCAAATTTATATATTTTTGGTAACTTACAGGATCGACTAGATTGATCCTAGAACATGTGTCTCAAGAACTATTATTACGGTGATTTGACTCATGGTTAAGTTTGTTTCTGATTTGTGGACAATGAAAAGTGTTTTGACAACAATTCTAAACGAAACGTATGACTTTATGAACAACGTAAATGACGATAACTTTGTAGTAAAAGGTTTCTTAAAGATAACGAAAATACTTGGGAAGGGTAAAGATAAATGACTTGAAGTAAATGCTTTAAGTTTTGAGAAAGTACTGAAAATGAAGACTTGGCGAAATGTAAATACAATAGTAAAAGTGATGATAAACTACTAAATAAGGGCAATTCGACAGAATAAAAGGCAGTGAATAACTTTAATTTAAATAATTGGTATGAAATAGATAACATGAACGAAACTTATGGTGTTCTTCATACATACATTTTCAGCGTAAAACTCTTTTCTCTCGCTCTGGTACTTCAAGTATATTTTGTGAATTTCTGTATATCTGTTTGAACACACTTGAATCCAAAACTAAGACCCCTATTTATAGCAATTCGACCCTAGCGGCCTCTGCACATATGACTACCACGTTCGCCATTCTCAAGCATTGCATGTCTCAGATGTTTCCACGTGTTGGCCTGACGAAACGACTTTGTTTAAATTTCAAATGCTTCCCGCTTGAAGCTTCGACTATGTGAACGCCTATGTCGAAGAGAGCTTCGTGGAAATCCAAAAATGTTCTAAGTCTCAGGCTTCGACAACAAAGAATTGTTCACCCACGAAAAGAATTAAACAGCTTCGACACAACCATTTCTCCAAAACGTAACACTTCCAAAGAACTTCAGCTATCTGTCGAAATCTCCAGCTAACAAATTGCCCCCAAGAAATCTCTATTTCGAATTACTGTAGAAATGGACATTTTTTGTATTCACCAAATTTCGACCAAAGACCTTTCATAGACCTAAAAGTCCATATTTGTCAGTTAATCATGATTAAATTTTTCAAAACGTCTCATCAGAACGTGTGCGCAGTTATTTGTCATCATAAACTTCAACTTCCAAGAAAATGAATAGTATTCCCTGTACCCTTTTTTCAGAAAAAACCACCACGTGGCCCACTATCCTAGTAAAGCGTAACCAGTCAGCTTCGTAGGTTTAACACTATAAAAGCTCACTTGTCATTTCTCTCTTTCTTTTCATGAAAATCTCCATTTTCCATCTAAGTTCATCTTCTTCAACTTCTCTGAAAAACGTTTCTTCTTCCCTAAAACCCTAATTCTTCAAAATATCCAAAACCCATTACAATGTCTTCTAAAAAACAACAAAAGCAATCAAAGAACATCAAAGGTGATGGATCCTCAAAAAGTTCTGCTTCCCAGAACATTCTAACTAGCACAACCATCACTGTTGGGGACCGGGAATACATCACTGCTCCAAAACTTTTGATAGAACAGAAAGCAATTTTTGCTTCTCAGGTAATGGTTCCTTCCTTACTTTCTGGAAATGCTTTGGGGTTTTTAGGCCCATTAGTATCTAAAGAACATTTAGAGAAATGTGCTCAATTTTTTCCCTGTCATCATACTACTAAACCCATAGCCAACAAAATCGTTTCTTCTAGAGACAATGAGGATCTAAACCAGAGAGAGGCTTTTCAACTGGATTTTATCACTGATAGTTTCAGACTCTTTCGGTCTTGTCCAACTCTAGACAAATCCTATCTAGCTTGGTTAACAAAAGTTGAGAAGAAGAAAGCTTCATTTTGGAAAGAATTGGATATTTATGACCTAATCCAGATGTCGAAGTTGGGATTTAGTTACTATCAGCCTTTATTATTATCCAGCCTATATTTCTGAGATATCAGATATAACACTTTTCATCTCCCTTGTGGAATGATGACTCACACACTTTTCGACGTAGCTGCCATTGGTGGACTTTCTCCGACAGGAGAAACCTTCGGCCCCTACCAAGACTGTGAAAACTTGATTTACTTCAACGTTAAGAATGATTCATTTAGTACTTACATTAGTTTATATCACGCTGATGGGGAAGAAGTTTCTGATATATAATACATAGCATTCTTAGGTCTATGGTTGTCCAAGTTCTTCTTTTGCTGCAAATCTTTACAAGTTGATAAGAGATTTTTAACGCTCGCTAACCAATTGCATGCTGGTCGAAGAGTGTGTTTAAGTGAACTCTTATTGGCCAGTTTGTACGAAAGTCTAGGATCGGCTAGTGCTAAGCTAAAGGAATACGAAACTGGTACCAATTTATTACTATCTGGGCCTTATTGGCTTCTTCAATTGTGGCTTAATGCCACTTTCAAATCCTTTTTTCCAACACGAGGAAACGTCGAAGAAAATGCCCCAGAGATAATAAATCGAAGCATTGAGGGCACCAGACTCCTTCGACTGACTCCAACTGATGATGTTGACAACTTACAAACTTCCCTCACCAAATACACCTTGATGTTCTCGAAGCGTCAACATTTCCTTCCTTCGATGGCTCCTTTTTCCAATCGAACCCATGGTCCTTCCTGGTTTACTGCCTCGCTCGAAGACACTGTGAAAAATGCCAACATAGAGATCGAAGACATATGGCGCACCTTTCTCCTCCCAAGGTTGCTCGTTTCTAGGATTCTGCCAGTAAAGAGCCATGTGTGTCTGTTGGCTTATCAGCCTAATTTTATCTCTCGACAATTTGGGTTGTGTCAACTTATCCCTATTTCTTTATTCAAACGAAAGCATGAGATCTGCTATGTAGGGACTGAATGGAGCGCTCGAGACATTGCCATCCACAAAGAATTCCATGCAAATTTTGCTGAATTTCAATTAATATCCTACCAACCGTCGTTCTACTCCACCAATGGTTTTGCCACTTGGTGGACAGATTTCTATTCCCAGAATATGTTTTCTACTGCTGAAATCAAAGAACGTCTAATGAATGCCTTTTCATCTTTGCAGGAAAACGTCCCCAAGGGTAAGCTTACTCATTCTGAAGAAATCCAAGCATTCCAAAAGTACTTTGAAACTATCTATGACCCAACGAACCTTTTTAGAACCGTTTGTGATGCAACGCCAATTTTAAAAGAAAAATTTGAAAAACAGATTGCCAAAAGAAAAACTCTCAAAGCTGTAAAACCTGAATTGAAATATGATTTGGCCTTTGAGTGCGAACCACCCAAATTTCCAAATTTACCCAGTGCAGATTTTGCTTTGTCATTTTCCCCCTTACCCAAACTGGTTTACATGTGGGAATATTTTTAATGAACTGAAAAATGACCAACAAAAACCTGTTAAAAGAGTAGTTGCATCCAAACATACCTTAAACAGTTGCAAAGGCTTTCTTCATTTCGACTTAGCTGCAGTGAGAATTACTTCTCCGACATGTGAAGGTGTGGAATGTTTGGATTTCTTGGTTTTACAATTCCCTTTCGTCTTTTTGCCAATCTTTTAAACATTTGCATGTTTCGACTAAATCACATCCTTCTTTAGCCGTCGAAAGGAAGGTGGCGAAGAAAGAGAAGCTTGTGGCGAAGGCTAGTTCAAATACTGCTTCCAAGCTAACTACCTCTTCAAGCCAGGGAATGCCTTCTGGTGCTGCTCCAGAAAAAACGAAGAAGAGTTCAAAGGTATTACATCAAATAACTTCTTTGTCTCTTTCGCATTTTTTCTAATTATTTATAATTTTCTTTTTCACGGTAGTGGCAAGCCTCCTTTGACACCCAAGAAAAGAAAATCCTCTACTGCCAATATAATTCTTGTCGAAGATGATGAAGAGGATACTCCTTCAACTCCACTCATGAAAAAACAAAAGAAAAATAAGGCGACAGTTGCCCCTTTCCAACCAAATAAACAACAAGGTGTCGAAACCACCATTCTCCCTCCTCTTCCAAAGAAAACTCCATCCCAACCTTCTGGTGGCGCAACGCTGGAGCACATTGGGAGCAATGCCTCCGACCCTGAGGCTCAACAGGTATACTTCAACCTTAAGTGTTTTATCTTTCAATAAACTCATACTTTATTCTAACACTTTATTTTCAGGACAAAGCCACCACTCCCCTCATTTCCACTGCCAATCAAAGTGATCCTTCAAGCGGCATGAATCCATCTCCTCCTCCGACAATCAGCGGTGCTATCCAAAACAAAGGCTCTTCGACTAGAGCTCAAAATCTTGAAGCAGATAACACTCAAAACGAAGAAGAAACCTCTTCTCCTGGTGAAGATGGTAAAAGATATTCGAAGCACGTTGACAAGAAGGACTCAACAAGGAAAGAAGACTCTGAGGATACTCCTAGTAATTCTCCTGCCAGAGTTGCGTTCCCTTCAGATGATGCTGATGAGGATGATCAAGATTCAGATGAGATTGAGGGGTATTTTCAGGAAGATGAAGACATGAATGTGGGAGAAGCTGATACTGAGGGAAATCAAACTGGAACTGGTAATGCCAGTGTCGACACGGTCCCAAATCCAACTAAAGTTCGACCATCCATCACCCAGACTTCGCCTATACCACTTACTGAGGATGAGAAAAGATATTTAAAACAAAATGATCCCCTCAAGTATGTGAGATTAATGATGGCTCAAAGAGAGTCTTCTTCAGAGCAAAGTATTTCTGGAGCTTCGACCCATTCTGGTGCTAGTGCAAACGAAGCATCACATGACGAACTCCTTCAGCAGGTGAAGAAGGCAGTTTTTGATGTAAATCTCTTTGACGAATTAAGGAATAATGTGGGAGCGAGCTTTAGCATAAAGAAGCTGATAAGCAAGATTAACATCACTGCTTGCCCCACTGATGTAGGTGAAGCCCTTATTGATATTCAAAACCTCATTGACCAAGTGTGTGCTGAATATCATAGGGACGTGGATGCCAAAGCTAAGCTTCTATCGGCTGAAAAAGCTCAAGCCACTGAGTTTGACAATGCTCTTTGAACTTCACAAGCTTCTGAGGAGTTAGCCGCTTCCAGAAAATCAGCCCAAGTAGAGTTCGAAACTTACACTACTTCGATACGTCTCTGGGAATCTCATATTGCAGAATTGCAGAAGAAGATTTCTGACGCTATGGCGAAGCAGGCTGCTATCCAAGGCTTGGATAGTACTGAAGCTGATGATCTGGCGAAGCAAAGCGCATATCATGTCGAAAAGGCTACGACTATGAATGAAGATATTGCACGCCTCAGAGGGGTTCAAGCGGCTGTTCAATATAAGATTGGCTTGGCGAAGAAAAAATATGATCGGATGAGGGCCACTATTCCTTTTTGATTTCCTCCTGTATTTGCTTTATTCGACTCTTGTTTACTTGTAACTTGATTAAGACGAAAACCATTTTAGCACATATTTGGAGTTTAAATATCTTCACCATTTTGGCTATGATAGTTCTTTACTTACTATGTTGTTATGATTCTAACTTCGTGCATAAATGGTTTATACTTCTTTAAGTATTTTCCATTTACTTTTAGGATTCTTCGATCCTCTGTTAGTTCTTCTATTTCGTATGCATTGTTTGAAAAGGCCCTTCTTATTGTATGCCCTTTCTTCCCAATGTGGAGACCATTTTCCTAATGCCTTATTCTTTCGATCCATAGGTAATATAACTTTCCAAACTAAATCATTCATAGTGAAGGTTTTACCTTTGACCCTCTTATTGTATGCCCTTGCTACCCTCTCCTTCTGTCTTCTTAATACTTCTAACGCATGCAACCTTTCTTCGTCCAAATCCACCAGCTCATTTATCATCATTTCCTAGTATAAGTCAGATGGAATTTCTCCTTGTCTTTGGATTCTCACTGATTGCAAGTAGATTTCGGCAGGTAATACTGCATCATGTCCAAATGTAAGCTGGTAAGGTGTAGTGTTAGTGGTTTCTTTAGGGGAGGTTCGACAAGCCCAAAGCGCTTGGTCTAAAGTTTTGTGCCAATTTTTTGGCTTTTTTCCTACATGCTTTTTGATTAAACGAATTATTACTTTATTGGCTGCTTCGACTTGCCCATTGGCTTGAGCATAATAGGGTGTGGATGTTAACAGTTTGAAACCCATTTCCTTTGCAAACTCTTGCATCTTTTGACCAGTAAAAACTGATCCTTGATCTGCTGTTATACTTTCTGGGATTCTAAATATGTATAAAATTTGCTTTTGAATGAATTCAATAACAATTTCTTGATCCACATTTACTAAAGGTACTACTTCGACCCATTTAGTGAAATAGTCAATTCCTACAAGTATGTATCTTTGACCTTTGGATGAATTGGGTCTAATTTCCCCAATTAGATCTAATGCCCATCCTCTGAAAGGCCAAGGCTTAATAATTGTATGAAGCTCACTTGCAGGAGGATGTTGAATTCCTGCATGTATTTGACATTCTTGGCAACCCTTAGCAAACTCTATACAATCTTTTAACATGGTGGGCCAATACATTCCATATCTGAAAAGCAACCATTTTATCTTATGGCCTGCCTGGTGTGCTCCACAAGCTCCACTATGTACACTAGATAATGCCAAGTAAGCTTCGTTTTCTCCTAAACATTTCAACAGGATCCCTTAAGGGGTTTTCTTGAATAATTCATTCCCTATCAACACATAAGATAAAGCCCTGTACTTGGTTTTCCTTTCTGTATCTGTCGAAGGGTCCTTAAGATAATTAATAATTGGATTCCTCCAATCTGTATCTATTAAGGTATCAATGGTCAATACTTCAAACTCCTCTTTGTTAGCATATCCTAACTGGGTACTTTCTAAATCTACCGGAGACAATCTGGCAGCCATTGCCTTTCCTCTTACTTCGAAAAGTTCTTCTAGCTTCTCTTTTGAAATTCTATACCCCGAAGCTATTTGTGCTAAGTCATTAGCCTCTTGGTTTTTTATTCTAGGGACATGTTTTATGTCGATGTATTCGAATTTTTTGAGTAACCTATTTGCAATGACGAAGTACATAATCAAATTTTCTTTTATACATTTGTACTCCTTCGTCAGTTGCTTGATTACTAATTCTGAGTCTCCTTTAATTTCGACCCTAGTTGCCCCCAATTCCAACAAAGCCTCAAGTCCTGCTATAAGGGCTTCATATTCCGCCTCGTTGTTAGAACAAAGGGGACCTTCAATTCTATATTTGAGTTTTGTTGGAATTTCGTCAGGAGAAATTAACATTATCCCAACCCCACTTCCATCCTTGTGAGTGGAACCGTCGAAGAATAATTTCCAAGGTTTCAACTCAACTTGAAGTTGAGGATTTTCGACCACTGCATGGTCTACAATAAAGTCTGATACTATTTCTCCCTTCATTGCCCTTAAAGGCATAAAGGTTAAAGAGTATTCAGTGAGTGCTAAAGCCCATTTGCCAATTCGATTGTGCATTATTGGCTTAGATAACATATACTTGATGACATCAAAATGTGAAGAGACATATAAATCAATAGGTTTTATATAATACTTGAGTTTAGTACAAGAGAAATGCAAACAAAGACACAACTTTTCTATTGAAGTGTATCTAGTTTCTGCATCATTTAAAACCCTACTAAGATAATAAATGGCTCTTTCGACGCCATCTTCATTCTCTTGCGCCAACATGCTACCTATGGTAGTGTTGGAAGCTGATATATACAGTCTCATAGGCTTCTTTCCACATGGTGGTGCCAAGATAGGAGGATTCGTCAGATAATGTTTGATCTTGTCGAATGCCTTTTGATGCCCGTCATTCCATTCAAACTTCCCTTGTTTCAGGCGCAGAAGGGGAGAGAAGGCTTGAGTTCGACCACTTAAATTCGAAATGAATCTTCTTGGTTGATGGTGCTTTGGTCCCCATAATAGCCTTCGTCTTGTTTTCATTGATTTCTATCCCCTTTTTGTGGACCACAAAGCCCAGAAAATCTCCAGCCTACACAAAGAATGCACACTTAAGAGGATTCATTTTTAAGCCATGTTTTCTCATTCTTTCGAATGATTGGCTGAGATGGGTTAGATGATCTTCATCTAATGTAGATTTTATCACAATGTCATCTATGTACATTTGCATAAATGTCTCTATATAATCATGGAATATAGAATTCATTGCTCGCTGGTATGTTGCCCCAACATTTTTTAGGCCAAAAGGCATAACTATCCACTCATAAGTGCCTATTGCCCCTGGACATTGAAAAGCTGTTTTAGAAACATCCTCTTCTGCAATGAAAATCTGGTTATAGCCAGAATATCCATCAAGCATGCTGAGATACTCATAGCCTGCGGCTGAGTCAACCAACATCTCTTTCATAGGCATTAGATACTCATCTTTAGGAGTTACTGCATTTAAAACACGAAAATCTATACGTACTCGCAAAGAGCCATTTTTCTTGATAACAGGGACTATATTTGCAATCCAATCGACATACCTTGTGGTCCTGATGAAATTGCAATGAAGAAGTCTTTCGACCTCTTTTTTGATCTTTGAGAGGATTTCTGGGGCGAATCTTCTTGGAGTCTGCTTGATGGGCTTCTTGCCATCCTTGATAGGCAGGTTTAATTCAACCAAGTCCCTCTTCAAACCAGGCATCTTGTCGTAATCCCAAGCGAAACAATCTTTGTTTTTTCTTAGCAATTCAATGACTCTCACTTTCAACTTGGGGTTCAGTTTAGCGCTGATGTAGGTAATTCTTTTTGCACCTCTATTTCCGAGATCAATCTCTTCAAGAGGATCTTGAACTAACATCTTTGCACTTGACGTTACTGGATCTTTTTCAAATCCCAGAGGCTCTTCATCGTAGATGGCGTCTAACCTTTGTTCTGTTGGTTCCACAGATACTTGTTCGTCAGGGGGTTTTGGTTTAGAGTACTCCCCAGGTCCTGTATTATAGATTTCACCATATGTGGCTTTGTTAGCCATGTTTGTTATCTCGGCTTTGAGAGCCGCTTGTCTTTTGTTCTCAGCCATGTAGGCCGAAATCTTTTCAAGAAAAGAAGACTCAGTCATAGTACAGGTCTTCATCCCAGCCTGTTGGCCGTATTTCAGATGATTCCCCTTCTTCTGGGTCTCCCATAATCTCCCTATCCCACTGAAAGCCATTTTGATGGAGAGTCAAGAAGTATAAGGCATTTTTATTTGGGGCGTAGCCTTCTTCCACCGGGTAGCATGGTCCTATGTGAGCCAAGTTCCTGTCGAAGTTTCTCTTGTCCACATGGTTTACTTCTGCCATGAAGTAACTTTGGTCAGCTTCGACATTCTCTACCACACCATCTTCTCTCTAGATGGATATTCTCTGATGCATGGTCGAAGGGACTACCCCTATTCCATGTATCCATTCTCTCCCTAGTAGTAAGTTGTAATTTGCTTTTGCAGGTATAACCATAAAAATCGTTGGTCTTGTGATTGACCCAACAGTCAGGTCCACTTGTATGACGCCCAACGTCTGTCCTATCTTACCCTCATAATTTGACAATACCATGTTGTGAGGTTTGACATCAGTGTCGAACATACCTATCTTTTTCAACATGAATTGGGGCATCAAATTGACTGTTTCTCCTCCGTCCACTAAGACTTTATTCACTCCCACCTGTCCAAGTTTGGCCCTAATGTATAGGGGCTTGAGGTGACTCTGCATCCCCTGGTGAGGCCTTTCGAAAATATCGTTCTTCTCTTCGACAACGCCACTGTTCAGAACATAGTAACACATTGGTTGATGCTTCGCCATCTTCGCAGCGTTTGCTTCCTCATTATCTTCAACCTCTGTTTCCTGGTTATATTCGTACGACAGGACTGAGACTATGTTGCAATTCATATTAACAGAAGACACTCCGTCAGACTCGAAGTCGTCAGTGAGCATTTCCTCCTCTCTTACTTGTTCCTTCTGAACCTTCTGACTTATGTTTTCATCTGGAAACAACTTCCTTCCTACGGGTGGTTTGGTCGAATCCATGACATTTAGGGGAACCTTGACGCTGATGGATTCTCCAGTCTCCTTTAGATTCATCTCTCTTTCTGCCTTCCTCGTCCTCGGGTGTCTTCTCCACTGGGATCTTGACATAGGATTTTTTCCTTTATAATTTTCTAGCCTGATAGCCTCTCTTTTGGACGCCTGAAATTGTTTTCTGTACGCCCAAGAGGTTCTTCCTCTGTCCTCGAAACTTCTCCACTTTCCTTTCTTTGGTCCCGCCTGAGTCCATTTGTCCTCAGGGACTTCCGCTGGCAGTTTAAACATAACTCTTTTCGCCCTTGGGTGAGGGCTATCTGACCTCCTAGGCGCTCCCCTCTTGTCGAAGCTATACATGTTTGGGTTACCTCCATGTCCGTCTCAACCTTGGTCATATGGGATTCTTTCGAATGCTTCGGCTAATTCTCTGTTGTACACTGCCCCACACCTGGGACACATCAAGCATTCTGTTTCATATTTGTAGTAAAGCACAATGAAACCAAGAAGGCTTTCTCCTAGCGTGGGCTACACCTTCTGTAATTGGCTTTCCTTCCTCCAGTTTCTCTCGATCTTTGTTCGTTGCCATCTCTCGTAATCCTTAACCACCCTTCGAGATATCCTGATGTTGCATCTTGGGCACAACAACATGTCAGCATTATTTTTGTGACATCTCCAGAGATATTCACGTAGGCTTTCGTTGGCTTTGGGATAGCCAAACTTCATTCCTTCTTGCTCCATCTTCAAACATTCCTCCACTTCCTCCATTTCTGGGGGGGGGGGGGGGGGGTGCTTTAGATCTACCATGTTGACACCTAGACTGGCGCCATCAGTGATTGAAATTTCCTCGAATTTCTTTCTTAGGCCCTCAATAGCCTTGGTTGCTTTCCCCTTGAGACCTTCAGTGGCCCTTGGTTCGACGTTAGCAACCTGTTTACCTTTGACAGAGATTCCAAAGGAAACATCGTTACTTAGGCCATCGGTAGCCTGCTTTCCATCCAGCGTATAGCCTCTTGTTCTTGTTGCTTTTACAGCCTCCACTTCCCCTACGTCAATCATGTTGATTTCGACAGGTTCAACATAGTTTGTCTCAACAATGTTGAGGGGATCAGTATCAACCTTCATCTGGTTTTTCCCTTTGTCAGTGAACTTGAGGCGACCATCCCTAATTGCATTCTGAATAAGATCCCTGAAAAGAAAGCATTGTGAAGTTTTATGGCCTAAAAAATTATGATATTTACATAAGCCTCTTTTCTTTCGTTGTTCTAACGGAGGAATTTTGGTATTAGGAGGCACTATCATTTGGCCATCTTTTACTAATAAATCGAAGATCTCGTCACATTTGGTAACATCAAATGTGTAAGTCTTTTTGGGAAATCTATCATTCTTTTCAATTTCGACAGGGTTTCTGCCATTTGAAGGTGTAAGTAATTTGCAGGCATATGGTGGTGCTTCTTTTAATTCAGCCAAATCTACTTCGAATTCCTCAAGACCATAAGGATCTTCAGCGATTTCAGACTCTCCGTCTTCGAATTCGACATAAGCAACTCTCTTTCTTATAATTCTTATTCGCTCTGGCCTTTTCAGATTTTAATCGTTCGACCTGTCGAACCCTATCTGCTAATTGGGCCATGTCTCTTAGATGCTGGGTATCTAACTTTTTCCTGATGGAATAATCTAAGCCTCCAGCGGCCATTTCGACCAACTCGTGTTCAGGCACTATTGTAAAGCATCTAGATTTCAACAAACGGAACCTATTCAGATAATCATCTATAGGTTCGGTGAATTTTCTTTTGATGCTGGCTAATTCCTTAAGACTAATCTTAGTTTGGCCCATGTAGAATTGTTCGTGAAACAATCTTTCTAACTGGGGCCAAGCATCTATGGAATTTGGTGGCAAAGTTATAAACCACGTGAAGGCGTTCTTTGTTAAAGAACTAGGGAAATATTTCATCCTTAGGTTCTCACTGTTCGCCAAATCCCCTGCCTCAGTCATGTATCTGGCTATGTGCTCTATAATGGATTCACTAGTATCCCCTGAGAATTTGGTGAACTTAGGGATTTTACAACCCCTTGGTAATTCTGTTTGCAGGACATATTCTGATAAAGGAGAGGAATAATTTGGCCGTCGAAGTCCTGTATTCAGACCATTCTGGGCCATGATTCTCTCTATCATAGTGGTTAAGTCATTTTCCATCATGTTTTCCCGCCTGACCCTATGAATTACTTCGTCTGCATCCTGGTCTCTATTAACCATTATCACTCTCCTAGGTTGTTCTTCAGGGACTTCCCGTTGAATTGGCTGTTGTTCCAATCTTGCCCCCATGACTCTTTCGTCAGGGGCTTGCCTTTGTGGTTAAACCTGATCTATCGTTGGTTCTTCTCCCTGGATTATAACCTGGTTTGGCCTGCGTCGAATAGCAGATTATGGGGCGCCTAGGAAATCTGTTATGCGTCCCATCTGCGCTGACAGTTGTTGGTATGTTTGGGCATTATCAGTGTTAGTCCTATTCACATTCTGTATTAAGGGAGAAAAAATGGTATTCATTTCTCTGGCCAGAACTCCTACCATATCATGGTTACTGGTATCCATTTATTGTCTAAAGGCTGCCTGATTATTCGTTGTAAGGGTAGGTAATAGGGTGGGGACTCCTTGTGATTGGTTATTTCGATCTACATGGTTCATGCCAGCTCCAAAATTTTGAATTGGCGAAATAACCATATTATGTGGTTGAGTATATATGGAAGAATTGTTTTGAAGTCCTGCCATGGCAGTAGATGGAATTCTATATGGGTAATCTCTCACAGGCCTAAAGTTCTCGAATCCTGGTGGCCTAAGGGTTGAAATTGCAGGAGTATCTGCCGCGCATGACATAATAGGCATTGCTGTCGAATTATGCAAGGCCATGGATCCAGACGTTGGTATGGCCTGTGCATTAGGGATCTCAGCGGATACATCAATCAAATTTGCTCCGATTGTGCCTGTTCCCTGGGGAGGGAATTGTTCCCCTTGACTGGATGTATTAACCATCTTTTTTGCGTTTTTTTTGTTGGTTATAGGTTGTGAATTGTTGGCTATCCTTCCACTTCTAAGGATCATACAACACTAATTTTTTAAACCAAAAGAATAACAACAATTTTGTATTGCAAAAGTAAAACAAACTATTGTAATTAACAATTCTTTTGACACTGTCCCACTGGGCGTGCCAATTTGTTTACCAGTGATTTCTGATAAACAACCGCTAGTCTTCCAAATTTATATATTTTTGGTAACTTACAGGATCAACTAGATTGATCCTAGGACATGTGTCTTAAGAACTATTATTACGGTGATTTGACTCATGGTTAAGTTTGTTTCTGATTTGTGGACAACGAAAAGTATTTTGACAACAATTCTAAACGAAACGTATGACTTTATCAACAACGTAAATGATGATAACTTTGTAGTAAAAGGTTTCTTAAAGATAACGAAAATACTTGGGAAGGGTAAAGATAAATGACTCAAAGTAAATGCTTTAAGTTTTGAGAAAGTACTGAAAATAAAGACTTGGAAAAATGTAAATACAATAGTAAAAGTGATGATAAACTACTGAAAATAAGGGCAATTCGACAAAATAAAAGGCAGTGAATAACTTTAATTTAAATGATTGGTATGAAATTGATAACATGAATGAAATTTATGGTGTTCTTCATACATACATTTTCAGCGTAAAACTCTTTTCTCTCGCTCTGGTACTTCGAGTATATTTTGTGAATTTCTGTATATCTGTTTGAACACACTTGAATCCAAAACTAAGACCCCTATTTATAGCAATTTGACCCTAACAACCTCTACACATATGACTGCCACGTTCGCCATTCTCAAGCGTTGCATGTCTCAGATGTTTCCACGTGTTGGCCTGACGAAACAGCTTTGTTTAAATTTCAAATGCTTCTCGCTTGAAGCTTCGACTCTGGGAACGCCTATGTCAAAGAGAGCTTTGTGGAAATCCAAAAATCTTCTAAGTCTCAGGCTTCGACAATAAAGAATTGTTCACCCACGAAAAGAATTAAACAGCTTCGACACAACCATCTTTTATTTATTCTCCAAAACATAACACTTCCAAAGAACTTCAGCTATCTGTCGAAATCTCCAGCTAACAGTACGATGCACTTAAGTGAAGTGTAGAACATCTTAAGGTACGATGCACTTAAGTAGAATACGAAATATGGTAAGGTACCACGCGCTTAAGTGATTTTCGTATATCATAAGATATGTGCCACATACACTTAAGTGGGCGTTTTAGCTTTCAACCCACACAAGTGGTTCTTTAAATAGAACCCTTGTGCAAAAGCATTTATTCATATGAAAATTGTGTTTCTCTCTCTCTCTCTCTCTCTCTCTCTCACGCACACACACACACACACACACACACACACACACATACACACACACACACACAGACACACACATACACACACACTCAAAGCCTTCATTCGTAGCAGCTAGCATTGAGACTGAAGGAATCCGTTCGTGTGGACTGAGTAGAGGCGTTGTGACCATTCAACGTTCGCGATCACTCCTTCAATCTGCATCAAGGGTTTCAATCGCCACAAGAGGTAACGATTCTATCACTGATCATGCCCATTCGTAAGGATCACTAAAGGAGAAATTTTTAATTTCCACTGTGTTTTGGATCGCAATTCTCCTTCAGTGGTATCAGAGCCACTTATGAAACCATGAATCTGATAGCTGTTTATTTTCTGCATTTTCTGTATTAATACGATTAAAAGACAGAATGAATCAAAGAATAAACGAGTAATTAAATTTGGTATCATGTGTGTACGATTTGGATGATTGATGTTGACTATGCTTCGGAATCCGATGTTAGTATGGTGAAGCAGCAATATATCGATCGTTCATAGGTTACACAATTGAGATCGATCAAGTTATATATGACATAAGTGATTCTGATTCAAAATATGGTATATATGATATATTGTTTCTGTTTCGTTCATTCAAACACTTAATGGTTGTTTTCGTTTGAGTGATCAATGATCATTTGCTTCAGAATCCGATGAAAGTATGGTGAAGCAATAACATGTTGATCAATCATACTGAATAAACAGTCAAGGTGTGTTTGATGGTATGAAATTGGTGCATTAGGGTTCATGATGGTACAAAGGTTGTGATGTCAAAGAGTTATGCGATTAGGGTTGTGACTGCGCAGTGTGATCAGTCACCGAAATTTAATTTGGTTTATTTAATTAACAGATTTTAAATTAATAATAATAATGTGTTTATTATTATTGTCTTGTGGGGATCGGTTATGGCCTTAGTTTTCCTTTATTTTATTTTGAGATTTTAAAATACGACATACGTGTCGTGCCTCTCTTTTAATCTCTTAATGTAACTTCTTTTCTCATCTCACTCCCTCTATGTAAAACGAGTTTCTTTTGTGTAACGTAATGTTATGAAGAAAGAGAAGAATACAATATCAAAGGAGGACAACCTTTAAGATCTTGCTTGGATAAGCTTAGATCGTTATTAGGTTCGCTTAGGTTCTCTCATTGGCTTGGGAGAACAATTGCGCTAGGGGCCATAACTGTTTCATTTGTATGTATGTTGATGCATATGAATGTATGTTGATGCATATGAATGTATGTTGATGCATGTGAGATACGATTTATATGATAAATAAGCCGGTGAGATCAGAATAATTGCAAATTCCCTCAAATTAAATATTAAGTCTATGCTTTCCAAGTTTTAGCACTCATCAAGGCTAGTATCGAACAATGCAGGTTTCGCCTACACGAGGTGCATGTTCTATATTAGTAAGGTGTGATGGGATAATTGTAATATCCAATTTCTAAGACAATGGGTCAAACTTAACTAACAAATTATAATAAAATTATATACGTTTAGAAGCAAGAGTTGGAAATGATCCATGTGATGGATTGCAATAAGGAGTTATTCACCCAACTAAAATATTCGAGAGTTGTATTAGATATAATTGGACGGAGTTCCTACCTAAATAATCTAGTTTTGTGTAATCCGCCTACACAGAATTAAAACAAAGGGAAATGTGGATCTCGACCCATTAGAAAATCTTCCAATGGGATTTTCCGAATCAAATGATGAGGGTCATTTGTTTTGAGTAAAATAGTGGGAGCATATTTAATTCAAGGCCCATTTAAATATGTTATTTTAGTGATACTTATATTTTCATTATTTTTCATGTAGATTACCATGACAACAAACACCTCTAACAACATTTTACGATCAATCCTTGATAAAAAAAATTGTCTGGGACAAATTTTCTGGATTGACACCAAAATCTGAGGATTGTCCTCAAACATGATAGAAAGTTGTATGTCTTGGAGAAATCTATTTCTGAAGAGGAACCTCCTAGTTCTACACCTAAGGCAGAAAGAGATGCTTATAAGAAGCATGTCTATGATGCCAATGAAACTGCTTACCTCATGCTAGCTACCATGAACTCAAAGTTGCAAAAGCAACATGAGAACATGGCAGCATTCATATGATCGAACACCTAAAGATGCTCTATCAAGAGTAGGCAAGGCATGAAAGATTTGAATTTTCAAAAGCCCTTTTTCAAGGCAAGTTAACTGAGGGAGTCCATATAGGTCCCCATGTGCTCAAGATGATTGGGTATGTGGAGAACCTTGAGAGGTTGGGTTTTCCCCCTCGGAAAGGAACTTGCGACTGACTTGATCTTACAATCGTTCTTAGATAGCTTCAGCCAATTTGTCCTTAATTTCAATATGAATGATGTGGACAAATCTTTTCCTGAATTGCTAGCCATGTTAAGAACTGCTGAGCAGAATCTGAAGTCAAAAGGAAAGTCCATTATGATGATCGGAAATGGAAAGAGACATAATAAAAGACCCACCAAGCAGGGTGGTAAAGGGAAAAGTAAGGAAGTTGCCAAACCCAAACCCATAACTCCTGCTTTGAAGCCTAGTGGAGGAATATCAAAGGAAGGCACGTGCTTCCATTGCGGTAAGACCGGACACTGGAAGAGAAACTGCCCAAAGCATCTGGAAGATAAGAAGAATGGAATAGAGACTTCAACTTCAGGTATTTTCGTTATTGGAATTAATTTATCTACTTCTGCATCATGGGTATTAGGTACTGGATGCAGTTCTCACATTTGTACCAATGTGCATGGGATAAAAAGGAGTAGAGATTTGGCAAAAGGTGAAGTTGACCTACGAGTTGGCAATGGAGCAAAGGTTGTTGCTTTAGCCGTAAGAACTTATGTATTGACTTTACCTAGTGGTTTAAGAATTCAGTTAGAGAACTGTTATTATG
Organism: Lathyrus oleraceus; assembly: GCF_024323335.1. Taxonomy (NCBI): domain Eukaryota; kingdom Viridiplantae; phylum Streptophyta; class Magnoliopsida; order Fabales; family Fabaceae; genus Lathyrus; species Lathyrus oleraceus. The sequence continues at coordinate 247,663,164 of NC_066584.1, forward strand.
TACCTACAATTAGTAGGAATATTATTTCCGTTTCTTATTTAGACAAGTTTGGTTTTTCATTTATAATAAAGAATAATTGTTGCTCCATTTATTTGAATGGTATATTCTATGCTACTGCACAAATGAACATTGGACTATATGTTCTTGATCTTGAAATGCTTATTTATAACATTAATACTAAAAGGATGAAACCTAATGAGTTAAATCCAGCTTACCTTTGGCATTGTCGATTAGGCCACATAAATGAGAAACGCATTTCCAAACTCCATAAAGATGGACTCTTAGACTCTTTTGAATATGAATCATATGAGACATATGTAAGACCCCGATTTTGACCCTAAGATCCCTCATGTAATTTCATCATAAGCATTAGCATTGGGATCATATATTGGCATCCTCCTTACCCCTCTTTCTTTGGGTTTGTTTTACGAGAGATCACCAAGCACTATGTGATTGTATCATACTTGTATTTTATCATTTCACTAACCAAAATATCAAAAATATGTCTTTGCATTTGCCTAACTCTTTTGTAGGAAGGGCATGATCTCATTCATTCATCAAGTTCACATCTAGGGTTTGAGACCCTCATGAACAAAGAGCACAACCAAGAATTGATTCAAGAATGGTTATGAACATCATATATGAGTCCCAATTATATCTACATGTTATATTGATCAAGTTTTCTTCAAGAGTTTGAGGGTGATTTGCCTTGAAAACCTTAGTTTGACTGGGTATCTTGAGTAACTTCTCCAAAAAGCTATCTCACCAATTGATCAAATTTCTCAAGGGACACTTCAAAATTCATCATCTTATACATATATGATCTACCATGAGCCAAGAAAGTCAAGAGGATTGGAAGTTAGCAAGTTGGTTGATGGTGGTTGGCCAGATGGATTCATCTGATCAAAACTGGGTCTCCCTAGACCCTATCTCCTATAATAGTCACCATATGAAAATGATTCCAAGAGAAAACGTACTCTAAGTGACATTCCAAACAACTTTCATGTTGAGACCTAGAGATAGTTTTGATTGGAAAATCACTTTCTATGTTGAAACATTATAGGTCATTTTGTCTAAACCCTAATTCGAAAGTCAACTTCCCAAGGCCATAACTTACTCAATTTTTATGATATGAAAGATTTACAAGTTGAACAATCAAATTCAATGTGTCTAATTCAACTTTTATGTTTGGATTGGAGCCAATTCAACATTTTTTAGCATGTGATATGAGGTTACATTATAGGTCACTTTTAACCTATACCATTGACCAAGTGATTTTTCCAAACTTTAAAAATGCATAACTCTATCATTTTAAATCCAAATTACATGAAATTTGTGACCATTTTGAAGTTCTTTGAGAGAGATACAAATTTGATGAAGACACGTTTCTCATTTGAATCTCATATAAAAAGTTAAGCAAGGTGGAATATTGAGCCATGGCTTGACACTTAGAAAATTTTTGATATGTCAAAAATTTCCAAACTTCCACCTCAAATTTCTACAAGTTCCAAGCTCCTAATGAAAAAGTATCGAACATGAAAGTTGTTCCTCTTGATCTCACCATTCCAAAGAGCTCAAATTCATTCATTTTGGACAAGGAATGCATAGGCTGCGTATGGCATGAACATGGTGACATCACTTAGCAAGGATCAAAACTTCAAATCCAAATGCACACTTGCCTTGTAATCCAAGCTCAATTCAGACTATCTAACATTCATTTGTGGAATTATGGTAATGATTTTACGGGACTATGCGCGCCCATGCACCCATGCATCATCAATGACCAAATTTGGAAAGTGATTTCAAGTGTGCAAATATCAATGGTTTCAACTATAAATAGAGCCTCATATGCTCAGCATTTCACACACATTCACGTCAGCTTTGATCCCCCATCTCAAACCCTCACTTTGCAAAGGATAAACTGAGAAATTCATTTGCATTTGAGGTTAAATTTCCACTGTTTTGAAATTTAAATCTCCAGGAATCCACAACCTTGTAAGCTTCAAATCCTTCTTCTGCAAGCAAGTGGAGTGAGGTCAAGCACAAGCAAGATCAAGATCAATTGAATCCAGACCTCCATTGAAGGTATTTTCCAGAAATTTTGATCTCTTCGATTCTCTCAAATTCTTGCTCAATTCTATTGATTCTTTGGTTGTTTGAAGTCCTACCAATGTAGGCAAGAAGATTGAGTTGCTTTGAGGCCAAATCGAAGCAACTCAGTTCATGTACCTCAAATTTCAACTCCATGTATCTCTCAATATACTTGGAGTTAGAGTGAATTGAGGCCAGATTCGAGCTCAATGCCATTTTTACTTTGAAATCATGTCCTTGTTTTTAATTTTGGTGATGGTTGATGGTGGACCAGTCCGGTGAGGTCCACCGGAGAAGAAGACCGGAGCTACAGCTTCGGCCATGCGCTGACATATCTCACGGCTACAGGATCCATGTAATTTGTTTTAATCTCACGCGTCCATTGTGATTACCAACTGTGCAGCATGCTGACTCATGTCCATCGTGGATAGCACGTTTCTGACCACTTGATCTGCCACCTCAATTAATGAGGGAGATCAAATGGTCCACGTTTTTTCTGATATTTTAATTTTCATTTTAATTGCATTATTTTCAATAATTCATATTAAGATCAATATTGATCCAAAAAATATGGGACTTTCACCAAAAAAATTCAAATACTTTTCTCTTTCATATTCTGAATTAAAATTATTTTTGGGATCATTATTAATATTTTTCATGAATTAATTGATTTTGCATTTGTTTTTAATTATTTAAAAATATTTTTAAATGTCCAAAAAATATGAAATTTTTTCTCCAAGGTCCTTTGACCTTGATTGACCTATGATAAATCTCATGGCCATTTCTTTGGTGTTTTGATGAGATTTTAGGAATTGGACAAACCATATTTAATTAAAATGCACTATTATAGTATTTTTAATTTGAATAAATGCCAAATAAATTTGTTGACCAATTGTGATGACTTGTTTATGTTTGACTCTTGTTGTTGGGCCTTGGTCAAGGTTGATTTGACTTTGTCAAATTAATATCATTGGATTTAGGGGATTGATGGAATATACATTCCATCTCCCAAAATGAATGGATGATATTAATTTGGTAAAAGTCCTCCTTTGACCAATTTGTGTTTTGATCCATTCCCCTCCCTCTTCATCTCATCCCTCTTCTTCATTCATTCATTCCATTTGGCATATGACATCTCAAAGTCCTAATGCTAGTTGATTGAAAAATTGACATGAGTATGGATGAGATTAGACCACACCTTTTGCATACTCTTTTTGTGTGTGGTATGTTTCATGAGCATAGTTCATTATACTGTGTCTCAAGCATGCATTAACACCAAAATTCTATTGCCCGGCCTTATTGTGACTTCTACATAAGTCCAATTACAATTGCTTAACGTAGCGCTAAATTTGTGACATAAAAGGCATACGCATTCTAGTTAGTGAGATTGTAAGTCTCCTCTCTTTCATGGTATTGTATGGAAAATTGGCATTCTTTCCTTCCTTTGGAAGATGTTTTGGTTCAAGGATTCATGCTTGTGATAAGTGGGTTGAGTGTTCTCCAAAGAATGTCTTGAAATGAAAAGCAAAAGCAAAACAATACTAACTTCTAACCAATTAACTACTAACTTTTAATTTCAAGCTTTTACTTTACTGCAATTTACTTTTAGCACTCTATTTCATTTGCCATTGTTCATATCATTCTAATTGTTTATGTTAATTCAATTTTCACTTTGTTCATATGGACCATATTGTGTGATATATTTTGTTTGTGTATACTTTGCTTGTTTGTGTGGTCTTTGACCATTAATGTACATAATAACAACAAAACCCTAAAAGACTTTTGTGTGGACTGTTGGCTTGACCTTGGACAAATGGACTTAGAACTTAGGCAACATTCCTATGCTAAAGGACTTGGCCAATGCCAACTTGCTAAGAAATCAAGTGCTTACAATTTGAACTTCATCTGATACATCTTTGAATACCTCTCTAAGTTCATCTGCAACATGATCATTGTGAAGTTGTTATTTTGAACATGTGACTTGTGGAATTCATCTGTTGCATGGGCTATTTTGAAGAAGATCATGGAATGGATAAGCTTGGATGTGGCCATCTTTATTTGATGCCTTGCTCTTCAAGATAATATAATTATGCATTTGTGTGTTGCTTGATTCTAAAAGTCCAAGGGAATTCTGGGTTTCTATTGACATTCTTGTCTATTGGATTGCTACCTACTTGGTCAGATCTTTTCAACTCTCAACTTTTAATTTTGCGCATAAGATAGTCTCTTTATCTTCTCCCCATTTCTTTAATTTAAAAATATCTCCCTCCATTTTTCAAAATCTTCTTTGTGTGAACTACTTTTGTTCTAAACTTTGACCACTTTTGCAAAAAGATAGAAACTTTGGCCTTATGCCATTGCATTTTAAAACTTCTTTTCCTAAATCAAACTTGTAAATAGACTTAACTATACTTGACTTAAACTTTCAAAAAAGCCAAAAATAACTAACACATTCAAACCATTTTAGGCATTTGTGCCTTTCAAACTTAATTTTTGTTAAAAAGAATGCATCCACTTTGAAATTTGTATCACGAACTACGAGGTTTTGATCCCTCATTTTTATGTTGGTACGTAGGCACAAGACCGAAGGTCTTGTCAAACACAAAAATATAATTAATGAATTCTTTTCTCATCCCCCCATTCTATTTGTTTGTAAACATCACTTTGTACAAAATACATATGCACACAAAAAGGGCTCCTTAGGAGTACATATGACACTTTGGGTGCTTAAACCTTCCCTCTGTGTAACCAACCCCCTTACCTGTGATCTCTGACTTTTTATTAGTTTTGATTTGAAAACTTCTTACTTTTTGGGTTTTGTTCGTACTTTTTCCCTTTTCCCTTGGAAACAATAAAAGCACGGTGGCGACTCTTGTTATTTGATCTCTAGCTTGTCAATAGCTTGATGATCATGAATTTCCCACTACAGAAATTAAGTGGCGACTCTGCTGGGGAGTAGTCTCTAGTGGGTTAAGCCTACTTTTTGGGTGAATATATTTGTATATATGTGATGTTTGTATATATGTATGTGTGATATAATCTGCTTGTTATGCTTGGTGATCTCTGAGTGGTGAGATAAGTTCTAACCCGAACTTGAGTGCAATTAAGATAGGAGGATGGTATAGTCATGTTCGACTTGTGTAGAGTAGTCCTTAACAAGTTGGCTTGAGATCCATCTGCTCAGTGAAGACTCCTTTGGATTTGGAAATGTCACACAAGTATTTGTGGTTAGGCATTACTATTTCTAATTGGGTCTGAGAAGCTGAGGACCTTAGAACATTTAACCCATCTTGGCCTATTTAGGACGTAGTGCGGAAACTATTCAAGTGTAGACTTGATAATAGTTGTTACGCGATACTACACTCAGACGAGTTTCTCTTGAGAATACTATGGGTCTATGAGTCAGTCATCTTAACCTGTAATATCCGATAGATGGAATTAAGACTTTGGGAACTTTTTAGAACATGATCTACATGTTTTTTATCCTTAGTTCACTCCTTTGGAATGGTTCTTACCCAGACTCCATGCTCGTGACTCACGATAAACCCTTGATTCTTGGTTGATCCAATCAAGTCTTGTCAATATCAATGGAACTTGGGTGTCGATAAGGTGAAAACCATAATCCACCAAAATGGATGATTGATCTTGACAATGACTTGATTCATCCCTTGACCTTTGTCTTCCTTATGTGTGATCTCTTATTTGTGATTGTTGCATTCATGCATTCATGCGCATCATAACATTCATCACACGAAAATTTCAAGGAACTAAGGTATCATTTGCAAATATTTTCAGACTATGGATTATGGACGAAGGAACACTAAGAAGTACAGTTTCAGATGTTCCGACTTGAAAGAGTTAAGGAAGCTAGCATCTTTTGTATTAGATCCCTTGGACTTCAAACAACGTCATGGGAAACTTTTGTCTATCTTGTCTGCTGATATGGTTGAAGGACTTTTGAGCGTGCTAGTGCAGTTCTATGATCCTCTCTACCATTGTTTCACTTTCCCAGATTTTCAGCTTGTGCCTACCTTGGAGGAGTATTCTCATCTTTTGGGGATACCTGTTTCTAGTAGAGTGCCTTTTAGTGGATTGGAGGAGATTCCCCGATCTAGTATTATTGCTGAAGCTCTTCACTTGAAGAAGTCTGAGATAGAGACTCATTTGGTGAAGAAAGGAGGGTTATTTGGGTTGCCATCGGTTTTCCTCATCAAGGAAGCTACTACTTTTGCTCAAGCTGGTAGTATGGACGCTTTTGAAGCTATCTTTGTGTTGCTCATCTATGGATTAGCTTTGTCCCCTAACATTGACGGTTTTGTTGATGTTAACGCCATTAGACTTTTCTTGATTGAGAATCCTGTGCCTACTTTGTTGGGTGATATGTATTTCTCTTTGCATCTATGGAATTCTAAGGGTGGTGGAACTATTGTCTGTTGTATTCCTCTTCTGTACAAGTGGTTCATTTCGCACTTGCCTCAGGCGCCTGCTTTTGTGGAGAACAAACAATGTCTAATGTGGTCTCAGAGACTTATGTCTCTCACTAATGATGATATAGTTTGGTATGATCCGTCCTTAAGCAGTTTGGAGATTATTGATAGTTATGGTGAATTCTCCAATGTGCCTCTCATTGGTACACAAGGAGGAATTAACTATAACCCTGCTTTGGCTCGTCGTCAACTTGGGTTCCCCTTAAGAGACAAACCTAATAACATGTTGTTAGAAGGTCTTTTCTATCAAAAGGGTAAAGATCCCCAACATTTGAAGCAGAATATTGTGCATGCTTGGCATAATGTGCATAGGAAAGGAAGATCCAAGCTTGGTCCGTACAATTCTGTAGCTTTGGAAGCTTACAATCTTTGGGTGAAGAAGAGAGCTATGGAGTTGAAGAAGCCTTATCCTTGTGAAATACCTATGTCTATGGTTGTGGTTGAGCCATTAACTCTCCCTAACCAAGATGTAGGGGAGTTGGAAGACGCGCTCACCAGATGAAGTAATAGAAGGATATGTGGGAATAGCGTTTCCGTCTTTTGAGCAAGAAGCATGAAGAGTTGCAGTTGGAGTCTAAGGACAAAGATGCACTTATTGAGCTACTTGAAGACCGAGTGACGAAGAGACAGAGAGAGCCAGAGGTTCCATCTTCTAGCATGCCTCAGCCTTCCGTTGTTTGGAAGAAGATTGTTGACCAGCTTGTCCTCGAGAAGACTCAGATGAAGGCTTCTTTTGAGACCGAGATCCGTCGCATTTGAAGGAAGTACGCGCCTTCAGCCAGATCTTCCGACATTGTTGTTAGGGATCCTTAGGATGACTAGTCTCCTTTTCTCTTGTATCTATTATTTGGTTTATGAAATTGTACTCAGTTTAATCCTTCCAATTTATATAAATAAAAAGAAATTTTTGGTCATATCAAATTGTTGTAGTTGCCATTTAAATATTATATGTTTTCAAATGATATAGTAAATTCCTTGAAAACAAAAATAAAAATAATCAAGCATTGTATTTCATGCATCATTTGCATAAGCAGGTTTTCGCCCGATGTCTGATTGGTGTTTCTTCTGTGCTTTAGCCAAGCTGACTCACCGGTACAATACCCGAGCCAATCATCAGAAAATCATGGAACATTTGGAGCAAAAGAACAGAGAGCTGAAGGACGAGATCTCCCGCCTGACTGCCATGATGGAGTCAATTCTTGCTGCTAAAAACCAAGCTTCTCCAACACCTGTAACTCCTCCCGCAAGGACTGTTACTTTAGAGGTAGTTACCTCTACCGTGCCTGCTGCTACCGCCCACTTCGCGCCAAATGTGCCAGCCGGATTCCCGTGGGGAATGCCGACCAACTTTGTTCTCGAAGGCTTTGCGCCTACATTTGCTTCCATGCCGGCATCTAGCCCGGTCATGTCCGTGCCACCTCCCGTTGTGCACACTTTGCCTCGTGTAGAGGATACCATCTATCATTCCGAGCCGTCTGAGGGTCCGGATATTTATGAGAAGATGGACGAGATGAAAGATCAGTTTCTTGAGCTACGCAAGGAATTGAAGACGCTAAGAGGTAAAAACTTGTTTGGGAAGAGTGCTGCTGAGTTGTGCTTAGTGCCCAATGTCAATATCCCGGTGAAGTTCAAAGTGCCTGACTTTGAAAAATATAAGGGGAATTCTTGTCCACTCAGTCATCTTGTGATGTATGCCTGCAAGATGTCTACTCAGACAGATAATGATAAATTGCTTTTTCACTACTTCCAAGATAGCCTAACTGGTGCTGCACTCCTTTGGTACATGGGGTTGGATAGTGCAAGCATCCGCACTTTCAACGACTTGGGAGAGGCTTTTGTGAAGCAATACAAGTATAATATAGGCATGGCACCAGATAGAGACCAGCTGAGGTCTATGTGTCAGAAGGACAAAGAGACATTTAAAGAATACGCGCAAAGATGGAGGGAGTTAGCTGCCCAGATCACTCCTCCTTTGGAGGAGAAAGAAATGACAAAAATCTTCTTGAAAACTCTGAGTTCATTTTATTATGAACGCATGATCGCTAGTGCCCCAGTGACTTTACCGAAATGGTAAATATGGGGATGAGACTTGAGGAAGGAGTCCGTGAGGGACGGTTGTCAAGAGATGAGGCATCAACAAGCAAGAAATATGGTAGCAACTTTGGTAAGAAGAAGGATAGTGAGACCAACGCAGTAATCAGTGGGAGGCAGAGAAGGCCTCAGATCAGAAGAAATCCACCACCTCGTCAACATCATCGTCATCAAGTGTCATCAGTAATTCCAGTATTTTCTAGTCAATAAGCAACACCAATACAACAACAACAACAACATCAACGTCAACAATAACAACCGTAACAAAGAACGAACACCTATAACAATAACAATACCAACGACAGTCATCATCAGCAGAACTTTGAGAGGAAGAAGGTCTCTTTTGACCTAATTCCTATGTCGTATGCAGAGCTGTATCCCTCGCTAGTTCTCAAGAACTTAATTCAACCAAGGAACCTACTGCAGATCCCAAAACCACTTCCCTGGTGGTATAAACCTGAGCTTCGTTGTGCTTTTCATCAAGGAGCACCCGGACACGATATTGAAAACTGCTATCCATTGAAGTATGAGGTTCAAAAGCTTATGAAGAGTGATATGGTGTCCTTTGAGGACTGTGCGCCAAATGTGAAAGCAAACCCTTTGCCCGCTCATGGGAACTCTTCAGTGAATATGGTGGACGGTTGTCCTGGAGAATTCAGGTTTTTGACGTCCGGTTTATCCGAAGATCTTTGGTGCAAATGCATAAGGATATTTGTTTAGTGAGTGACTGTGAACATGACCATGATGGTTGTGTAGTTTGTAGTGTGAACCCAAGAGGGTGTGATATGGTGAAAAGGGACATCCAACGTCTGATGGATGAAGGCATGATCCAGATTGTTCAATCTCGTCATGTAGATGACGACGTCAATGTCATAATGCCCGTTTTCAAGCAACAAGAACGTTTGGTAATTCAATATGATAGCAGTAACAATAATAATGTCAGTCAAAGATCAGTATCACCGTTGGTAATACGGTTAGCGGGCCCAGTCCTGTATTCATCTGATAAGGCTGTATCGTATCAGTACAATGCTACAATGATAAAGAATGGTCAAGAGGTCCCGTTATCTACGACTAGTTCAGTAGTGAGCATTGCTGATGTAACGAAGGTGACCCGTAGTGGTCGAGTGTTTGGGCCGGTCTTCCCAGAAAGCAAAGAGGAAACAATTGTTGGTAAGAAGATGGAGGTGCCTAATGTAAATCCAGTTGGCTGTTCAAAAGATAAGCCTGGTGAATCCAACAACCTGAAAGCCAAGGATGATGATGAGGTACTCCGATTAATAAAGAGGAGCGAATTTAATGTGGTAGAGTAGTTACTCCAGACCCCCTCAAAAATCTCAGCGTTATCTCTACTGATGAATTCCGAAGCCCACAGAGAAGCACTACAGGGAGTTCTTGAACAAGCGTACGTAGAGCATGATGTTACTGTGGATCAGTTTGATCACATTATGGCTAACATCACTTTATGCAATAATTTGAGCTTCTGCGATGAAGAACTCCCTGAGGAGGGAAGAAATCATAACCTGGCTTTGCATATTTCAATGAACTGTAAGGAAGATGCTTTGTCAAATGTGCTTGTTGACACCGGTTCGTCACTGAATGTGCTTCCGAAGTCAACTTTGTCAAGGCTATCTTACCAAGGGGCGCCTATGAGGTATAGCGGTTTAATCGTCAAAGCATTTGATGGTTCGCACAAGATAATAATTGGTGAAGTGGACCTTCCAGTCCAGATAGGTCCGAGTGATTTTCAGATTACTTTTCAAGTAATGGATATTCACCCGGCCTACAACTGTTTATTGGGAAGGCCATGGATTCATGAGGCAGGGGCTATTACCTCCACATTGCACCAAAAATTGAAATTTGTCAAGAATGGCAAGTTTGTGATTGTTGGAGGAGAGAAGGCGCTGTTGGTTAGCCATCTGTCATCTTTCTCGTATGTTGAAGTTGAGGATGAGGTTGGAACTCCATTCTAAGCCTTGTCTATTGCTGCTGAGAAGAGAGTTGGGGCACCTATGTCCTTGTTGAAAGATGCCAAGAAGATTGTGGAAGAAGGTGCTGTTGATCAGTGGGGGCACATGGTAGAAGTCTCCGACAACAAAGGCAAAACCGGTTTGGGGTTCCAGAAAGGCTCATCAATTGAAAGATCTGAAGATATGCAACTTAGCTTCCGTAGCAGAGGGTTCATTCATGACAATGAACAATACTTAGCTGCCGTGCTAGAGGATATCGAAGAGGAAGACTGCACCAACTTTGTAACGCATGGAAATACATGCAACAATTGGACTGCCGTTGATATTCCTGTTATTTTGCATCGATCTAAGTAATTGCTTTTATATTTTAAAAATCCTTCTCCTATTCCTAAGGGAGAAGTGAACATTGTTTGGGCATTTTAAATTGATCATCAATAAAATTAATTCTATTCATCCACATCTTTGATGTTTATATTTACTTTTTGCTTTATTCTAAAAATGGTAATCACAAAAAACATAAATAAACAATATAATTGTCCATCTGCATAATATTTGGTCACAAATTCACTTCTCTAAAATCAAAATATCAAATCATTATGTAGGTTGGTTCCTAACCCCATTGAATACAATTATCCTTCTCCTTCTCCAAATTTTGAATTCCCTGTGTTTGAGGCCGAGGAGGAAAGTGATGTAGAAGTGAGTGATGAATTGTCTCGTCTTCTTAAGCAAGATGAAAATATTATTCAGCCGTTTGAAGAGCATATTGAGCTAGTCAACTTGGGTTCCGAAGATGACGTGAAGAAAGTCAAGATTGGGTCTCGATTGTGTCTAGATGCTAAGAAGGGGTTGATTGATCTTCTTCGAGAATATTCATATGTGTTTGCTTGGTCCTATCAACACATGCATGGGTTGGATTCTGAGATTGTGGAACATAGATTTCCGTTGAAGCCAGAATGCCCGCCAGTCAAGCAGAAGTTGAGAAGAACGCATCCTGATATGATTGTGAAGATGAAAGAGGAAGTGCAAAAGCAGATTGATGTCGGTTTCCTTGTGACTACTGAGTATCCGCAATGGGTGGCCAATATTGTGCCTGTGCCGAAGAAAGATGGAAAAGTCCTCATGTGTGTTGACTATAGAGATTTGAATAAAGCCAGTCCGAAAGATGATTTCCCTCTGCCACACATTGATATATAGGTAGACAATACTACTAAATTCAAAGTCTTTTCATTTATGGATGGATTTTCCAGATATAATCAGATCAAGATGGAACCCGAAGATATGGAGAAGACCACGTTCATTACACCCTGGGGAACATTATGTTATATAGTGATATCTTTCGGTTTAAAGAATGCTGGTGCAACTTACCAATGAGCAATGACTACTCTTTTTCATGATATGATGCATAAAGAGATTGAAGTATATGTCTGTCACACCCCGATTTTGACCCTGATATTCGTATCATTATTTCATTCATTTTCTTTGTTTCCTCAGAAAGATCCATTGGCAAGTAGTGCAATCAGTTCCCGGTCAATTTTGCCCTAAAATTAGGGTTTGGTATAAAATTAGTTTATTTCTGATTCTTTGGGTGAAACTCTTTTCCATGGCCTTCCATATGTCCACAAGGGTCTACATACAAAAAATCAGCTTTTTATTTGAACCAGAAGTGTTTCAATTGATCACTGGAATCGGGAATCAGACAGTTTGGGAAAAGTCAACTATGGTGCCAGAAAAGTCAACTCCTGACTTTTTGAGAGTGGAGTCTCAAAATTCATGCCTAGGGGAGCCTACATGTGAAATTTTATCAAGGTTGGATCATGCATTCATCATTTAATCAGGAATTGGAAAAATTACTTAATTTGGAATTGGTTGACTTTCCATTTAGGGCAAGTTTTTATGATTTTTGCACTCACTTTAAGCCCATCTTCCATCAAGATAAAAGCTCCATTTGAAATTTCTCCAACATGAAAGTTGTTCGTCTTGTTCCAAGCTTTCTAGAAATATAATGTTTGCTCCTTTTGGATCAAAATTGAGAAAATTATGCTTGGTCAAAGTAAGGCATATTTTTAGGACACTTAGAAAAATCTCTAAGTCCAAAAATCTTTAAGTTTGTCAAAACTTTCTGACCAGTTTTCTTGCACTTCAAGGCACCAATTGAAAATGTTTTCTTCATAACAATTATACCTTGCCATGTTATCTTTCACCTCCTTTTGGAATCATCTCATTTGGATCCATGGTTTGAGAGATACATTCACCTAAAGTGGACACCATGACTTGATTTTCTAGGCAGATTTTAGGCCAAACTTGCCCAACCATTTTGCAATTGGTGTGACATGATTTTGAGACCATTTTTCACCTTCTTCCACTCATCATTTCCACTCATGCTCAACATGAAACATGCTATGCTCCATGAGGTCTTGCTACTGTTTGCATTATTTCATCATTTGGTGACTTGATCATCAAGTTACATGGCCTCAAAGTCACCCCTTTGGACTGTTTTCTTGCCAAACCAAACCAACCAAACTATGCTGCATAAATCCAGCCCATGTTTGTTTCCTCATTTGGCCATGCACCTTTATTTCATTCACTTAAGTTTTGCCTAAAATAACAACATTTCACATGCCCTCTTTCTACACCTCACTTTGCTTCATTTTTGCTCATGGCCAAATCACATTATTCTGAGCCCATTAAGATTATTTGACCCACATATTTAAGAGACATAAACCCTAAATCTGAAGGGAGGCTGTGGACTTTCGAGCAAAGCAAGAAAAGAGTTCATTAGAGTCAGATTTCATTCCTCTTCCATTTCTCAAGTTGAAGCTTTGAAGCACCAAGAAGGAAGCACCATTCTTCTTCCATTTTCTCCACAATCAAGAGGCAGTGGACCAAGCTTCCACTAGGTAATCATCTTACTCCATGGATATTTGTTTTGCTCATCCTTATGCTTGCTTACTATACTCATCATCATGCTGTTTACCATGCTCATCATCATGCTGTTTGCCATGCTAATCATATGCTCATGTTTGTTTCATGCTTGTTTACAATGCCAATCATATGCTTGTGTTCTTGATGTTGGTTTATGCTGTTGCTTGTTGCTCATATCCATGGCCATGTGGACATCTTGTTGACAATATTTCTCCATGATTGAGCCATCATTTTACTCAAACAAGGATACCATGTTAAACCTTGCATTTCATACTTGAAACCCGGGCTTTATTTCATGTCATTTGATGCCCTAGGGTGGTTGTGTTCTTTAGTGGAAGTTGAGCAAAACTCACTGTGTTTTCTGCGTATTTGCATTTCATGGCATTAGGGTTTGGTTTGTGGAAGAAGATGACCGCGTGTCATCTTGAGGACCATTAGATCCAAGGCGCACGTTTTAATCTGGGCCGTCGTTGTGTTTTTGTCCTGTAGCGACTTAAGTTGCCTTGACCAATTGATATTATGTCACATGATTTATTTCATTTAAAATGTTATTTCATTTTTGTCACGCCTGGCTTAAGCGCGTTTTGGACCATGGGCCTTTCCACTGTTTGCTTTTCACACCCCCATGTTTCAGGGCCCATTAGCGCTTAATTTATTTTTCAGTTCAGTCCAAAACGCTGATGCACCCCCTCTTTGCATATTCATTTTTTTATTCCCATTTTATTTTCTGTTTTAATTTTAATTATTTAAGATGTTTTCTTGGTTCATAAAAATACCCAAAAATATTTTCCACATTCCTTGATGCATTATTTAATTTTATATAATTTTTATTTTCGTATTTATTTAATGTTAATATTTTATTTTAATTATTCTTTCCAAGTGGTTCATTTTAACACACATTTAACTCTTGATTTTATTTTCATGACTTAGAATTATTTTTAGCTTGTGATTTTTGGGATGAAGGTTGACCACTGCCCCATGGTCAACCTGACTTTTTCTTGGATTTTTATTTCACATTTTCCATTTATTCTTGATTTATTTTTAACCTAGTCTTGTTGATTGACTTTTGGTTTGACTTCTATTTTGTTTCAATTAATTCATGTACCAATTTTCATTATTTTTAAAATCTTTTTGGGGGATGATGATGTCCTGACCCCACCTTATTTAGTTTAATTTTTCATAATTTTCTTGATTAATTTGCTATTTATTTGATATTTATTAAGTTGGCTCAATTTTTCAGTTGACTTCTTTATGATCGATGTTTGACTTAGGGATTGCTTATGGCAATTGAAGAGATCTTTTGATCCTCCCTTGTTCATCTTATAGGCCATGTATTAGAGGCCTTTTATCTTGATTTTATTTGATCCTTACCTCATTTCTTGATTTAATCATTTCAGTGGACCCTTTTTGTGCATCTTTTCATCTGTCTGGTTCATCTGTTATCTATTATACTTGTTTCTTTCATCCATGCTTACTATTGCTTGATTGTTTAACATGTTCATACTTCCCATGCCTTGTTTAACGTTCCATTATTTCATTCTTTGATTCTTTGATTTGATTATATACTTGTTTACTTATCTGATTTGATTGATAACTGTTGCCTACTTGTATGATGATTGAGGCATATATTCTTATTGTTTGATTGCCATGAACCATCCCCATTCATAACAAATGTACCCCTATCCCATAAAGTGTATAATATTTATTCTTTCATTCTTTATTCATCTGTTAATACAAGAATTAAAACAAACATCCGATAATCATTTCAAACCTTCATCAAATACTTGATCCAACGTCAAGCCATTTTTCATAATAAAAACTCAAAAAAATATTAATTCATATTTAAGACCTTTTTAATAAAGTGGAAGTGGAACGTGGTGGATACCACGCACTCCTGAGATTAAGATTTGAGGTGGATGCCTCGCCTATCTTAGCTCTCGCCATCATCCAAATTTATCTATTTTATTTCTCTCAAACATTCATTCAAAAATTTCTCTTAAACGTCCATCAATGCTTGATCCAATGTCAAGTCATTTTCATAATAAAACCCAAAATATTTAACTCCTATTTAATACTTTTTTAATAAAGATGGAAATGGAACATGGTGGATACCATGCACTCCTGAGATTAAGGTTCGAGGTGGATGCCTCGCCTATCTTAGCTCTCGCCATCGTCCAAAATTGTCAATACGGTTTATTCAAACCCTTTCTCAATCAAAATTTTAAAACATTTAATCCTTACTAAACACTTTTGCTGATAAGATGGAAATGGAACGTGGTGGATACCACGCACTCCTGAGACTAGGATTCGAGATGGATATCTCGCCCATCCAAGTTCTCGCCATTACTCAAAACACATCAAACCAATCAATTTATTTTCTCGCCGCCGCGCGATTGACCTTTCAAACCTTTTCTCAAACGAAAGGTACTTTGTTTCAAAACAATGCAAGGCAATGTTTCTCCACCTGTTTTGGGTAGTCCAACAATGTTTTCGTCGATTTGACACAAAGTAGCTTTTGCTAAAATCGACCAACAAACAAACATTTTTTTACCCAGAACTACGTAAGCCTTGATTTCTCTGTTGAGATACGTAGGAGCATGATTTTTAAATCTTGTCAGGCCCACTAATAAAATACTTAGGTTTAGTCCTTCGTCAAAAATCCAAAAATATTCTCCTCTCATCCGTTCTTTCTTTCTTTCCCACCTAATAACTTAAAGCTTAACATTTCAAACTAACACTAATGCACACAACTAACCTAATGGTTCCCGTTGAGTACAACGGACGTGAAGGATGCTAATACCTTCCTCTTACGTAATTGACTCCTGAACCCTGATTTGGTTGCGACGACCAATATCATTGTCGTTTTTGTCTTGGGTTTTATCGATATTTCCCCTTTCCTTTTTAGGAATAAATAAAGTTCGGCGGCGACTCTGTTCAGTCCATCATTGCGAGCGTGCGATTGCACTTCGCTTAGGTCGTGCTCTCATTTCCTTGAGGTACGACAGATGGCGACTCTGCTGGGGACTGTAGTTCCCTAAGTGAGTCAAGCCTAGTTAGGACGTTTGTGTGCCTTTGTTTGTTTAATTGTGTGGCTTTTCCTTATTTATTGTTTTTATTATCTTTATTGTTATATTGATATTTTTGTTATATATTGGTTCCGCTGTGTTGGGTACTTGGATATTTGATTGCAAACCATGTGGGAAAGACTCTACACCCGAGTCTAGAGTGAAAAAACATAAGATAGGACGATGGTTGAGTAGTACAGACTCCCGAGGTGAATACTTCGTAAGAGTCGGTACGAGAACCTCACTTAGAGTAGATCCTTTTGCAAATATTGTCGCCCGAGGTGTATACCTCGTAAGCTTCAATGTTTCAAAGGGGTCCATGACTCTTAGAACCTTTAGAACATTGAACCTTTGGCCAACTAGAAATGATGGTTGCGTAGTATGGATTCCCGAGGTGAATACTTCGTAAGAATCGATACGAGAACCTCGCTCAGAATAGATTCTCTAGATGGAGTTGACGATCGGAAAGTATTTTCCGTAAGCGTCAAACATTCTTTTGAATCCATGACTCTGAGTACCCTATCTAGAACCAAGTCGATGGTTGCGTAGTGAGGACTCCCGAGGTGAATACTTCGTAAGAGTCGGTACGAGAACCTCACCCAGAATAGATTCCCTTGATGGAGTTGACGATCGGAAAGTATTTCCCGTAAGCGTCAAACATTCTTGTGAATCAATGACTATGGGGATCCTTTGTAACAAAGCCCTAGATCATACCCGGTGAGAACCCCTGTTTTGGAAAGCAATCAAATTTATCCATACCTCATACCTTTGAACCTGTACCAAAAAAAACATTGCATTCATCCATTCATTGCATACGCATAAAAAGCAAAACTTTTAGTTTGAACCAAGAGTTTTGCAAACAAGATGCATACATACATGCATTCATACATTTTCCAAATAGAGTCTCACTCCGCCCTTTCTTCCACTAGTTCCACACTGAGTCCTCAACACCACTACAACACCAAAGCCAACGCTCGTCAAAGAATGGCAGATCAAGAACAAGAATTGGAGAGAGTAAGCTCAGAACTTGAAGACCTACGAGGAAACATGGGTCAAGTCATGGATATACTACAAGTCATTAAGGCCAAGTTAGACACCCAAACGACGGTCGTTTCAGAAATCACCAGTCCTATGATTGAACCCCAACCTGCGTGGACAGTACCGACCACTTGGCAAGTCTATGGTTTACCTCCCAGTTTCACACCTCCAGTTGAAGGCGCCCCTGGTTTTGTACAATCCACTCAGCAGACGGTTCCTCTACCAACTATCAATGAAACTCATCCCATGGTCCACACGTTCGCACCACCCCTTGTCCGTGCACACGTGCAACCTTATTTTGAGGATCAACAACATGCTCCGGACTTTTCGGACGAAGACGATGAAAGGCATGAAGACATAAGAGGAATGAAAGAGAATTTCCAGATTCTTGAGAAAAGGTTAAGGGCTATGGAAGGTGACCAAGTCTTTGGTGCTGCTGCAAGGGAGATGTGCTTAGTGTCAGGTCTCGTGATTCCTGCGAAACTCAAGACCCCAGATTTTGATAGGTATGAGGGCCACTCATGTCCTAAAAGTCACCTTATTATGTACTATCGAAAAATGGCTACGCACGTAGAGGACGATAAACTTATGATACATTACTTCCAAGACAGCTTGAGGGGTGCTCCCTCTAAGTGGTACTTAAGCCTTGATCAATGGTCTTCCTTCCACAGGCGGAGACAGAATCAGAGGCTCGGACAAATACTCTTTAATACTGTCAAAGGCCTTCTGGCAATGCTCGGTCCAATCATGACGCTGATCTTTCCCGAGGAGCTTGAATATTGGTGCACATGTGGCAGTCATGTGAGATATAAATCTGGAAATATAATTCAAGCGGCCAAGAAAACCTCGGACTTTCTTCTCAGTCTTGGGCACAGGCATCTCTTGTATTGCTTTGACCTCGGCAAGATCAACTTCAATACCTCTTTCGCTGACAATAAAACCCAATAACTTGCCAGAACGGACTCCAAATATACACTTGTTAGGATTCAGACGAAGCTTATACTTCCTCAAACGCTGAAAAAGCTTCAACAAGTGCTCTACATGTTCAACTTACGTTCTTGACTTTGCAATCATATCATCAACATATACCTCGATCTCCTTGTGCATCATATCATGAAACAAGGTAGTCACAGCACGTTGATACGTGGCTCCGGCGTTCTTCAAACCGAAGGGCATCACTCGATAACAGAATGTTCCCCAAGGTGTGATGAATGTTGTCTTCTCCATATCCTCGGGTGCCATCCTAATTTGATTATATCTGGAAAATCCGTCCATAAATGAGAAGACATTGAATATAGCTGTATTATCTACCAACATATCAATATGTGGTAGAGGAAAATCATCTTTTGGACTAGCTTTATTCAAGTCTCTATAGTCCATACACATTTGGACTTTTCCATCTTTCTTAGGCACGGGCACAATATTGGCCACCCATTGATGATATGTAGAAGTCACCAAAAACTCCGCATTAATTTGCTTCTGAACTTCTTCTTTAATCTTCACTGCCATATCAGGATGAGTTCTTCTGAGCTTCTGCTTCACAGGCACGCACTCAGGCTTCAAAGGCAGGAAATGTTGCACGATATCAATATCCAGACCAGGCATGTCTTTATATGACCAGGCAAAGACGTCGACGTATTCTCGTAGCAACTCAATCAACCCCTTCTTAACAGATTCTTCCAGGAGTGCCTCAATCTTCACCTCGTGAATACAATCCTCAGACCCCAAGTTGATTGTTTCCAGATTCTCAAGATGTGGCTGAATAATTTTCTCTTCGTGCTCAAGTAGACGGGTAATCTCATCAGGAATCTCTTCAACATCATCTTCTTCGGCCTCAAATACAGGGAACTCAAAGTTGGGAGATGGTGTTGGATCATTATGTTCGATGGGTTTGATTAACCTGCATAATGATTTTGGATATAAAAGAGATTTTAGAATTCAAACAAAGCAAATCATTATGCAGATGAAAAGATTGATTTTATTCTATTTTTTAGGGTTTTATGTGATCACCAATTTCATGCAAAAAGCAAAAAGTGAAAATAATTTGGAAAAATAAACATTTAACATGAATTTATTGGATGAATATCATTGTATTTATGGGCCAACATTGTCATCACTTCTCCTTTTGGCATGGGAGAAGGGTTTTTAAACAAAATGAACATTACGTTGACTTATGGACAACTGTTGGAACATCAACATCGACCAAATTATTGCAGACTCCTCCAGGGATGACAAAGTTGCCAGAATCTTCCTCTGCATTCTCTTCCACAATAGCAGCAGCTTCCTCGTCTTCGACGGTGTGGATGAAACCACCACTCTGAAATAGCCCATGCTTGTTGAAAGTGCCTTAAGAGTACCCTATGCCATCCCGAGATTTATTTTCTCCCAGCTTAATCATTTGTCCTAAACCAGTAGTTGTGCCATGCTCAATGGCCAACTTCGCATCATTGTAGGATGCAAATGAAGAAGTTCCTTTCTTAGAAGGCTCAGTAATAGACAAGGCTTAGAACGACATCCCAACCTCGTCCTCAACATCAATATAAGAAAAGGAAGACAAATGGCTTACTAAGAGAGCCTTCTTTCCCCCTACCACCACCAACTTTTTGTTCTTAACGAACTTCAACTTTTGGTGTAGGGTGGATGTCACGGTGCCTGCCTCGTGAATCCACGGTCTGCCCAACAAACAACTATATGATGGGTGGATATCCATGACCTGAAAAGTGATATGGAAAGCACTAGGTCCAATCTTGACTGGGAGCTCAACCTCGCCAATCACTGTCTTGTGGGATCCATCAAAAGCTTTGACGACCACTCCACTCTGCCTCATGGGAGGCCCCTGATATGAAAGTCTAGCCAGAGTGGATTTTGGCAACACATTCAATGATGATCCAGTGTCTACCAGCATATTAGACATGGCATCATCCTTGCAATTCATGGAGATGTGAAGTACCAAATTATGGTCTCTTCCCTCCTCGGGGAGATCAGCATCACAGAAACTCAGACTGTTACAAGTAGTAATGTTTGCAACAATGCTATCAAATTGTTCTATTGTGACGTCATGATCTACATACGCCACATCCAACACCTTCAGTAGAGCTTCACGGTGTGGCTCAGAGTTCATTAATAAGGATAGCACGGAGATCTTTGAAGGCGTTTGTAGAAGCTGATCTACAATGTTGTACTCACTTCTCTTGATGAGCCTTAGCATCTCATCGCAATCCTCTTTCATCATGCCATTCTGGCCAACAAGGACAAGAGTTCTAGCAACAACGGCGAAAGGTCTATTAACAGCAAGTGCCGGATTCAGAGAATCAGCAGAATTCCCAACAGGACGAACAACACTATCAACAATATCAATCCTTCTGGCGTTAGCTTGGGGTTTCGGAGGCGCCGAGAAAACACGACCACTACGGGTCAAACCGCTGACATCAACGATATTAACAACAGAGGTGGAGGGTAGGGGCATCTCCTTCCCATCTTCTAATGCCACATCATTATAACGATAAGGAATAGCTTTGTCAAAAGAATATGGCATAGGGCTAGCTGGCTTGATTATGAGAGTAGGAGAAGCCATCTGCTTGCTGCCATCGTATCGGAAGACAAAAGTCTCAGGGATCCTGAATACAGGTGATATCACATTAACTTCATCATCCTCATCGCGATTTTGAAGTATCTCTATTACACCTTGGTCCAGCATTTCTTGGATGTCTTTTCTAACTTGACGACATCCCCTCTCATTGATAGTGAAAACACGATAACTGTCATGATCGTGCTCGTAATGACTGTATTCACACAACAGTCTGTGCATCTCGACCAAATATTATCGGATATGGCTGACATATCGGACCTTGTATTTACCAGGGCAACCCTGGACCATGTTGACAGCAGATTTCCCATGCTCGGGCAACGAGTTCTTCTTGACATTAGGACCTACGTCCTCGAAAAACAATATACCGCTTCTCACAAGGTCTTGAACCTTGGTCTTCAACGGGTAGCAATTCTCCACATCATGTCCGGGAGCACCAAAATGATAAACACAATGAAGCTCAGGCTTATACCACCACTGAGGGTTGGTAGGTATAGCAGGTGGGTCACATGGAGTGATCAATTCCTTTCTATTAAAGAAGGATATAGCTCTGCGTAGGTCATGGGAATAGGGTCAAAAGTGACCCTCTTCCTATCATAACTTGTACTGGTCTGATTTTTATTTCGAGGCTGGTAGGCCTGCTGTTGAGGATGGTGCTGTTGTTGCTGATACTGTTGCTATTGCTGGTTTTGATTGTGATGCTGATATTGTTGATTTTCTCTGAAAACAGGTGCTATATGAGCCACCTGATGCTGGTTACCGGCGGGACGCACGTTCTTCCTCTTCACAGAGGGTCTTCTATCTTTGATATGCGAGGTCATGACATGTGCCTCACCATCTTTATTCTTCGCAAACGCCCCATAACGTTTGACAGAAGAGCCTTCTTCTCTGGTCAGGTGCCCTTCCCTGACTCCTTCCTCTAGAGGCATCCCCATGTTCACCATCTCGGTGAAGTCAGAAGGAGCGCTAGTAATCATTCGCCCATAATAGAATGAACTCAAGGTCTTCAGGAAGATCTTGGTCATTTCCTTCTCTTCTAGCGGAGGCACAATCTGTGCAGCCAATTCTCGCCACCTCTGGGCGTACTCCTTAAAAGTTTCCTTATCCTTTTAGGACATGGCCCTCAGCTAGTCCCTATCGGGAGCCATATCAATGTTATATTTGTATTGCTTGACGAAGGCTTCGCCAAGGTCGTTGAAGGAGCGGATGTTCACGCTGTCCAAACCCATGTACCATCTCAGGGCGGCACCAGACAGGATGTCCTGGAAATAATGGATTAGGAGATGATCATTGTCAGTCTGAGTCGACATTTTACGCGCATACATAACCAAATGCCTGAGCGAGCAAGTGTTTCCTTTGTATTTTTTAAAGTCAAGCACTTTGAATTTGACAAGAATCTTGACATTAGGAACAAGGCAAAGCTCAACAGCAGATTTTCCAAAGAGGTCCTTCCCTCTGAGAGTTTTGAGTTCCTTGCGAAGCTCAAGGAATTGATCGTTCATAGCATCCATCTTTTCATACACGTCTGGGCCCTCAGATGGCTCAGAGTGATAAATGGTGTCATCTACTCTCGGCATAGTATGCACAACTGGAGGTGGCATAGCGAGGACCGGGCTAGATGCCGGCAAAGAAGCAAACGTTGGGGCGAGACCCTCAGGAACGAAGTTCGTGGGAATCCCCCAGGGAAACCCGGCTGGCATAGCAATAGGCGTGAAATGGGCACTGGCAGCAGGCACTATTGAGGAGGCAATCTCAGAGATGACAGTCCTCTCGGGAGGAGTTGAAGGTGTTGGAGACAACTGGCTTTGGGCGGCCAAGGAAGACTCCATCAGGGAAGTCAATCTTGCCACTTCTTCCTTCAATTCTCTGTTCTCTTGTTCTAGGTGATCCATTAGCTTTGAAGAGTTGGGTCTGGTGCAGTACCGATGCGTCAGCTTGTCTTCGAAATAAATGAAGAATACAGAGTTAGACCACTGAACAAGAAGACCTAGAACAAATACCTGCTTATGCACATGATGCATGCAATGCTTGTGCATATAATTTATTTTTAATCAGAGGAACTTGAGAGTCCTATTTGCAAATATTTGGAAGTATTAATCATTTAGACATATATGCAAATATCATATCAATAATATCTGGAAAAAGTTTTACACCAAAGAAGTACAATCTTGGTAACCAAATATACAATATAAGAGAGAAGGAAAATGAACATCCAATGGAACCCTAGAAACAATCGTCTAAAGCTCTCGAGACCGTAAGATAAGCTGCACGAAGCCTCTACACCTCTCTCTCATAGGCCGCCTCCATATCTGCCTTCTTTTTGGCAAGCTGATCGTACTTCCTCTTCCAAAATTTGGAAGACCGAGGAAGAAGAGAAGTCACCATATCATCGGGCTCATCGATAACCTGATGCTCAAGAAACTCTATCAACGCATCCTTATCTCTAAGCTGCTGAAGTAGCTCCTCTCGCTCACGGATCCAAGCACGCGAACGGTCTTCATCTCTCAACTCCTCTACTCCTTGGTCAGGGAGGGTTGAAGGCCCAACCATAACCATAGGTGTAGGTCTTGGATAATCATAAGGCATAAGGTACTTAGAAGCTCTCCTTCTCACCCACAAGGTATAGGGTTCCAAAGCAATACAATTCTTCGGACCGAGCTCTTTCCTTCCCTTCCTATGAATCTTGCGCCAAGCGCGGACCATCCTGCCCTTCAAGTTTTAGGGATCTTTACCCTCTTGAAAGAACACACCTTCAAACAAAATGTTATTAGGTTTATCCTTTAAGGGGAACCCAAGCTGACGACGTGCTAAAACAAGGTTGTAGTTAATTCCACCACATGTACCAAGAAGAGGTACATTGGAGAATTCACCACAAGAGTCAATAATATGCACACCATCATATACACGGTTATACCAAAAGATATCATCATTAGTGAGAGACATAAGTCTCATGGACCACCGTAGACATCCTTTGTTCTCCTTGAAGGCGACCGTCTGTGGCAAGTGCGAAATGAACCACTTGTACAATAGAGGAAAACAGCACACAATGGTACCACCACCCTTTGCATTCCTCATATGCAAAGAGAAATAAGTGTCACCCAACAGAGTCAGAATGGGATTAAGAGTAGAGAAAATCCTAATAGCATTCACATCTATAAACTTGTCGATGTTGGGGAATAACACTAGCCCATAGATGAGAGGTACAAATATGGCCTCAAAGGCGTCTTCACTCATGGCCTTCTCATACAAAGTAGCTTGAGCAATGAGGAAATCTGATGGGAGACCTTGAATTCCACCTTTGGTAGTCATATGAGCACTCACAATAGATTCATCTATATGCAACATATCAACAATCTCTTGAGAAGTAGGAACTCTCTCCAATCCACTGAACGACAACTGATCTAGAATAGGTATACCCACAAGATAGGCATACTCCTCAAGCGTAGGCAAAAGCTGGAAATTCGGAAATGTGAAGCAACGGTACAAGGGATCATAGAACTGCACCAACACATTCATCAGACCTTCATCCACCTGAGTAGCAAGAATAGACAGAAGCTTCCCATGGCGAACCTTGAACTCCAAGGGATCTAATACATAGGATGTCAAACTCCTTAACTCTTTCAAGTCGGGTTGTCTAAAACTGTACTTCTTTGTATTCCTTCTCTGTCTATCCATGTCTGAAAATTTGCAAATAGACCTCTTAAGTTCCTGAAATTTTCTCATTATTGATGATATGGGTGTGTATGAATGCATGAATGCATGGATGCAACAATCACACTCAAGGATCAAGCAAATCACACCACACAAAGGTCATGGGATGGATCAAGTCATCCTTAATATCAATCATCCATTTTGGTGGATTATGGTTTACACCTTATCAACACCCAAGTTCCATTGATATTAAGGATATACAAGAACGGATCAACCATGAATCAAGGGTTTGTTGCAAGTCACGAGCATGGAGTCTCGGTTAAAAACCACCCAAAGGGAGTGTACTAGGGTTAAACCTGACAATCATGTTCTACAAGAGGTTCCCATAGTCATCATCCCATCTTTAGGATATTATCGGATAAACGACTACTCGTATTCCAAAAATATTCTCAAGAGAGACTCTTATGAGTGTAGTATCGCATAACAATCATATCAAATCTTACACTTGAATGACCTTCGCACTACGTCCTAAAAATAGGCCAAGATGGGCTTGGTAAACTAAGGTCCTTGGCTTCTAAGGTCTATATTGGAAAGAGTAATGCCTAACCACGACTACTCGTGTGACATTATTGATCCCAACATGACCTCCACTAAGTGAATGGGCTTGCAAGTCAACTTGCTAAGGAATAACTCCACAAAAGTTGACAAGACTATGCCATTCTCCTATCCTAAGTGCACTCGAGTTCGGGTATATAACTCATCTCACAAAACCACCAAGCATACAAGCAATTAATATATCAAGCAATTCATACATTACAACCAATATAGTAATCCCAAATTGCACAAAAATATGTCACAAAATAATATAAACAATACAATACAACAAAAGTGAAAAGTAGGCAAAACCCACTAGGCAAATTTCCCCAGCAGAGTCGCCACTTTTCTGCAGCGGGGTACTTGTTACCTTTAGATTTATTGACTAAATCAAAAGTAAATCATACAATTCGAGTCGCCATCGCACTTCTATTTATCCAAAGGAAAGGTTAGAAAGCGAACAAAAACCGAGAAGTTTTATCAAATCAAAAACTAATAAAAACGTCAGGGATCTGGGTAAGGGGGTTGGTTATGCAATGGGAAGGTTTTAAGCACCCAAAACATTCTAGGTACTCCTAGGGAGCCCTTTTCACAATTTGTTGTAAGGGAGGTTGGTATTTGTGAAAAATTATTTGTGCAAACATGATTGGGGAGATGAGAGAAAAATGTACAAATTATTTACAACTTTTGTGTTTGAATGGATAAACCCATTGCCTACGTACCATCTTAAAAAAGATTAGGATCAAAACCTCGTAGTTCGGGGTAAAAATTTCAAAAGAAGTTGGTGAATTGATTGGTCAACAGCCTTAAGGTCTTTTGTTATCAAAGGGAGAAAACTCAACCTAAAACCACAAATCCACCATGTGAGGATAACTTCAACATGCTAGTGAGGGGTTAACCCTATAATAAGCATGGAAAACTCATTGTCCATCACTAAGGATATAAGTGAGTATTATATCAACCTCAAGGATAACTCAAACCTAATAGCTAATGTTTATGAAAAGCTTTGGCAAAAGTGGTCATTGAAACCACAAAAACAATTGAGTGAGTTGTATTTACCAATGAAAAGTATTTATAAAATATGGTCAAAGTTGACTTAGGATTCAATTCAAAATAAGTGTTATGAAAAGAAGTTTGGAAAATCAAAAGCATAATGCTTAGGTTTCTAATTTTTGAAAACAATGTTAATGTTTGCACAAAAGTTTTGGCTTGGGTTAGAGTGGAGGGAAGAAGAAGAATGGCTAAGTCCGAAACATACAAAGATGAAGGAGGAGAAAATAAACCACAATGGAGTTCCCTTCTTGAGATCATAGTGATGATCCAAGTTGTTCCCTTTCCTTTGGAATAGCAATCAATAAGCAAATAACTCAAGCAATCAAGCACACAATCAAGCAAGCTCCTAGGAATCTTCCAATGGCTTTTGTATCTCTCACTTTGGATGCTCATGACAATGGTTCTTCTATTTGGCTCAAGTTAAGATCCCTAGCACAAGAACACACAAATCAAAAAGTTCCATAAAACAATAGAAAGAATGGACAAGAGTGAGTTTAGAAATTAGGTCCTTTCAATTCATCTTCAACATTAAGCATTCTAAAGGCATGAGGCCTAGTTGCTCTTGACATTTTAGCACTCTAAAGGCATGAGGCCTAGTTGCTCTTCAAACTCCATTAGCATAGGGAATATCCTAAAGTCTAAGTCCTTTTGTCCATTTGCATTTGGTTCACCACAATCAAAACAAAACACAAGCACAATAGTATATACACAATAATGTGCTCAAGTGAGCAAAAGGAAAATTGCATTAACATAAACATGAGCTCAAATGAGCAAAGGGCAAAAGCAAATGAATTAATGAACAAGATATTAAATTGCATAAAAGTAAATTGCAAGAATTAAATGACTTGAATTAAAAGTTAATGGTCAATAGTTAGTATTAGTGTGCCATAAGGCAATTTAACGCTATGTTAAGCAATCGCAAATGGACTAATGTAGTAGTCACACCTGTCTGAGACCGGTCAATAAAAATATAGGCAACAAACACAAGTTAGAGACCTTGACTAGTAAGTCAAGCTCCTACAACTTGCCATGCCAAAAGAAAAGAAGAATGATCTTGTATTGATTTAGGTTTTTTGCTTGACTAAAAAGAAACCTATCCTTAATGCAAAGCCATTCACTCGATCTTTGATCAAGATGAATTAGATTTGAATCAAGGAAGGTTAAGCCTTCCATATGTCAAGGCTAACCACCAATCTTTAACTCATTAATCAAAAATAATAATAATAATAAGAAGAAGAAGAAGAATGTACATGAATTGAAATTCAAATGAAATAAGCAAAGTACATTGACCAAAGATGAAAGGGATCAAGGTCAAACCATAGTAAACAGAAGCAAAATGAAACTTAGAAGTCAAGAAACAAATAAAATATTTTCGGTACTTTTGAGAATTAATATAATACTTGAATTAAAATAAACAATTAAAGGTCAAACTTCAAATCCATTTAAAATCAACTTTGAAAAGTCCAAATGGATCATCCTAAGTTCAACAAGGTCAAACCAAGTTTGACAAAAAATTTCAGCATTTTTAGAAGCCAGAAACTATTTTTAAACAATTAAAAATGAATAAAAAAATAACCTAATTAAACTAAAATCTCAAATCAATTAATAAATTTATGAGAATATTTTTCATAGATTCATCATCATTCAAAGAGGTTAAGAAAATATTTTTGCATTTTTTGAATATTGGAAACTATTTAAAATGAATTAAAAATAACCAGAAAAGAGAAAATTCACAAAAAATATCAAATGACAAAATAAAAAATATTAAAA
Source organism: Lathyrus oleraceus (assembly GCF_024323335.1). NCBI lineage: Eukaryota > Viridiplantae > Streptophyta > Magnoliopsida > Fabales > Fabaceae > Lathyrus > Lathyrus oleraceus. Next base: position 247,691,479 of record NC_066584.1, read on the forward strand.
ATCATTTTCAGAAACTAGAATTAAAAAAAGGAAATAATGCAATTGGTCCCATATTTTTTAGAATTAAAACGAAAGAGTTATGAATTTTTGAAATAAAATGAAATAATGGAAAATAAAATAGAAAATCAGAAAATAGAATAAATCAGGCGCGTTGGATCTCCTTTCATTAAATGACATGGAGGATCTGAGGGCAAGGGAATGCGCGCGCATCATAGGCCTTAGTCAACTGAGCAACACAATGAATTAAAAATAGTCATAACATCCAATGGCCATGATTTAAACTGGAAACACAATCCAACGACCTAGATCAAAACTGGCAAAGGGGCGGTGGTGTACACCACCGTCTTCTCCGGCGAACATGGAGATTCCGTCCAGAGTTGCAGGTATGAAAAACTTAACCAAAACAAGCGATCCTCATATCATTGGAAAGCTGGGGTGATATACATCACCCATGTACCATTGGTTCCTCCTCTAGACTCTCATAGGAAGAGAAATCAGAGAGAGAAAATCATGGAGTTCAATCTGAACTTGATGGATTTGTAAAATTAAACACACAATTCAATTGCCTCTTATGAGAGGACTTCAAAGGAGCCAATAACCACAAGAAAAGAGCTATAATCAGTGAGTTTCGATTGAAAAAAGTTTAAGCATCAACCTTGGAAATACAGATCTATGGAGCACGATCTCTCTCAATTCTTGATAGCAACTTCTTCTTGAGATGGAAATAGGGCAAGGCTAAGTGTAGCGGTGTATTCGTCACCATTGGAAATATTAACTATATCCAAGGTAAATCATACAAAGTCGAGTCGCCACCGCACTTCTATTTATCCAAAGGAATGGTTAGAAAGCGAACAAAAACCTATAAAGTTTTACAAACAAAACTAGTAAAAGAGGGTCAGAGATCTGGGTAAGGGGGTTGGTTATGCAATGGGAAGGTGTTAGGCACCCAATGCATCCTAGGTACTCCTAGGGAGCCCTTTTCACAACTTGTTGTATCAGGTTATTGTTTATGAAATATTTTTGTGCAAACATTGATTGAAGAAATGAGAAAAGAATGTACAAGTTAGTTATTTTTGTGTTTGGATGGATGAACCCATTGCCTACGTACCTTTTCATGAAAGATAAGGATCAAAACCCCGTAGTTTGGGTAAAAGATTTCAAAACAATGAGTGGATTGATTTTAAACAAAAGCCGTAAGGTCTTTCATTATCAAAGGGAGAAAACTCGACCTGAACAACCACAAGTCCACCATGTGAGAAAAGCTTCGACATGCTAGTGAGAGATTATGCCCTATGATAAGCATGGAAGTCTTACAATTCAATCACTAAGGACAAAGGTGAGATTCACATCAACCACTAAGATAGTTCAGATCTATGGCTAATGCATGAAAATTTGATTAGGAAATGGGCACAGGGCCACAAAAGCAATTGAGTGGGTTGAATTAACCAATTAGAAGTATTCACAAAGATGAGTCAAAGTATGAATTAGAGTTCATTTACAATGAGTATTATGAAAAGAAGAGTTTGAAAATCAAAGGCATAAGGCCTAGGTTTCTAATGTTGAAAACAAGTCAAATGTTTGCACAAAAGTTTTCTGGTTTTGGGTTAAGGTGAAAAAGTATGGATCAAGGTTAAGCATGCAAGAGGTGGATAAAGGGTAAAGCCACAATAGGAGTTGCTTTCTCAAGATCATAAAGATGATCCAAGTAAGTTCCTTTGGAGTTAGGCAACACTGGGCAAAAGCAATAAGCAAGAAAGAGGAAACGGAATGCTAATCAATAGTCTTACATCCAACTCCAAGAACAAATGGGAAACAGAAAGCCAATCAATGGACTTACATCTAACTCCACAAAACAAAAAAAATAGGAAACATATACCCAATCAATGGTCTTACATCTGACTCCACAAAACAAAACAAATAGGAAACAGATAGCCAATCAATGGTCTTACATCTGACTCCACAAAACAAAACAAATAGGAAACAGATAGCCAATCAATGGTTTTACATCTGACTCCTCAAACAAACAAACATGCATGAAAGCAAACATATGAATGATTCACAAATAAGCAAACAAGCAATCGAGTCTCACACTCTATACACAAACAAGAGGCTCAGACAAATGGTTAGGCTTTAATCAAGGGGTCATATCAACCTCGAGAAACAAGCCAAAACTGTAAGGGGTGTTGAGCCTCTTAACCACTGACATTGACCGTCAGGGTGAGCAGATGAAAGGTAATGAGGGTTAGACCTCATAGCTCTTAACCCGGGCCTGGGTGAGCTTGAATCAAAGAAGGTGTGGGGATCTAGAATGAGGAATCCTATTCCACATGACTGACTCTATACAAGATTTTGGGTTTTTATTCAAAAGCATCAGCATGTAGTGCGAGCATAATGAAAGACTCAACTGAATAACAGGGGATTGATTGCAAATCCCTTCTATCTGCCAATTGCCTCTTCACTTAGGAGGTCTTAACATGTAACCATGCCTCATTTAGAGGTCTTTAGCACAAAATTAAACAATCAAGAACATGGCCTCTTAAGGAGGGCTTCAGACAGGTGCCTGCCAAAAAGGTGGCAGGACTTCCAGACTACATGGAGAAGGAGGCTAAACTACCTCAGTGGTGTATCAACCACAATCCAAGGTTTATGCAAAAGCAAAGCTAGCAAGCTACTAATGTACCTTTTTGGAGAGCAGTGAGTTGATTTCTTTGATTCAAGCTTCCTCCAGCTCCAGATATTCTCCTCAACTTGTGTATTGAAGCTTTATGCACGAATTGGTGCTTGAATCCACCAAATTGAAGCTCAATTTTCGAAAACCATCTTCATGTTCAAGCTTTGTGTGGCTCGAAATCCAGCTCAAACGAACAGTTCAGATGATGATTCTTGCTCAGAATTACACAAGGGTCACGAATATGCAAAGAGATTGAAGGTTTGTGTCAAGAAATTTGGATTTTCGAAGAGAGAAAATTTGGAAGAAATTTGGAAATTTTTAGATCTGAGTTCTGTTATCCCTCAAATGAAATTAGGGTTTTGCTTTTATATGGTCTGTTAATGATGCTGAAACAAAGATTAAGCCAAAGCTAATCATGATTAGTGAAATAGGAGGTGTAGTGCCAAAAATGCAAGTGAGCATAGCATGTACATGCTACACGTGAACAGTGCCATGTTGGGCCTTGAAATCACTTAAAATCAGCCAATAATCAACATGGAATTGGTATTTTGCATGTATGATCAATAAAATTTAACTTCTTGATTTTCCCTCCAAAATATTCATGCATGGACAAATGATCATGTGAGCTAATTTCATGCATGGAAATGGTTGATTTGGAAAATATTGGTCATAAGGAGCATGTTGCAAAAAGAGTGGACCAATTTGGAGTTTTGGATCAAAAGTTATGCCATGTTGAACTTCCATGCACACTTTGTCATCCTTGGATCATAACTTCTCAACCATTCATCAGATGATCATGATCTTGAACTTTTTAGAAATAGGAGAGAAAGATCTTCAACTTTCATGTTCAAAAAATATTCATTTGAAGCTTCTTTGATGTTGGAAAGTTAAGTTGAATGTGGACTGAAAACTTGCCATTTTTGGAAATTTGAAATTACAGGTCACTTTCCATTTTTGGAATTTTTTGATATGACCTCAAAATCTTCAATATGGATGTTTGAAATGTCAAATGGACCTTGTTTGAACATGAATGAGGTTTTCAATCATCTCCTTATCCTCAAAATCCTCAGTTGACTGTACAGTTGACTGTACAGTTGACTGTCTTGGTCCTCAGATGACCTGAAAATGTTCTGATGAGTTTGAGCCTCTACCACTTGGGAAAAATGCTCCAAAATGGAACCATAACTCATATAAGCTCATCAAAATCATCATATGGTCCACATCTCAAGAAAATACCATCATCTCTTGCACAAAGGATGCTCAAGAAGTGCTTGACCTGTGTTTGCTTAAGCTGCAAGTAACAAAGATTAATGACATATTTTTGTACTTTTGGTTAGTAAATGAAATGATAAAAACAATGATATACAATGCAAGTACGCCTGGTGATCAAAACCACTCAAAAGAGATCCCTACCCAAAGGGGAAAGGAAGCCAAGATGCTCAAAGATCCTTGAGGCTATGCAATGAAATGCTATGATGCCATGAGGGATCTTAGGGACAAAATTAGGGTCTTACAGATGCCCCTATTTAAGGTCATTCTAGCCGGAGAAGTGAAGGTTAAAATCTTCGTCTCGACGAGGTAGAATGGGCTTAAATAATAACAAAGAGACAAATTTTGGTCCCTAAGAGACCTCATGATGCAAATGTATGTACGCAAAACAAAACTCTATATGGGGATATGTGTTCACAAAGATGAAAAGACAATCCATAGGAGTAATGCACTCACTAGGGACAGAGACTCTATTGGGGAACTCTCATGAATAAATCATTCAATGAGGAAAGACTCAAATGGGGAGTAAAGACTGAAAATGCGTGAGCAGCTCACGACTCAAAACTGGGGATAAGAGTTTTCCAAAGGGAACAAATCCATTGGGAAAATCCAAATGGACTCAAGGATGCGTGTATTGGGGAATATGCCAATACAGCAGAACTATCCATAAAGGATACTTCGGATAAAGATCCGGAACCTGATGGGAACCATCCACTAAGGGACCCCACACCGGGGATATCCAAAAGGAATCTCCTGGGGAAAATAACAGGAAATGAGGTGTTACCGGTTTACTTGGTAACAAGCTCAAGAAGAAATGAATATCTAAGACCGGTATAAGGGTGAGAGATATCAAGACTTCAAAACATCTGAGGAAGACCTAAAAAGGTATATTTCAACTCGGGAAAATCTGACTCTACAGGGGACCAAGGTCATAATAGGGAGCAGAAAGGAAGGAACACCAGGGATACCAGTTTGTAGGCATATAATAGGTGACCGACCAACGTGAATTGGGGAATATTCCCAAAACACTCATCATTCGAAAGAAGGGCTTCAAAAGCAAACACGACTAGGATGGACATTCGACTCCACAAAGGGAAACCCGAATCTTACTCGATTGGAGAAGGACAGAAGGCTTCAACCAAAGAGCGCATGAGATATATTATCTATTACCGTCAGAACATAGATAATATACTCGAATGGAAGGAACACCAGGGATACCGGTTACTGGGCATATAATAGGTGACTGACCAACGTGAATTGGGGAATATTCCCAAAACACTCATTGTCATACCCCGATTTTGGTCCTGAATTTTTCCATTTTTTTCATTTTTATTTGGCACTTGGCCTAAGGTTCATTTGCATACATTCATTCCCAAATCCATATTTTTGTTACACATTGGTCATTGTCTATGCCTTTTTGATCATGGTGCTTTTGATTATGAAATGGATTTTAATTATTTGACTTTTTAATTTTCAATTTGATTTTACTTTCGAATTAAGTTTAATTCCAAATTTCAATTTAATTTTAATTGTTATTTTTACTAATGATTCAAACTCTAATTGATTTTAATTTTCAAATAAATGTTAGAATTGATATCAAAGTAATTTTAACAAATTATGAATTAATTTGATTTTAATTTGGTTTTTACTGATTTTTTATTATTATTTAAACTGATATTTAAATTAGTCTTGGATTATTTCTAAAAATCCATTTTATAACCAAACACGATCCATTTTCCATCCATAGTTCATCCCAAATCAAAATAGCACATACACACATTTCATAACATTCAATAATATTTAGCTTTCAAGCATTTCCAAACTCATTTTCATACACATATTTTCATGTCTAATTACATTCAATTACCATTGCATATCCATTTCCATTTCCGAATTCATTACACAAGCATTACAACATTTTCATAAATTACAAAATCATGTTCCAAAATTGCATTTCTCAACATTTTCATACAAGTTCATCCCATTACATAAATCCTACAAATACAATCCTAATGAACAATCAGAGCCCCATCAAGAATTTAACAGATCCACTCATTCCAAGCCCTTGGTGGCTCTTCTCTTCACAGCAGTATCCCTTAACATCCAGCAAACACCCCTGCTCAAATGACTTGCTTGCATTGTCCACGTGAACAGCTACAGAAAACTCAGTTGGTTGAAAACAAGCTAGCACCCTCATCACCATTTCGTTCAGATTTATTGCCTTCAAATCGTATCCTACAGTCTCAAAATTTGCATAACTGAAGGGAGGTCCACAGTTTTCCTCTTGGGAGGCAAGGTTGTGTAGTGAATTTGAGATCATCTCCGCACCAGATGATCATTGCACTACATCTGCCGGCTGTTACGAAAAAAACTAGCAAACAAATTGATGAACAAATGTAGAATCGCCAAACCAGTAGAAACTTGAGAAATCACAAACCAGTAGGAACTTACCTCATCCTTGACATATTGGAAAGTTTGATTACTCGGTTCTTGATCCTGCTGCTGGCCAAGGCTTGTCAAACAGTTTGCAATTGCCTTGATGATCCTGGTTAGGCCAATTTTCTGTAGGCCAAACTATGTGGTTATGACTTTGGATGCAGTTTGCTTTGTACAAGCCTCCATCCTAGAAACTTCCTGCCCAAAACAGATCATACATCAAATGGTCATGCACACATATAAATGACAAACCAAGCCAAAGTGTAATAATCTACAATTCAAATTCTAACAGCCTTACATCATGCCAAGACCAACCAAAACCACCGTCGCCAACGGCAAGTGTTATCATGCAACCGTCAACATTGATCAAGCGGCATTCCATGCCCAAGTGAAACAATTGGAGTGGACCTGCAGAACATATGATACACACTACATCAGAAAAACATGAAGGAAAGTCAATGGATACAAGTAATGGAAAAAAGTCGTGCTTTGGAAGCATCAAACAGCCGGATGGTTTCAATGTAAGCAACTCAGAAGCATCCGTTAAGAGAGAGATCAGTGCGGCATGTGGTGATGAATCTCTTGTTTTGAATAAGTCAACAGATAGATTTACTGAGTCACCCTCCAAAGATAATTTCGGGAACCAATCTGAACATAGGGTAACGAAGACCAATTTAAACAGACCATTAACTGATAAAAAAAGCAATTCATTGCACAAGAAGGAAAACATACCAGTTCTAGCCAGGTGGAGTATGCTTGGAAATGCCAATCCCTCTTCTAGCGACGGATCATCCTGTGACGAGTGTCCTGTAAACAATGTACCTGATCCTCATCAGCAGCTTCTACCCTAAACCATTCAAAATCATGTTGCATTGCCCCGTGATATGTATCTGTTACAGTTGTGCAGTGGAATTGATGAAAATTCAATTGGAGCATGTGCTCAACTTGTGTTTGCACCAATAGACGAATCCTTTGCCGACGATGCACTTTTGCTTCCTTCCGGTTTTCGAGTTATTCCCTTGGATCCTAAATCAGATGTTCCGGCTACGTCAAGGACATTGGATTTGGCATCAACACTTAAAGTGGGATCTAGTAATGCCCGAGCAGTTGGTGAAGTTGGTGATGCATACAACCTTAGATCTGTCCTTACTATCGCCTTTCAGTTTACCTTTGAGAATCATCTGCGTGACAATGTTGCTGCTATCTTTAGTGGAGAACCAGAGTTCCGGGAAAATGCAATATATACATGATGACGACGAGTTAATCTCTAGCGCCACCAAGACCAGCACCACTTTTCTCAACAGAGCAAACTTCGCTACCCACATGAGGAAGTCCATATCTAGCAGGTCTCCCAATAACGTGTGATTCAAGGGTCATCGACTTTGACAGAGAGGAACCTACAACAGATGAAAAACTGTGAGAATTTACACTGTGGTTCTGAAGTTCGATCTAACCTGGGATAGAGGCTGGTGAACGCAACCTCTCTAAGGACTCGCGACCAACAATGCCAGTTGAATCCCTGATATCATCGGATGCTTTGTGACTTGCTGGATTTGCTGCAGGGTTTGGATATTTGGTAAAGGAATGAGATCTGCCTCTTAACAGCTGAAATCAAATCATATTTACTGTACTTTGGAAGACTATCGATCAAATCAGAATTGTAGGGTTCATCTGGATATAAGTTGTTCCAGATTTTGTATGATTTTCCTAGCCAGCAATTCCTTGAGCAGCGGAGACAGCATCAAAGCTATCACGTACATGTCCATAAAGTTCTTCACGGTCAAGTTTGTGCCTTACCGGGTTAAGCCTGTGACGGTGCCAAATTCATCCACAACCTCCAGGTTACAAGAAATTCACTGCAGTAACACATTTGAATTAGTCAATGCGTTAAAATTTCAAGAAAATTCCCAAATTGGAATAGAGACAAAATTCAAAGAGAAAGTTTGAGTTCATAGTACCGTTTCCGGATAATAGCATCAAATAGGACAAACTCGTTTTTGAGCAGAAAAAGCACTTCTGGAATTTGCTTCTTTGAGCTTTTGAGTATCAAATCAAAACCCTAAGCTGTGAGCATAAATAAAAGGAAGCGAATTAGTGAGAGGGGGAGGAAATCAAAGGGAGGCGACCATAAACAATAGAAACCCTAAAACCGGCCAAACAAAAAAAACCAACCTTTTGGAAGAGAAGCTTGATTTTGTTGACTGCAGGAGGAACCTAGCAGAGAGAAGAGGATTAAGCTCACCGTCACCACCGAAGGTGAGCCGTCCTATTCGTTTCTCTACTGGAAATCTTTTTTTTGTGTTTAGGTTGAGAGAGGGAGACGAGAGAAGAGCGATGGAGAGCGGCGTTGAGCGAGGTTGAGCGATCGAGAGATTGAGAGAGATAAGTGAGGGGGATGAGCGATTGAGAACGCGCTAGAGAGAGAAAGGTAAGGTTAAGTTTGAAAGGTGAGAGCGAGAGAGCTAGACGAGGACGATGAAGTCTGTCGTTTCTTTTTTTCAATTTTTTTTAATTCAAGTGAGGGGTGTTTATTTATTTTATTTCAGAATAAGTCATTTTTTTAAAAAACTATTAAAATTCATTTAATTTTCCTAGGTATTAGTTAATAAATGCTTTTTTATATTTTCAATTTATACCCCATTGAAAACCCAACAGCCAAGCGACTGGGTTTGATTTTTGCTCATTTTCCTGGTAGCCCAACAAATTTTTTTTATCTTAGTTTTTATTCTAATGTCTAATCTATCTTGGTTTATATATCTAAAATAGCATTAAGATAATAACTAATGATAAATGGCCTAGTGGAGAGAGGTTAGTTCCATAGTCTTAAGAGGAGGGTGTTCAATACTCATATGTAGCAATTTTTTAGCATTTTGTTTCTTTTAATATTTTTTATGTCTATGTTTTTTTATTAAGTTCATCATGCATGCAAAACCATTTTAAAACTGTAAAAAATCATTTCTTTTCTCGATTTAATATCGAGCCCATTTCCACACCCTTGTAAGTCAATTGCTTTTTAAGCATCGCCATCAACCTCACATAGCTTACTCTTGGGCTTTCTTACAATGAGCCGGTTCTCTTGCACTTACACTCATATTTCGCATCATTTGTTGTTTGGGCCTGATTTAATTATTTCATGATTTTTGAATCCCCATTTGACAAAATGTACCCCACTTCCCCAATGTATATACAATTTTGTATTTGTTTTTATTTCTCTATTTGTTTTAGATGCTAACACAAGAATAAAACCAACCGTTTCTAAAAAATCAAAAAATATGACTCGATCCAACGTCGAGTATTTTCTCAATAAACAAGTCAATTCACTTCTCCCTCCAATTCTATTCCACTTATTTTTCAAACTTTCATCAAACGCTTGATTTAATGTCAAGCCATTTTTCCTGATAAAAACTCAAAAAATATTAATTCATAGTTAAGACCTTTTCAATAAAGGTGGAAATGGAACATGGTGTATATCATGCACTCCTGAGGTTAAGATTCGAGACGTATGCCTCGCCAATCTTAACTCTCGCCATCGTCTAAAATTGTCAATGTGGTTTCGTCAAACCCTTTCTCAATCAAATCTAAGATACCTAAATCTTATTTAACACTTTTTCAATAAAGGTGGAAATGGAACATGGTGTATACCATGCACTCCTGAGGTTAAGATTCGAGACGTATGCCTCGCCAATCTTAACTCTCGCCATCGTCTAAAATTGTCAATGAGGTTTCTTCAAACCCTTTCTCAATCAAATTCCAAAATACTTAATTCTTATCTTAACCTCTTTCAATAAAGATGGAAATGGAACATGGTGTATACCGTGCACTCCTGAGGCTAGGATTCGAGATGTATATCTCGCTCATCCAAGTTCTCGCCATCACTCAAAATACACCAAACCAATCAATTTCCTTTTCTCGCCGCCGTGCGATTGACTCTTAAACCTTTTTTTAAATGAAAGATAATTTGTTTCAAAACAATGCAAGGCAATGTTTCTCCACCTGTTTTGGGTAGTCCAACAATGTTTTCGTCGATTTGATACAAAGTAGATTTCGCTAAAATCGACAACCAAACAAACATTTTTCTACCCAGAACTACGTAAGCCTTGATTTCTCTTTTGAGATACGTAGGAGCAGGATTTTTAAACCTTGTCAGGCCCATTAATAAAAAACTTAGGTTTAGTCCTTTGTCAAAATCCAAAAACATTTTCCTCTCTTTTACTCTTTCTTTCCCACCTAATAACTTGAAAAGCCTAACATTTCAAACTAACATTAACGCACACAACTGACCTAATGGTTCCCGTTGAGTACAACGGACGTGAGGGGTGCTAATACCTTCCCCTTGCGTAATCGACTCCCGAACCCTAATTTGGTTGCGACGACCAATAATCATTGTCGTTTTGTCTTGGGTTTTATCGATATTTCCCCTTTCCTTTTTAGGAATAAATAAAGTTCGGTGGCGACTCTGTTCAGTCCATCATTGCGAGCGTGCGATCGCGCTTCGCTTTGAAGTCGTATCCCCATTTTTTTCGAGGTGCGACACTCATCATCCTGGAAGAAAGCAAGACGCAAGCTTGTTTATAGGATGGATATTCGATTCCGAAACAAAGGGATACGAATCTTACTCAGCTGGGGAAGGACAGAAGGCTCCGACCAGAAGAGTGCATGAGATATATTATCTATTACCGTCATAACGTAGATAATATACTCGCATGGAAGATTATCCACAACCGGTTTACTAGGTTAATAAAGGATAAATCGACCGAAAAGAAAGGCATCGGGATACCAAACTAGGTATATAATGATGACCAATCAAGGGGAGAAACAATCATTACCAACAAAAGGGTAAATGAAAGAAGACTCACGGGGGATACATTGTTAAAAAACAATGATCAATGAGATCCATCACCGACAAACGGTAAATGAAGGAGGATCCGCTGGCGACCTTACTGGAGATAAAATTGCTTAAACAGAGCAACTATCCACAAAAGAAGGAGGGAATATCAAGACCGAATATTGGATAATGATAAACGCCACAGAAGGGATTATATCTACCGGATATTGGGTAGAAAACCACGGAAGAGTAACCGTCATCAACTAGGATGAACAACAAAGGTTAACCCTGTATAGGGGGAAAATTAGGGTTTACAACTACCGGTTTACTTGGTAGAAGGCCACCAACTCCGCTGAGGGAAAGGTGAATAATTCTTGATATACTGATCAATTATTCAACAAAAGGAGGGATTACACCTACCAGTTTACTGGGTAGGAAACCACAAATTCCACCGGGGATAACGTGAATGACTACTAAATATTGAGTAATTATTCATTTATACCACGGGGAAGTACAAGAGACAGTTACAAAAAGGCCAATTCAGGATCAATCCAAAAAGGCAAACTGAATCAAGACTCATCCTAATGAGGATATAACTCAATAGGGGACACCCATCCCAATATATGTGTTGGGAGGAAACTGAAACAACCATCATCCACGAGGATATAACTCAGTGGGGAATATGGAAGGAAAGGATAAACACTTTCTGCTTATGGGGCAAACTCTATATTTGAGAGATCGAACACACCCACATCTGCTTGGGGAAAATATATCACCAGAAGCAAGGAATAACAAACAAAGATATATGGCAAAGGATGCAACATGAATATATGAATGTTATGATTATGCATGAATATGCGTGATTTATGTTTGGTGAATGCTGACAAACAGACGTATCTAATACAAACAAGCCCAGGGAACAAACGCCCGGTACTACACCACAGGAGAGAAAGCCAAGATCACCAGAGAATAAACAATTCTGACGGGGATCAGGAAACAGCAAGATCTCTACAAGGGATGAATCACCATAGATAAAAATCCATCACACCAAATCACTGGGGATTTATCTGAGGAAAAGAAGGAGAACTGGGGACCAGCCACCAGATACTGCATCTTCCAAAAGGAACCACAACTGCTGAGGAGGAAAGAATCACTGCTCTGCTGAAGGGAGGGGAGGTGAAAACCTCAACAAGCACTCTGAATGAGGAGGAGTCATAACAAAGACTCTGCTCAACAAAATCTGCTCGGGAGAAAAAAATCTGTTCGGGAGAAATCCCAACAAATACCCTGCTCAGGGAGAATCTCAACAGAAGCTCTGCTTGGGGAGAAATCCCAACAACAATCTGGAGAAAGAGGATACAACCATGCCAGGAACATGAACAAAATTCTTACCCTGTCGGAAATCATGCCACCCTTGGGAGAGCACTGTGGATTTCTTAAGTATCCTTTCATCATTGTGAACATTCACTTTGTTTAAAAACAATTTTGAAAAATTTGTTTGTTTAAAAGCAATGATATTTTATCAATTAAAACATGCAAAACATTTGTTGAATTGAAACAAATAAGAGTGCAAATAATTGGATAAAAGGCTCAAATTGATTTGATGGAATGGTAGTCTGCAAATGGCAAGACTCCATAGATCTGTACAAATTTGAAATCGATGATATATATTGGAAGAGGGCTACATTGAACATAATGACCATTTCTCTACCAATTTGAATTCGATGTATTTGACGCTTCAGTTGACGATGACTGAGCGAGAACTTCTGACGAACGACCGTTGTAGAACGAAAGTCTTGTCAGGATGCAGTTACTTGCCAAATCCCTAATTTTTGCCTAGGTTGCCCCAGGATGAGATACTCAATCTAGCGGGATGCAAACATTTCATCATTTTTTTTTATGTCTCTAATTTTTGCCTGGATCGCCCTTTCGGGTTTTCAATCCACCGAGACGCTCATTTTTGCCTAAGTCGCCCTTTCGGGTTTTCAACTTAGTGAGCTATTCTGTTTTTATTTTTTATTTTATTTTTATTTTTATTTTTTTATATTTTTTTTAGGCGAAGTATTTCTTGACTGCATATGAATTCACAGGACGAGTGAAATCCTCCCCATCCATAGTTGTAAGCATCAAAGCTCCGCCTGAAAAGGCTCTCTTGACAACATATGGACCTTCATAGTTTAGAGTCCACTTGCCCCTGGAATCGGGCGCGAAAGACAAGACTTTCTTGAGCACGAGGTCACCTTCTCGGAACACACGAGGCTTGACCTTCTTATCAAAGGCTTTCTTCATTCTCTGTTGATCTAATTGACCATGACACATGACAGTCAATCGCTTCTCTTCGATCAGATTCAGCTGGTCATAACGACTCTGAACCCATTCAACATCAGTCAACTTGGCTTCAATCAAGACTCTCATTGATGGGATCTCCACCTCTACTGGGAGTACAGCCTCCATGCCGTAAACAAGAGAGAAAGGGGTTGCCCCTGTTGAAGTGCGGACAAATGTACGATATCCATGCAAAGCAAATGGCAGCATCTCATTCCAATCTTTGTACGTAACAACCATCTTTTGGATAATCTTCTTGATATTCTTGTTAGCAGCTTCAACAGCCCCATTCATCTTGGGTCTGTAAGGAGAAGAATTATGATGTGCTATCTTGAACTCGCTACACAGATCTTTCATCATCTTGTTGTTCAAGTTAGATCCATTATCAGTAATGATCTTGTCTGGCACACCATAACGGCATATGAGTTGATTCTTGATAAACTTCACAACCACCTGCCTGGTCACACTTGCATATGATGCAGCTTCAACCCACTTGGTGAAGTAATCAATTGCTACGAGAATGAACCTGTGTCCGTTGGACGCTTTCGGCTTTATCATGCCAATCATGTCAATTCCCCACATGGAGAAAGGCCATGGTGATGAAATCACATTCAAAAGTGTCGGGGGAATATGAATCTTATCCGCATAAATCTGACACTTATGGCATTTCTTCACATATTTGCAGCAGTCAGACTCCATTGTCAGCCAATAGTAGCCTCCTCTCAACACCTTCCTAGCCATGGCATGTCCATTGGAATGAGTACCAAATGAACCTTCATGGACCTCAGTCATCAACAGGTCTGCTTCGTGTCTATCCACGCATCTGAGCAGAATCATGTCAAAATTTCTCTTATAAAGCACTTCGCCACTGAGGTAGAAACTGCCAGAGAGTCTCCTCAGAGTTTTCCTATCTTTCACAGATGCCCCAGGCGGGTAAACCTGGTTCTGGAGAAAACACTTGATGTCGAAATACCAAGGCTTATCATCTTTGACTTCTTCAACTGCAAATACATGAGCTGGTCTGTCCAAGCGCATCACAGTGATATTGGGAACTTCATTCCAATATTTCACCATAATCATGGATGCAAGCGTAGCAAGCGCATCTGCCATCCGATTCTCATCTCGAGGAATATGATGGAAGTCAACCTCAGTAAAGAACGTTGAAATCCTCCTCGCATAATCTCTGTATCGGATGAGGCCAGGCTGATTCGTTTCCCATTCACCCTTGATCTGATTAACAACGATGGCCGAATAACCGTAAACATCAAGATGCTTGATCCTTAGATCAATGCATTCCTCCAATCCCATAATACAGGCCTCATACTCAGCCATATTATTCGTGCATTTGAAAGTTAGCCTTGATGTAAGAGGAATATGTGTGCCCTGAGGAGTAATGATTATTGCCCCAATACCATTTCAGTACTGATTTACAGCGCCATCAAACACCATAGTCCACCTGGAACCAGGCTCTGGACCTTCATCAAGTGTAGGCTCGTCACAATCTTTCATTTTCAAATACAGAATCTCCTCATCTGGGAAGTCGTACTGAACTGACTGATGATCTTCAATCGGCTGGTGTGCCAAATGGTCAGCCAAGATACTACCTTTGATAGCTTTCTGAGCTCGATACTCGATATCATACTCAGACAACAACATCTGCCAACGGGAAATTCTCCCAGTTAAAGCAGGCTTCTCAAAAATGTACTTGATTGGATCCATTCTGGATATCAACCAAGTCGTATGATTTATCATATACTGACGTAAACGCTTAGCGGCCCAAGCCAAAGCACAAATGTTTTCTCAAGCATTGAGTATCGAGACTCACAATCAGTGAACTTCTTACTCAGGTAGTAGATAACATACTCTTTCTTCCCTGATTCATCTTGCTGACCGAGGACACAACTCATCGAGTCTTCAAGAACAGTCAGATACATGATCAGAGGTCTCCCTTCCACAGGCGGGGACAGAATCGGCGGCTCGGACAGATACTCTTTGATACTATCAAAAGCTTTCTGGCAATCCTCGGTCCAATCATGAGACTGATCTTTCCGGAGGAGCTTGAATATCGGCGCACATGTGGCAGTCATGTGGGATATAAATCTGGAAATATAATTCAAGCGGCCAAGAAAACCTCGGACTTGCTTCTCAGTTTTGGGCGCAGGCATCTCTTGTATTGCCTTGACCTTGGCAGGATCAACCTCAATACCTCGCTCGCTGACTATAAAGCCCAATAACTTACCAGAACGGACTCCAAATGTACACTTGTTCGGATTCAGACGAAGCTTATACTTCCTCAAACGCTGAAAAAGCTTCAACAAGTGCTCAACATGTTCAACTTCCGTTCTAGACTTAGCAATCATATCATCGACATACACTTCAATCTCCTTGTGTATCATATCATGAAACAAGGTAGTCATGGCTCGTTGATACGTGGCTCCAGCGTTCTTCAAACCGAAGGGCATCACTCGATAACAAAATGTTCCCCAAGGTGTGATGAATGTTGTCTTCTCCATATCCTCGGGTGCCATTTTGATCTGATTATATCCGAAAAATCCGTCCATAAATGAGAAGACTTTGAATTTAGTTGTATTGTCTACCAACATATCAATGTGTGGTAGAGGGAAATCATCTTTTGGACTAGCTTTATTCAAGTCTCTATAGTCCACACACATTCGGACTTTTCTATCTTTTTTAGGCACGGGCACAATATTGGCCACCCATTGAGGATATGTAGAAGTCACCAGAAACCCCTCATCAATTTGCTTATGAACTTCTTCTTTGATCTTCACTGCCATATCAGGATGAGTTCCTCTGAGCTTCTGCTTCACAGGCACGCACTCAGGCTTCAAAGGCAGGAAATGTTGCACGATATCAGTATCTAGACCAGGCATGTCTTCATATGACCAGGCGAAGACATCAACATATTCTCGTAGTAATTTGATCAACCCCTTCTTAACAGATTCTTCCAAGAGTGCCCCAATCTTGACCTCTCGAACACAATCTTCATACCCCAAGTTGACTGTTTCCAGATTCTCGAGATGCGGCTGAATGATTTTCTCTTCGTGCTTAAGCAGACGGGAAATCTCATCAGGAATCTCTTCAACATCATCTTCCTCTGCCTCAAATACAGGGAATTCAAAATTGGGAGATGGCGTTGGATCATTATGTTCATTGGGTTTAGAAATCAACTTGCATAATGATTTTGGATATAAAAGCTTTAGAATTTATACAAGACAAATCATTATGCAGATGAAAAGCTGATTTTATTCTTGTTTTTAGGGTTTTTTTTTGTGATCACCAATTTCATGCAAAAAAGAGAAAAGGGAAAACAAACATTTAACATGAATTTATTGAATGAAAATATCATTGTATAAATGCTGCCAACAATGTCATCACTCCTCCTTTTGGCATGGGAGAAGGGTTTTCAAACAAAGCAAACATATTACGCTGACTTATGAATGACCGTAGGAACATCCACAGCGACCCAATTGTTGCAGATCCCGCCAGGGATGACAAAATTGTCGGAGTCCTCTGCATCCTCTTCCAAGATAGCAGCAACTTCCTCAGCTTGAGCAGCGTGGATGAAACCTCCACTCTTGAACAGTCCTTTCTCGTTGAAGACCCCAGAAGAAAAGCCAATGCCATCCCGGGACTTGTTATCTTCAAGCTCAATCACCTTTCCTAGACCAGCAACTGCACCACATTCAATGGCCAATTTCGCATCTCGATAGGAAGCAAATGAAGGAGTTCTCTTCTCAATCGGCTCAGCAATAGATAAAGCTTGGAAATGAGTTCCAACTTCATCCTCAACATCAATATACGAGAAGGAAGACAAGTGGCTAACCAGGAGAGCCTTTTCTCCCCCTACCACAACCAGTTTCTTATTCTTAACGAATTTCATCTTTTGGTGTAGGGTGGATGTCACGGCGCCAGCCTCGTGAATCCATGGTCTGCCTAAGAGACAGTTGTATGATGGGTGAATATCCATAACCTGGAAAGTAATCTGGAAATCACTTGGTCCAATCTTGATTGGGAGATCAACTTCCCCAATCACAGTCTTACGCGACCCATCAAAAGCTTTCACAACAACTCCACGCTGCCTCATGGGAGGCCCTGGATATGACAATCTAGAGAGAGTGGATTTCGGCAATACATTCAGGGATGACCCAGTGTCCACCAGCACGTTGGACATGGCGTCGTCTTTGCAATTCACTGAAATGTGTAAAGCCATGTTGTGGTCTCTTCCCTCCTCAGGGAGATCAGAGTCACAGAAACTCAAATTGTTACAAGCAGTGATATTTACAACAATGCTATCAAACTGTTCGATTGTGACGTCGTGATTAACATACGTCACATCCAAAACTTTCTGCAGAGCCTCCTTATGAGGTTCTGAATTCAGAAGCAAAGATAGCACAGATATCTTGGACGGCGTTTGTAGAAGCTGGTCTACAACATTGTATTCACTCTTCTTAACATCTCATCACAGTCTTCTTTCGAATTGCCACTTGGACCAACAGAAGGAGGAGTTAACAATGTGGAGGAGGATTTAACAACAGGTGCCGGATTCGGAGAATTCACTGCATTCCCAACCGGACGCTCAACAAAATCAACCTTAGCCTGAGGCTTAGGAGGCGCTGAAAACATACGACCGCTACGGGTCAACCCACTGACATCAACAATATTTACAATGGAGGAGGAAGGCAAAGGCACTTCTTTCCCATCTCCCACAGCAACAACACTATAGCGGAAGGGAACTGCTTTCTCTGAAGAATAGGGTACTGGACCTGCAGGCTTGATAATCAGAGAAAGGGAAGCCTTCTGCTTGCTACCATCAAATTTGATGACAACAGGATCAGGTATCCGAAACACTAGAGAGATCACGTTGACTTCTGGCTCCTCCTCGTCAACATTCCTGTTCTGAAGGATCTCAATAATTCCCTCATCCAGCATCTTCTGAAGATCTTTGCGCACCTGGCGACAACCCAATCTATTAACAGAACAAACTCGACACCGGTCATGATCGTGCTCACAATAACTATAGTCACACAACAAACGATGCATTTCCATTAGAGATTGTCGAATATGACTGACATATTTGACCTTGTACTTGCCAGGGCAACCTTGGACCATGTTAACTGACTTCCCATGCTCGGGCAATGGGTTCTTTTTAACATTAGGACCAACGTCCTCAAAGCTCAGAATTCCGCACCTCATAAGGTCTTGAACCTTAGTCTTCGGCGGATAGAAATTCTCTATGTCATGACCGGGAGCACCCGAATGATAAACACAGTGCAGCTCGGGCTTATACCACCACTGAGGATTAGCAGGTATAGTCGGTGGGTCTCTCGGTGTAATCAGCTTCCTCTCTATCAAAGAGGGATACAATTCTGCATATGACATCGGAATAGGATCAAAGGTGACCCTTTTCCTCTCGTAATTTGAGCTAGCTTGATTACTGTTGTTGCGAGGCTGGTAGGCCTGCTGCTGAGGGCGATGTTGTTGTTGCTGATATTGCTGAGGTGGTTGTTGATGATTGTGATGCTAATATTGCTAATTATCACGGAAAACAGGTGCTACATGAGCCACCTGATGCTGATTACTGGCTGGCCGCACAGTCTTCCTCTTCACAGAGGGTCTTCTGGGTTTCACATGGGAGGTCACAGCATGTGCCTCTCCATCTTTCTTCTTGGCTAACGCTCCATATCGTTTGGAAGAAGAGCCTTCATCCCTGGTTAGCCGACCTTCTCTAACCCCTTCCTCTAGTCGCATCCCCATGTTCACCATTTCGGTGAAATCAGAAGGAGCGCTAGCAATCATCCGCTCGTAATAGAATGAACTTAAAGTCTTCAAAAAGATTTTGGTCATTTCTTTCTCTTCCAGCGGAGGCACAATCTGAGCTGCTAACTCTCGCCACCTCTGGGCATACTCTTTGAACGTCTCCTTGTCCTTCTGGGACATGGCTCGCAACTGATCCCGATCGGGAGCCATATCCATATTATATTTATATTGCTTGACGAAAGCTTCGCCAAGATCATTGAAGGATCGGATGTTCGCACTGTCAAGACCCATATACCATCTAAGATCAGCACCAGACAGACTGTCCTGAAAATAATGGATGAGTAACTGATCATTTTCAGTCTGAGTTGACATCTTCCTGGCATACATGACCAGGTGGCTGAGAGGACAGGTGTTCCCTTTGTATTTCTCAAAGTCAGGAACTTTGAATTTCACAGGAATTTTGACGTTGGGAACCAGACAAAGTTCGGCAGCAGACTTGCCAAAAAGGTCCTTTCCTCGAAGATTTTTCAATTCCTTGCGCAGCTCAAGAAATTGATCATTCATATCGTCCATCTTCTCTTGAACATCTGGGCCCTCAGACGACTCAGAATGATAGATGGTGTCGTCTACCCTAGGAACGGTATGCACGACAGAAGGAGGAATAGCAAGGACCGGGCTAGATGCCGGCAAAGAAGCGAAGGTCGGAGCAGGTCCCTCAGGCATGAAATGAGGAGGCATGCCCCACAGAAACCCGGTTGGTATGGTATTCGGGGCGAAATGCGTACTAGCAGCAGGCACCGTTGAGGAGACAATCTCAGAAACAACAGTCCTCTAGGGAGGAGTTGAAGGCGGAGGAGAAGACTGGCTCTGGGCAGCCAAGAACTGCTCCATCAAAGCGCTCAATCTGGAAACTTCTTCCTTCAACTCACGGTTCTCTTGCTCGAGGTGATCCATCAATCTTGCAGAGTTGGCTCTGGTGTAGTACCGATGAGTCAGCTTGTCTTCAAAATAAATGAAGAGCAACATAGTTAGGCCACAGACAAGAAGACCAGAACAAAACCTCCTTATGCGCATGATGCATGCAATGCTTGTGCATATGATTTGTTTTTATATTTCAAAGGAACTTTTAGGGTATTATTTGCAAGTTTTGAAATATTAAACATTTTGAATTTAATGGAAATATCTCATCAAATATCATTCAAGACAAAGAAGTACAGCATTGTCAATCATGTACAAGGGAAAAGGAAAATAAACATCCTATGGATCCCTAGAAGCTCTAGCCACAGGAAGACGAGATGCGCGAAGCTTCTTCACCTCTCTCTCGTAGGCCGCTTCCATATCCGCTTTCTCTTTGGCTAGTCGATCATACTTCCTCTTCCAGAATTTGGAAGACTGAGGAAGTAGAGAAGTCCAGGCATCATCAGGATCATCAATAACTTGATGCTCGAGGAACTTAATCAAAGCATCCTTCTCCTTTATCTGCTGCAGCAACTCTTCCCTTTCACGGATCCAAGCACGTGATAGGTCTTCGCCTCTCAACTCCTCTACTCCTTGATTAGGGAGGGTTGAAGGCCCAGCCATAATCATAGGTGTAGGTCTCGGATAGTCATAAGGCATGAGATACTTAGATGCTCTCTTCCTTACCCAAGCAGTATACGGCTCCAAAGCTATGCAATTCTTTGGACCTAACTCATTCCTACCCTTCTTGTGAACCTTGCGCCAAGCGCGGACCATCCTGGCTTTCAAGCCTTGGGGATCTTTACCCTCCTGAAAGAACACACCTTCTAACAGAATGTTATTAGGTGTATCCTTTAGGGGGAACCCAAGCTGACGACGTGCTAAGAGAGGGTTGTAGCTAATCCCACCACATGTACCAAGAAGAGGCACATTGGAGAATTCACCACAAGAGTCAATGATCTGGACACTGTCATATACACGATTATACCAAGAGATATCATCATTAGTGAGAGACATAAGTCTCGTAGACCACCGTAGACATCCCTTGTTCTCCTTGAAAGCGAGCATATGAGGTAAGTGAGAAATAAACCACTTATACAACAGAGGCAAACAATACACAATAGCGCCACCACCCTTTGCATTCCTCAGATGCAAAGAGACATAGGTATCACCCAACAGAGTCAGAACGGGATTAAGAACAGAGAAGATCCTAATAGCGTTCACATCCACAAATTTTTCGATGTTGGGGAACAAAACCAACCCATAGATGAGAAGTACAAATATGGCCTCAAAGGCATCCTCACTCATGGCCTTCCCATACACGGTAGCTTGAGCAATGAGGAACTCAGATGGGAGACCTTGAATTCCACCTTTGGTAGTCATATGAGCTTCAATCAAGGATTCATCTATATGCAACAAGTCAGCTATCTCTCGAGAAGTAGGAACACTCTCCAAGCCACTGAATGGCACCTGATCCAGAATAGGTATACCCACAAGATAGGCATACTCCTCAAGGGTAGGCAATAGCTGAAAGTCTGGAAAAGTGAAGCAGTGATACAGAGGATCATAGAACTGCACCAAAGTACCCATCAACCCTTCATCCATCTGAGTAGTCAGAAGAGGCAGAAGCTTCCCAAAGCGAGCTTTGAAACCCAAGGGATCTAATACATAGGATGTCAGATTCCTTAACTCTTTCAGATCAGGTTGTCTGAAGCTGTACTTCTTTGTATGCCTTTTTAGTCTTTCCATGTCTGAAAATTTTGCAAATAAACCCCTTAAGTTCCTTCAAAATTTTCCTTTTATCTGAAGACATGGATGCAGATGAATGCATGAATGCATGAATGCAACAATCACACACAAGGATCAAGCAAAGCACACTAGACAAAGGTCATGGGATGGCTCATATTATCCTTAATATCAATCATCCATTTTGGTGGATTATGGTTTTCACCTTATCAACACCCAAGTTCGATTGATATTAACGATACTTGAACGGATCAACCATGAATCACGGGTTTGTTGCGAGTCACGAGCCTGGAGTCTCGGTTAAGAACCACCCAAAGGGAGTGTACTTATGTTTAAACCTGCCGAACATGTTCTACCAGAGGTTCCCATAGTCATCATCCCATCTTTCGAATATTATCGGAGGAACGAATACTCGTATTCCAAAAATATTCTCAAGAGAGACTCTTATGAGTGTAGTATCGCGTAACAATCGCATCAAATCTTACATTTGAACGACTTCCGCACTACGTCCTAAAAATAGGCCAAGATGGGCTTGGTAAACTAAGGTCCTTGGCTTCTAAGGCACATATTGGAAAGAGTAATGTCTAACCACAAATAACTTGTGTGACATTATTGATCCCAACATGACCTCCACCAAGTGAATGGACTCGCAAGTCAACTTGCTAAGGAATAACTCCACACAAGTCGACGAGACTATGCCATTCTCCTATCATAAGGTGCACTCGAGTTCGGGTATAGAACTCATCTCACAGAGATCATCAAGCAAAGCAAGCAATTGATATATCAAACAATTCAAGCATTACAATCAATACAGTAATCCCAAATTGCACAAAAATATGTCATAAACAATATAATACAACAAGTGTGAAAAGTTGGAAAAACCCACCAGGGATTAGGTTTGTTTCCCCAGCAGAGTCGCCACTTTTCTGTAGCGGTGTATTCGTCACCATTGTAAATATTAACTATATCCAAGGTATGATCGAGTCGCCACCGCACTTCTATTTATCCAAAGGAATGGTTAGAAAGCAAACAAAAACCTATAAAGTTTTACAAACAAAACTAGTAAAAGAGGGTCAGAGATCTGGGTAAGGGGGTTGGTTATGCAATGGGAAGGTGTTAGGCACCCAATGCATCCTAGGTACTCCTAGGGAGCCCTTTTCACAACTTGTTGTATCAGGTTATTGTTTATGAAATGTTTTTGTGCAAACATTGATTGAAGAGATGAGAAAAGAATGTACAAGTTAGTTATTTTTGTGTTTGGATGGATGAACCCATTGCCTACGTACCTTTTCATGAAAGATAAGGATCAAAACCCCGTAGTTCGGGTAAAAGATTTCAAAACAATGAGTGGATTGATTTTAAACAAAAGCCTTAAGGTCTTTCATTATCAAAGGGAGAAAACTCGACCTGAACAACCACAAGTCCACCATGTGAGAAAAGCTTCGACATGCTAGTGAGGGATTATGCCCTGTGATAAGCATGGAAGTCTTACAATTCAATCACTAAGGACAAAGGTGAGATTCACATCAACCACTAAGATAATTCAGATCTATGGCTAATGCATGAAAATTTGATTAGGAAATGGGCACAGGGCCACAAAAGCAATTGAGTGGGTTGAATTAACCAATTAGAAGTATTCACAAAGATGAGTCAAAGTATGAATTAGAGTTCATTTACAATGAGTATTATGAAAAGAAGAGTTGAAAATCAAAGGCATAAGGCCTAGGTTTCTAATGTTGAAAACAAGTCAAATGTTTGCACAAAAGTTTTCTGGTTTTGGGTTAAGGTGAAAAAGTATTGATCAAGGTTAAGCATGCAAGAGGTGGATAAAGGGTAAAGCCACAATATGAGTTGCTTTCTCAAGATCATAAAGATGATCCAAGTAAGTTCCTTTGGAATTAGGCAACACAAGGCAAAAGCAATAAGCAAGAAAGAGGAAACGGAATGCCAATCAATGGTCTTACATCCAACTCCAAGAACAAATGGGAAACAGAAAGCCAATCAATGGACTTACATCTAACTCCACAAAACAAAATAAATAGGACACAAATAGCCAATCAATGGTCTTACATCTGACTCCATAAAACAAAACAAATAGGAAACAGATAGCCAATCAATGGTCTTACATCTGACTCCACAAAACAAAACAAATAGGAAACAGATAGCCAATCAATGGTCTTTCATCTGACTCCTCAAACAAACAAACATGCATGAAAGCAAACATATGAATGATTCATAAATAAGCAAACAAGCAATCGAGTATCACACTCTATACACAAACAAGAGGCTCAGACAAATGGTTAGGCTTTAGTCAAGGGGTCATATCAACCTCGACAAACAAGCCAAAACTGTAAGGGGTGTTGAGGCTCTTAACCACTGACATTGACCGTCAGGGTGAGCAGATGAAAGGTAATGAGGGTTAGACCTCATAGCTCTTAACCCGGGCCTGGGTGAGCTTGAATCAAAGAAGGTGTGGGGATCCAGAATGAGGAATCCTATTCCACATGACTGACTCTATACAAGATTTTGGGTGTTTATTCAAAAGCATCAGCACGTAGTGCGAGCATAATGAAAGAATCAACTGAATAGCAGGGGATTGATTGCAAATCCCTTCTATCTGCCAATTGCCTCTTCACTTAGGAGGTCTTAACATGTAACCATGCCTCATTTAGAGGTCTTTAGCACAAAATTAAACAATCAAGAACATGGCCTCTTAAGGAGGGCTTCAGACAGGTGCCTGCCAAAAAGGTGGCAGGACTTCCAAACTACATGGAGAAGGAGGCTAAACTACCTCAGTGGTGTATCAACCATAATCCAAGGTTTATGCAAAAGCAAAGCTAGCAAGCTACTAATGTACCTTTTTGGAGAGCAGTGAGTTGATTTCTTTGATTCAAGCTTCCTCCAGCTCCAGATATTCTCCTCAACTTGTGTATTGAAGCTTTATGCACGAATTGGTGCTTGAATCCACCAAATTGAAGCTCAATTTTCGAAAACCATCTTCATGTTCAAGCTTTGTGTGGCTCGAAATCCAGCTCAAACGAACAGTCCAGATGATGATTCTTGCTCAGAATTACACAGGGGTCACGAATATGCAAAGAGATTGAAGGTTTGTGTCAAGAAATTTGGATTTTCTAAGAGAGAAAATTTGGAAGAAATTTGGAAATTTTTAGATCTGAGTTCTGTTATCCCTCATATGAAATTAGGGTTTTGCTTTTATATGGTCTGTTAATGATGCTGAAACAAAGATTAAGCCAAAGCTAATCATGATTAGTGAAATAGGAGGTGTAGTGCAAAAAATGCAAGTGAGCATAGCATGTACATGCTACACGTGAACAATGCCATGCTGGGCCTTGAAATCACTTAAAATCAGCCAATAATCAACATGGAATTGGTATTTTGCATGTATGATCAATAAAATTTAACTTCTTGATTTTCCCTCCAAAATGTTCATGCATGGACAAATGATCATGTGAGCTAATTTCATTCATGGCAATGGTTGATTTGGAAAATATTGGTCATAAGGAGCATGTTGCAAAAAGAGCGGACCAATTTGGAGTTTTGGATCAAAAGTTATGCCATGTTGAACTTCCATGCACACTTTGTCATCCTTGGACCATAACTTCTCAACCATTCATCAGATGATCATGATCTTGGACTTTTTGGAAATGGGAGAGAAATATCTTCAACTTCCGTGTTCAATAAAAATTCATTTGAAGCTTATTTGATGTTGGAAAGTTAAGTTAAATGTGGATTGAAAACTTGCCATTTTTGGAAATTTGAAATTACAGGTCACTTTCCATTTTTGGAAACTTTTGATATGACCTCAAAATCTTCAATATGGATGTTTGAAATGTCAAATGGACCTTGTTTGAACATGAATGAGGTTTTTCAATCATCTCCTCATCCTCAAAATCCTCAGTTGACTGTCTTGGTCCTCAAATGACCTGAAAATGTCCTGATGAGTTTGAGCCTCTACCACTTGGGAAAAATGCTCCAAAATGGAACCATAACTCATATAAGCTCATCAAAATGATCATATGGTCCACATCTCAAGAAAATACCATCATCTCTTGCACAAAGGATGCTCAGGAAGTGCTTGACCCGTGTTTGCTTAAGCTGCAAGTAACAAAGATTAATGACATATTTTTGTACTTTTGGTTAGTAAATGAAATGATAAAAACAATGATATACAATGCAAGTATGCCTGGTGATCAAAACCACTCAAAAGAGATCCCTACCCAAAGGGAAAAGGAAGCCAAGATGCTCAAAGATCCTTGAGGTTATGCAATGAAATGCTATGATGCCATGAGGGATCTTAGGGACAAAATTAGGGTCTTACACTAAGGAATTAGAGTCCAATAATCAACCAAGGAAGTTGAAAATTGGATCTGAAAATTTGAAGTGAAAGAGCAAAGTTCCTTTAGAGTGAGGTTTGGATTGAGTTCTGTAGCATATAAGGCGCCTTGAGGTTGAATGAGAATGAAGCTGAACACGCTTATTTATAGAAAAGCAAGCTGCAAGGCATGGTAAATTCATGTGTGCATGAAGTGAGGGCCTCCATGCATGGGCCTGTACAGGCGCATGGGAGGCCCAAATCCAATTGATTTGGCATGCTGAAGTCATAACAATCAGGTTTGGACGTGCAAATGTAATTGAAATGGAGTGTGCATGAAGTTTCATCATTGTTTCCATAATTGCACCCAAACTTTCTCCTCTTCGAAAATGCCTCTGACCAAAATAAAACATGGCCTTGTGGGTCATGGTTGGAAAGGTCTTGACATGAGGAACAATTGTTATGTTGAACACAAATCCATTTGGAATTGGGAAATTAATGAAAACAGGCCTTGAAGTCCAATGTACAAAACATGCATATGTGAATTTTGCCAAAATGGACCAACTTCAAACCCTTATGTTTCAATGATTCAAGCTCCAAATGACAAAACCTTAAACATAAAAGTTGTATATAGTTTCAATAAAATCAATTTGCACTTAAATTTTTCATAATTTGGATTTTTGATGAGAATGTTATGGGCACTTGAAGTTGGACTTTTTCACATTTCAATGACTTTGGTCCAAAGTGACCTATAATGTTTTGTATTATCACATGTACTTATTTTAGGATTATGAAATTTTGTTCAACATAACAAATGAAGTAGACATCTTAAAAGTTCCAATTATTTTAATCCCACATCAAAATAATGAAAAATGAATGAGTTATGTCCTTGGGAAGTTGACCCAAAATTAGGGTTTTAGTCAAAATGACCTATAATGTTTTAAAATGGATGATGACCTTCCAAGATTCAAATAAATTTTTGATGAACATGAAAGTTGTTCATATGGTTCTTAAGAACATTTTTTCTCTTAGGGTCATCTCCATTTGACAAACACATCAAAAGTTAGGTCTCAGTGGATTTCAAAATAGTCAGATGAATTGACTGATCAACTTCTCAAGTCCAAACTTTAAATCTTGATGAATGAATGATTGGGGACACTCAAATAAGCTCAAATATGAATTAAATGATGAATTAAATAACTTCCCTTGATTGTATTTGATCATGGGTTGAGGTTGCTTCATGAGCAAGGCGCAATCAATGCACAAATGAATTAGGGTTTCCTTGGGAAACAATCCTCAAGCCCGTTGGTTTATCTTGATAAAATTGACAAATTGAGAACTTTGGGAGGCATATATGATGAACTAGAGCTTTGGGAACCATTGTCATGCTTGCTTTCACCTTCACCTGGCCATATCAATGAGCATAGGGTCTCCTAAAAGCCTTGGATCTTATGATTACTCAAGCTACAAAACAAAAGATGTTAGTGACATATTTTTATGCTTTTGGTTAGTAAAAAAATAATAAAAGAAATAATATACAATTCAAGCATGCTTGGTGGTCTCAGACCAACTCACACAAGTCCCACCCTAGGGTTAAGAGCCAAGATGCTATGATCCTTGAGGCAAATGTAATGTGCAATAACATGATGCCATGAGGGATCTTAGGTTCAAAATTAGGGTCTTACACCAAGAACTATGTGATTGTATCATACTTGTATTTTATCATTTCACTAACCAAAATATTAAAAATATGTCTTTGCATTTGCCTAACTCTTTTGTAGGAAGGGCATGATCTCATTGACTCATCAAGTTCACATCTAGGGTTTGAGACCCTCATGAACAAAGAGCACAACCAAAAATTGATTCAAGAATGGTTATGAAAATCATATATGAGTCCTAATGATCTCTACATGTTATATTGATCAAGTTTTCTTCAAGAGTTTGAGGGTGATTTGCCTTGAAAACCCTAGTTTGACTGGGAATCTTGAGTAACTTCTCCAACAAAATATCTCACCAATTGATCAAATTTATCAAGGGACACTTCAAAATTCATCATATTATGCATATATTATCTACCATGAGCCAAGAAAGTCAAGAGGATTGGAAGTTAGCAAGTTGGTTGATGGTGGTTGGCCAGATGGATTCATCTGATCAAAACTGGGTCTCCCTAGACCCTATCTCCTATAATTTTCACCATATGAAAATGATTCCAAGAGAAAACTTACTCTAAATGATATTCCAAACAACTTTCATGTTGAGACCTAGAGCTATTTTTGCTTGGAAAATCATTTTCTATGTTGAAACATTATAGGTCATTTTGTCTAAACCCTAATTTGAAAGTCAACTTCCTAAGGCCATAACTTGCTCAATTTTTATGAGATGAAATATTTACAAGTTTCACAATCAAATTAAATGTGTCTACTTCAACTTTTATGTTTTTAGTGGGAGCCAATTCAACTTTTTTGAGCATGTGATATGAGGTTACATTATAGGTCACTTTTGACCTATACCATTGACCAAGTGACTTTTCCAAACTTCAAAAATGCATAAATCTATCATTTTAAATCCAAATGACATGAAATTGGTGACCATTTTGAAGGCCTTTGAGAGAGGTACAACTTTTATGAATACACGTTTCTCATTTGAAGCTCATATAAAAAGTTAAACAAGGTGGAATATTGAGACATATGGCTTGACACTTAGAAAAATTTTGATGTAAAAAATTTCCAAACTTCCACTTCAAATTTCTCCAAGTTCCAAGCTCCAAATGAAAAAGTGTTGAACATAAAAGTCATTCCTCTTCATCTCACATTTCCAAAGAGCTCAAATTCATTCATTTTGGATAAGTAATACATAGGCTGCACATGGCATGAACATGGTGACATCACTTGGCAAGGATCAAATATTCAAATCCAAATGCACACTTGCCTTGCAATCCAAGCTCAATTCATACTATCTAACATTCATTTGTGGACTTATGGCAATAATTTTATGGGACTTATGGCAATGATCAATGACCAAATTTGGAAAGTGATTTCAAGTGTGCAAATATCAATAGTTTCAGCTATAAATAGAGCCTCATATGCTCAGCATTTCATACACATTCGCGCCAGCTTTGATCCCCCATCTCAAACCCTCACTTTGCAAAGGATAAACTGAGAAATTCATTTGAATTTGAGGTTGAATTTCCACTATTTTGAAATTCAAATCTCCAGGAATCCACAACCTTGTAAGCTTCCAATCCTTCTTCTGCAAGCAAGTGGAGTGAGGTCAAGCACAAGCAAGATCAAGATCAGTTGAATCCAGACCTCCATTGAAGGCATTTTCCAGAAATTTTGATCTCTTCGATTCTCTCAAATTCTTGCTCAATTCTATTGATTCTTTGGTTGTTTGAAGTCCTACCAATGTAGGCAAGAAGATTGAGTTGCTTTGAGGCCAAATCGAAGCAACTCAGTTCATGTACCTCAAATTTCAACTCCATGTATCTCTCAATATAGTTAGAGTTAGAGTGAATTGAGGCTAGGTTCGAGCTTAGTGCCATTTTTACTTTGAAATCATGTCCTTGTTTTTACTTTTGGTGATGGTTGATGGTGGACCAGTCCGGGGAGGTCCACCGGAGAAGAAGACCGGAGCTACAGCTCCGGCCATGCGCTGGCATGTCTCACGGCCACAGGATCCATGTAATTTATTTTAATCTCACGCGTCCATTGTGATTACCAACTGTGCAGCGCACTGACTCATGTCCATCGTGGATAGCGCGTTTCTCGCCACTTGATCTGCCACCTCAATTAATGAGGGAGATCAAATGGTCCACGTTTTTTCTGATATTTTAATTTTCATTTTAATTGCATTATTTTCAATAATTCATATTAAATTCAATATTGATCCAAAAAATATGGGACTTTCACCAAAAAAATTCAAATATTTTTCTCTTTCATATTTTGAATTAAAATTATTTTTTGGATCATTATTAATATTTTTCATGAATTAATTGATTTTGCATTTGTTTTTAATTGTTTAAAAAAATTTTAAATGTCCAAAAATTATGAAATTTTTTCTCCAAGGTCCTTTGACCTTGTTTGAC
The DNA here is from genome assembly GCF_024323335.1 of Lathyrus oleraceus. Classification (NCBI taxonomy): domain Eukaryota; kingdom Viridiplantae; phylum Streptophyta; class Magnoliopsida; order Fabales; family Fabaceae; genus Lathyrus; species Lathyrus oleraceus. The sequence continues at coordinate 247,721,903 of NC_066584.1, forward strand.
CTATGATAAATCTCATGGCCATTTCTTTGGTGTTTTGATGAGATTTTAGGAATTGGACAAACCATATTTAATTTAAATGCACTATTTTAGTATTTTTAATTTGAATAAATGCCAAATAAATTTGTTGACCAATTGTGATGACTTGTTTATGTTTGACTCTTGTTGTTGGGCCTTGATCAAGGTTGATTTGACTTTGTCAAATTAATATCATTAGATTTAGGGGATTGATGGAATGTACATTCCATCTCACAAAATGAATGGATGGTATTAATTTGGTAAAAGTCCTCCTTTGACCAATTTGTGTTTTGATCCATTCCCCTCCATATTCATCTTATCCCTCTTCTTCATTCATTCATTCCATTTGTCCTATGACATCTCAAAGTCCTAATGCCAGTTGATTGAAAAATTGACATGAGTATGGATGAGATTAGGCCACACCTTTTGCATATTCTTTTTATGTGTGGTATGTTTCATGAGCATAGTTCATTATACTATGTCTCTAGCATGCATTAACACCAACATTCTATTGCCCGACCTCAAATAGTTGTGACTTCTACATAAGTCCAATTACGATTGCTTAACATAGCGCTAAATTTGTGACATAAAAGGCATAAGCGTTCTAGTTTGTGAGATTGTAAGTCTCCCCTCTTTCATGGTATTGTGTGGAAACTTGGTCTTCTTTCCTTCCTTTGGAAGATGTTTTGGTTAAAGGATTCATGCTTGTGATAAGTGGGTTGAGTGTTCTCCAAAGAATGTCTTGAAATGAAAAGCAAAAGCAAAACAATACTAACTTCTAACCAATTAACTACTAACTTTTAATTTCAAGCTTTTACTTTAATGCAATTTACTTTTAGCACTCTATTTCATTTGCCATTGTTCATATCATTCTAATTGTTTATGTTAATGCAATTTTAACTTTGTCCATTTGGACCATATTGTGTGATATATTTTGTTTATGTATACTTTGCTTGTTTGTGTGGTCTTTGACCATTAATGTACATAATAACAACAAAAACCCTAAAAGACTTTTGTGTGGACTGTTGGCTTGATCTTGGACAAATGGACTTAGAACTTAGGCAACATTCCTTTGCTAAAGGACTTGGCTAATGCCAACTTGCTGAGAAATCAAGTGCTTACAATTTGAACTTCATATGATACATCTTTAAAGACCTCTCTAAGTTCATCTGCAACATGATCATTGTGACGCTGTTATTTTGAACCTGTGACTTGTGGAGTTCATCTGTTGCATGGGCTATTTTGAAGAAGATCATGGAATGGATAAGCTTGGATTTGACCATCTTTATTTGATGCCTTGCTCTTCAAAATAATATAATTGTGCATTTGTGTGTTGCTTGATTCTAAAAGTCCAAGGGAATTCTGGGTTTCTATTGACATTCTTGTCTATTGGATTGCTACCCACTTGGTCAGATCTTTTCAACTCTCAACTTTTATTTGTGTGCATAGGATAGTATCTTAATCTTCTCCCCATTTCTTTAATTTAAAAATCTATCCCTCCATTTTTCAAAATCTTCTTTGTGTGAACTACTTTTGTTCTAAACTTTGACCACTTTTGCAAAAAGATAGAAACTTTGGCCTTATGCCATTGCATTTTCAAACTTCTTTTCTTAAATCAAACTTGTAAATAGACTTAACTATACTTGACTTACACTTTCAAAAAGCCAAAAAGAATTAACACATTCAAACCATTTTAGGCCTTTGTGCCTTTCAAACTTATTTTTTGTTAAAAACAATGCATCCACTTTGAAATTTGTATCACAAACTACGAAGTTTTGATCCCTCATTTTTATGTTGGTACGTAGGTACAAGACCGAAGGTCTTGTCAAACACAAAAATATAATTAAGGAATTCTTTTCTCATACCCTCATTCTATTTGTTCGTACTTTTTCCCTTTTCCCTTGGAAACAATAAAAGCGCGGTGGCGACTCTTGTTATTTGATCTCTAGCTTGTTAATAGCTTAATGATCATGAATTTCCCGCTACAACATGCAAATCTTGTTTAATTGGAAAAATGACAAAGTCTCCATTCACAGGAAAAGGTGAAAGACCTAATGATCTTTTGGCCCTCATACATACTAATGTATGTGGACCATTGGACATACCAGCCAGAGGAGGTTTTCAATACTTTATCACATTTACTGATGATTTCAATAGATATGGTTATGTGTATTTAATGAAGCACAAATTAGAGTCCTTTGAAAAGTTCAAGGAATTCAAGAATGAAGTACAAAACCAAATAGGTAAGAATATTAAAACTCTTCGATCAGATCGAGGTGGTAAATATTTAAGCCTAGAGTTTGATGACCATATGAAAGAGTGTGGGATTCTATCCCAACTTACTCCTCCTGGAACACCCCAATGGAACGGTGTATCTGAGAGAAGAAATCGAACCTTGTTAGACATGGTATGATCCATGATGAATCACGTCGATCTTCCAACTCCTTTTGGGGACATGCACTATTGACAACAGCTTACACACTTAACCGCGTTCCATCCAAAAAGGTTGAGAAGACACCATATGAGATATGGAGTGGTAAGAAACCACATATGTCTTACATGAAGATTTGGGGTTGCGAAGTTTATGTGAAGCGACAAATTTCAACTAAGCTTGAGCCCACATCTTACAAATGCTTATTTATGGGGTATCCTAAAGAAACAAGAGGATATTACTTCTACAATCCTTCCGAGGGCAAAGTGTTTGTCGCTCGGACTAGAGTTTTCCTAGAAAAGGATTTTATTTCCAAAGGAATCAGTGGGAGGAAAGTAGAGCTTGAAGAAATTCAAGAATCACAAAGCATTCATACACCTATGGAGGAATTAGAGCAGGAAACACAAGTAGTTGTGGAAGAGCAATCTGCTCAAGTAAAACAAGACCAGTGTAGGTCAAGCAGGATACGTCACCTACCTGAGAGATATGGATATCTCATAACTGATCATGGTGATGTATTACTCATGGATCAAGATGAGCTTGTGACCTACCAAGAGGCCATAACTAGTCCCGAGTCTGAGAAGTGTCTAGAATCCATGAAATCTGAAATGGATTCCATGTACACAAACCAAGTTTGGACCTTGGTAGAGCCTCATGTAGGAGTTAACCCTATAGGATGAAAGTGGGTCTTCAAAAAGAAGACTGACATGGATTGTAAGGTACATACCTATAAGGCAAGACTGGTTGCAAAAGGATATAAACAAATTCATGGGGTTGACTATGATAAAACCTTTTCACCAGTTGCAATGCTTAAATCTGTTCGGATTTTACTTGCTATCGCTGCATATCATGATTATGAAATATGGCAGATGGATGTCAAAATTGGTTTCCTTAATGGGAATCTTCTTGAGGATGTGTACTTGACATAACCTGAAGGATTTGACATACCAAAAGAAGCCGAAAAGATATGTAAGTTACAAAGATCAATCTATGGATTGAAGCAAGCTTCCAGAAGCTGGAATCTTTATTTTGATGAAACAGTAAAACAATATGGATTGGTCAAGAATGAAGATGAGCTTTGTGTCTACAAGGAGGTTAGTGTGCATGATCGTCTTCCTGGTATTATATGTAGATGATACATTACTCATTGGAAACGATGTCCCCACCCTGCAACAAGTAAAGTCTTGGTTGGGGAAATGCTTTTTTATGAAGGACCTAGGGGAAACAACCTATATATTAGGAATCAGGATCTATAGAGATAGATCATAAAAACTGCTTGGCCTAAGTCAGAGTACATACATAGACAAAGTGCTGAGACACTTTAATATGCATGATTCCAGGAAAGGATTCATACCTATGCAACATGGTATGTGTCTATCAAGAACACAATCCCCTTCAAATAAGGAAGAAAGGGATCACATGAATAAGATTCCATATGCATCTGCAATAGGATCTATCGTGTATGCCATGTTATGTACTCGACTAGATGTCTCGTATGCTTTAAGTGCAACGAGTAGGTACCAATTTGATCTCGGTGATGCTCATTGGGTAGCTGTCAAGAATATCCTTAAGTATTTAATAAGGACTAAGGAATCATTATTGATATATGGAGGTCAGGAAGAGCTTGTTGTAATTGGATACACCGATTCTAGCTTCCAGACAGATAAGGATGACTTTAGATCCCAATCTGCTTATGTGCTTTGCTTAAACGGTGGCGCTGTGAGCTGGAAAAGTTCAAAGCAAGACACAGTTGTTGATTCTGCAACCGAGGCCGAGTATATTGTTTCCTCAAGTGCAGCAAAGGAAGCTGTTTAGATCAAAAAGTTCATTAGTGAACTTGGCATAATTCCTAGCATTGTGGATCCCATTGATCTCTATTGTGATAACAATGGTGCTATCGCACAAGCTAAGGAGCCTAGATCTCACCAACGATCCAAACACATACTTAGGCATTATCACCTCATTCGAGAGATAATAGATAGAGGAGATGTGAAAAAATGCAGAGTACCTACACTTGACAATATTGCTGACCTACTGACAAAGCCTCTTGCGCAGCAGAAGCATGATGGCTATACTAGATCTATGGGCATTAGGGGTATGCCTGATTGGCTCTAGTGCTAGTGGGAGATTGTTGGTGTAACCCCTAGAGGTCAATACTTTTGGTACTTGTATCGAATTATTTATTAATAATAAAAGGCTTTTTCTTTATTATGTTTGTTTAATAAAGTCCCTAGAATAGCTAGTCCGTTTAATGTATGAAGTGTGACTTAATCATGAGATCCCATTAAACATAAGGACACTATTCTTAAAGTATTCGTAGTCGAGCTTTATTGTGAAATGGGATAACATTAAAGCATTAAGACTATTATGTATATAGACTGATGATCACATCTCTGGATCATGGATAAGGAGTTATCAAGTCTTAAACATAGGTATGAATATTAAGAGTAATATTTATACTGAATTGACCCTCTATGAGAATACTATATAAAATGTTATGAAAAGTGTCATAAGTTATTATCATGGTGATAATGATGTATACCACCCTTCGACCTGAAACCACTATGGACCCTAGATGTAAAATCGAGTGCCTTATTGCTGATCAAACGTTGTCCTTAACTGGATGACCATAAAGACAGTTGATGGGTACTCCATGAAGCATGCTGAGGGACATGAGTGACCTAGATGGAATTTTCCCAGACCGCGTAACAGGATAAATGTCTACGGGCCCAATATTAAACTGGACAAGGATGACACAGTCTATGCCTTGTGTTCAATATAGACATAAGGGCAAAAGGGTAATTGTACACATAAGTATTATCACAAAAGGATTTGTCAGATCACATGACATTTTCGTGTCTTGGGTAGCAGTGATGTATTGCTAGATACCGCTCACTGTTTATTATGTTAAATATGTGATTTAATATAATTGCCAATGCCGCGAAAACCTACAGGATCACACACAAAAGGACAGATTGATGAGAGATAGAGTAAATAAGGACCACCGTAAGGTACAATGCACTTAAGTGAATTGTAGAACATCGTAAAGTACGGTGCACTTAAGTAGAATACGAAATATGGTAAAGTACCACGCGCTTAAGTGATTTTGGTATATCATAAGATATGGGCCACATACACTTAAGTGGGCTTTTGTAAGACCCCAATTTTGACCCTAAGATCCCTCATGCTATCTCATCATATTCATTGGCATTGGGATCACACCTTGACATCCTCCTTACTCCTCATTCATTGGGTTTGCATTGGGAGAGATCACCAAGCACATTTGTTTGTATCATACTTCATTTTTCATTATTTACTAACCAAAATACCAAAAGTATGTCAATGTATAGTTTGTTGCTTTTGTAGGTAGTGTGTATGCTCACCTATGCTCCATCAAGCTCATATATAAGGTTTAAGACCCTCAGTGCAAGGAGCTCAATCAAGAAATGGTTCACATTGGCTCTATGTATCATATATGGATCCCCATGTTCTTCACATGTTATTTTTATCAAGAAATCATTAAGAGTTTGAAGTTTGTTTGCCTTGGAAACCTTAATTCATCTAGGTATCTTGTGTGACTTCTTCAACAAGTTTCTCCAACATTTGATCAAATATTTCTAGGGATACTTCACATTACATCATATTACACATATATGATCCTCCATGAGTCCCAAAAGTCAATAGAATGACAAGCTATCAAGATGGTTCATGGTGGCTGATCAAAGAAAGCCAACTGGTCAAAACTGGGGTTCCCTAGACCCTATATCCTACACTTTTTGTCATATGAAAATGATTACAAGAGAAAAGTTACTCAAAATTACATTTAAAACAACTTTCATGTTGAAGTAAAGAGATAAGTTTTCTTGTAAAGTCAATTTTTATGATAAAAGATTATAAGTCATTTTGTTTGAACCCTAGTTTGGAGGTCAACTTCTCAAGACCATATCTTGCTCATTTTTTATGATATGAAAGTCATTCAAATTCCATGATCAATTTCAAGATGTATACTTATACCTTGATGTTTGGAGGAAGTGAAAATTCAACTTGAAAATGCATGTGCCAAGAGGAAACATTATAGGTCAGTTTGGGCCAATACCATTGAACAAGTGATTTTCCTCAACTTCTAAAATGCATAACTCCTTCATGCCAAATCCAAATGAGGTCAAATTTGTTACTAAATTTAATAGGTTTGAAAGAGCTACAACGTTTATGAAGGAACTTTTCTCATTTGAAGTCCATAGAAAAAGTTATTCAAGGTGGAAGAAGTCAACATTTCACTTGGGACTTAGAAAATTTTCAAATTTGTTTGATTTCCCAAACTTCCACCTCAAAATTCATCATGATCCAAGCTTAAAATGAAAACATGTCCAACATGAAAGTTGTTCCCCTTGATCTCGCCTTTCCAAAAAGTCCAAAATTATCTCATTTGGCCAATGTATGAGGGACTTGCACATGGGTGTAAGTTAAAGGACCATTTGGATAGTTTCAACTTCCATTTTTCATACACATTTGCATGGACTTCTAACATGATTTCAACATGATGCATATTGAGTTTTGGATCAGATCACATCATGTTATGGGTCTAATGCACGCCCATGCAACCATGCAAGGGAGAATTTCAAATTTTTCCAAAATTGGAAGTTTGTGAAAATCAATCTCATGGCCTATAAATAAGACCCTCATTGCTCAGAATTAAGGATCTCATGCCCAAGCTTTGAACCTGCAACCATAAACCCTCGCCATTGAAGGATAAACTTGAGGATTTTCTTTGAAAATCGAGTTTCAATTCTCCATCTGTTTTGAGATTGAAACTTCAAGAGTCCATCCCTCTCCTTGATCCATTTCACTTCCATCAAGCATCTGAAGCAAGGCCAAACATAATTGAAAGCAAGATCGTGCCAATCTGAAGCTCCATTAAAGGTGATTTTTCAGAATTTTCATCTCTTCGATTATCCCTCAAATCTTCATCATTCTTGTTGATTTTTGGTTGTCTGAAGTCCTATCAATGTAGGCAAGAAGATTGAGTTGCTTTGAGGAAAAATCTAAGCAACTTAGTTCATGATTCTCAAAATTCAAATCCTTGTATCTTTTTATATACTTGGAATTGGACAAAATTGAAGCCAGATTCGAGCTCCTAAGCATTTTTTCTTTAAATCCATGTCTTCCTTTTTCATTTTGGTGATGGTTGATGGTGGACCAGTCCGGTGAGGTCCACCGGAGAAGAAGATCGAAGTCCTAGCTCCGGTGATGTGTTGTCACACATCTCAACCATAGGATCTAGTTTAAATATTTTAATCTCGTGCGTTGCTTTTGATTACCACGTGTGTGAGATAGTTGACTGAAGCGCATGTGGAACGCGCGTTTTCATCCATCTGATATGCCACCTCAATTAATGAGGGAGATCAGATGGCTCTTTTATTTTTTTGAATTTCTGAATATTTCATTTAATTGCTTATTTTTAAATAATTCATATTAATTTTATTTTTAATCCAAAAAATATGGGACTTTCACCAAAAAAATTCAAATATTTTCCTCTTTCATTTTCTGAATTTAAACTATTTTTTGGATTAATTTTGATATTTTTCATGAATTAATTATTTTTATGCATATTTTTAATTGTTTAAAAATACTTCTGACTTTTCAAAAATAATGATTTTTTTTGTCCAAGGTCCATTGACCTTATTTGACCTATGATAAATCTCTTGGCAATTTATTTGGTGTTTTGAAGAGGTTTTAGGTTTTTGATCAAACATAATTTAATTTAAATATATTTTAATTTGATTTTTAATTGTTTAGTTGTGTAGAAATTATGTTGAGTCATTTTTATTGACTTCTGAAGTTTGACTATGTGTTTGGGCCTTGGTCAAGGTTGATTTGACTTTTGTTGAATTAAAATCATTGGATTTAGGGGATTGATGAAATGTACATTTCATCTCCTAAAATGAATGAATAATTTTACTTTGATAAAATTCCTCCCATGACCAATTTGTGTTTGTCTCATCTCCCTTCCCTCTTCATATTTAATCTCATTCTATCCCATACCTTCCATTGACCAATGATGTCTCAATATCCTAAGGCTAATTGGTTCATCAATAACTTCATGTTAGATGAACCAAAACAATTATGGATGAGCTTTGGTCATCCTTTGATCATTTTATTTTTGTGTGTGGTATGTTTTAGAAGTATGATTCATTATACCATGTCTATAACATGCATTAACACTAAAAAACTTATTGCCCTACCTCAGATAGTTGTGACTTCTACATAAGTTCAATTACGATTGTTTAACATAACGCTAAATTTTGATCCAAAGGCATAGCATTCTAGTAAGTGAGATTGTAAGTCTCCCTCTCTTTCATGGTATTGCACAGAAACATGGTCTTTTTTTCTTCCTTTGGAAGATGTCTTGGTTCAAGAATCCATGCTTGTGAATAGAGGGTTGAGTGTTCTCCAAAGAATGACTTAATCAATTAAAAAGCAAAAACTCCACTAACTTCTAATCAACTAACATTTGACTAACTTCTATTATTATTGATTTTAATTTCAAGTCATTTACCTTATGCCATTTATTTTCAAGTCATTTACATTTCATTTTCCATTTACATATCATTTAACTTATTTATGTTTATGCCATTTTTACTTTGCTCACTTGAGCCATCTATTGTGACTGTATATATTTGTTTGTGTATCTTGTTTGTGTTTGTGGTCTTAGGACCTTAAAATACCTAATAAACAACAAAAAAACCCTAAAAAATGTTTGTGTGGACTGTTGGATTTGATATGAGCCTTGGACTTAGAATTAGGCAACATTCCCTATGCAAAAGGACTTTGCCAATGCCAACATTTCTGAAACCAAGCTATTGTGATTTGAGCTTTCATCTGATACAAGTATTAGGATCCACTTGAGTTTATCTGCTACATGGTTTTGATGCAAATGTTACTTTGAACCTGGATCTAATGCCTTATTTTGACCCATTCAAGGAGTATGTCATCTAATACATGGGAAGATTAAGAAGAAGACTATGAAGTTACTAGCTTGGATATGGCTATCTTTATTTGATGCCTTGCTCTTCATCTTGCTACTTGTTTATTGATATTGCTTGATTCTAAAGTCCAAAGGAAAAATGGGTTTCTATATGACATTCTTGTCTATTGGATTGCCTCCCATTGGTCAGATCTTTTCAACTCTTAACTTTTAAATTTCATGCTTAAGATTAGTCTCTTCATCTCCTCCCATTTCTTAAATTTCAAATCTCTTCCCCCTTTTAAAATCTTCTTTGCTTGTGATTTCTAAAACTAGACTTTATTGCAAATTAGAAACTTTTGCCTTATGCCATTCCTTTTTTTTACACACTTTTCTTAATCATTTGTAAATGAACTTAACAATATTGACTTAAAATTTTCAAAAGACAAAAAGAACTAACACTCATCCAAACTCTTTTAGGCCCCTTTGTGCCTCTCTTAAATTTTTTTTTGTTAAAAGCAATGCACTCACTTTGAAATTGATACAACGAACTACGAGGTTTTAATCCCTCATTTTTATGTTGGTACGTAGGCACAAGTCCGAAGGTATTGTCAAACACGAAAAAATAATTAATGAATTCTTTTCTCACCCCACCCTCTATTTATTGCAAACATCATTCTTTTGCTATTTTGATTAGTGGTTAAATAAGTAATTAATCATTTAAACACAAAGGTAAAAAAAACCAATAAAGAGGTGCTTGGTGATCCCTTCAAGAAGTAAATCCAAAGGTGGATAGGGGGAGGGACCAAGATGTGACCTTGTTTTTGTGAAATGATGCAAATGAGATGTGGGATCTTAGGGTTAAAAATTAGGGTATGAAAAATTCCCCTATTTAAGTTTCTTCAATTTGGAGATATGAAGGTTGAAATCTTTGTCTCGACAAGATTGAAGAGACTTAAATACCAAAGACCGAATTTTTGGCCCTAAGATACCGCAAAATGCTTATGATATGATATGAATACAAACCAAAATCTCTGTGGAGAATAACAACTTCCATAGGGGGACCCGGCTAGGGACAAACAAAGTTCTGTAGAGAAAAAGAAAAGACTCGAGAATAATCGTCACTTGGAAAGAAACCAATGTATAGTTAGAGAATGACCACAAGAAAGACCCAACGGTGAAAACTTAACAAGGAAAGGCTCCACCGGGGAAAAGAAAGCATCAAAGGGGAAAACAACCCAACTCCACTAGGGGAGGAATATTACCTAACTATCAGCCAAGTGATAGCTTAACGATGGTAATAAGCTTGAATAGAATGATTACCAACTACTAGCCAAGTGGTAACTTAACAAAGGCAACCGATCAAAGGTAAGAGGAAATATTACCTACTATCATCCAAGTGATAGCATAACAAAGGTAATAAACTCAAACATAATGATTATCAACTACCAGCCAAGTGGTAACTTAACAAAGGCAATCAATCAAAGGTAAGAGGAACTATTACCTACTATCAGCCAAGTGATAACTTAATAAAGGTAATAAACTCAAACAAAATGATTACCAACTACCAGCCAAGTGGTAACTTAACAAAGGAAATCAATCAAAGCTAAGAGGAACTATTACCTACTATCAACCAAGTGATAACTCAACAAAGGTAATAAACTCAAAGGATGATTACCAACTACCAGCTAAGTGATAGCTTAACAAAGGTAACCAATCAAAGGGGGACCAAAGTTCAACCCAGGAATGAACTAGAGAGAAGAGGTCAAAGAGGACTTCATCCATTGAGGAAATAAACTCAATTAAGGATTAATTCCATCCAAACAATGAACTGGAAAGGGAAACAGAAGCAAAATCTTCCATGAGGATCAGACTCAGTGGGGAATTAGAAAGGATAAACTCTTTCTACTTAAGGTCGACACTCTATTGGAGAGATGACGCACACACTATGTGGGAGAAAAGTTCCAGAGAGCGGGGGGAGCACCGGGAAATGAAAAATGCACAAATAAACATCATGATGATATACACATGTGTATGATCATGCTGACAAAACAAGCACAAAGGATGTGAGACTAATAACACAATACAAACAGATACTCGACTAATCTCAACAAGATGGAGATGCTGGCAGAGATTCGTTGGGGATTCTATCACTCTTGCAATCTGATGTTGGGGAGACTGTTATACATGTAACAAAAGAAAATCTGACTTAGGGAAGTCATTGAATTCCATTCTTCAGGATCTTACAATCCTTGAGATTGCTATTAACGTTCCTCTTTTGTATTCACAAGTCGAGGAAAATACATATCTTTTTTTGGAAAAATTTCAAAAATATGATTGTTTAAATTATTTTTTGTTTAAAAAATTATCATAAAAAATAAATGAAATTTCGTAAACTGAAACAAATATAAGAAAAGCGAACAGATGGGCAAAAGGCTAAAATTTTATTGATAGAATGGTAGTCTACAAATGGCGTGACTCCAGGATCATTACGAAGTTGAAAAATGATAAGTACCTAGTGTAGCACCTCAAATTTTCCCTCCTCATTCATGCATTCATTTTTAGGTCATTTAACATTTCATATTGCATTTCATCATGGCAATCAGAGTTAGCTCCAAGAGTTTATCTTCCAAGAAGCTTGGATATCATCCAAGTCACTTGGTTTCATTTTCAGAGGTTTTTCTGTAAAGGATCAAGCTTAATGGGCTCAGTATAGTTCAAAACTTAACTGTGAAGTCAAAAGTCAACTGTTGGTCAACTGAGGGTCAAATGGCTAGGGGATGACTTGAGATACTTCCAACATGTTCAAATGAGGTCTATTCATCATTCAAAACGTTCATCCAAAAGAAACTTCCTGAATTGTCATGCTCGCTAGGCGAGCAATCTTTCGCTAGGCGAAACCCACGCTTCCTCCTTCGCTCCAACGAACCTTGACGATGTTGCTACTGGAATTGCTCGCTACCTGCTCGCTGGACGCTCGCCTAGCGAGTATGTGCTAGCTGTGTTTTTATCCAAGCCTGGGAGTGTTCGCTGGAGCCTCGCTGAGTGCTCGCCTAGCGAGCCCTTCGCTACTCCACTCGCCTAGCGAGCTTACTGATATACCAAAAAATCATGGACTTGGATTTCCGTCATTTGAACCCACCAAGCCACGAAAATCAGAGTATAAATTCTAAAAATTCATTGGAGCAAAACCCCAATTCGAGCAGCCTCCATACACAGTTTTCACTCAGACTCTCACACTTTTCACTCCGACTCTCACACTTTTCACTCTGACTCTCACACTTTTCACTCTGACTCACACACTTTTCACTTCCATCTCACACAAGCCCTAACCGTTACATTTCAAAATCGATCAACCTCTTCAATCAGGTTTGTTCTGTCTCCATTCTTTTATGCTTTCAATGTTGTAAATTCTGAATCATTAGGGTTGAATTTGGGAGGTTGGGTTTTTAGGTTTGCATGTATGTTTAGAACGATTCTTAGCATGTTTAATCACTTAATTTCCGAAATGGGTACCATGGGATTTAGGGTTTTATGAAATCGGACTGTTATCAAGGAAGAACACAAAACCCGTAGGCATTCGCTAGCACTTCGCTAAGCGAACCTGTAGTGAAGCTTCGCTAAGTCTTCGCTACGCGAAGGAGTAGCGATCGTGACAGTAGTTGGTTTTTTCTATTTGCTCTCTAATCTATTTCGTGTTTGTTATGACATACTTTCTATTGCATCCGTGCACTGTTTACCTGACACTGTTGTTGCTATGATTCTTCTGTTTGGTGCAACTCTTGATTGCACCCCCATCTTGTTATTCTAACTTGTTTGTTGAGTTTTTGTGAGGGCTCACATGACTCTTGAAGAGATAGCTTGCTTGGTATTCCATTTTATTTGTGGGAAACCATTTGGAGATTTGTTCTGATTGCTTTGCTGACTTGTTTTTTTTGATGGTGCTAGCCTGAGAGATCTATGGGTTTCTTGTTTCTTTAGTTGCTGTTACTTCGGATCTTTATCCATGTGGTAGATCTCTTGATCCCTTTTACATCTTGCAGCATTTTACCGCTTTCTTAGCTGGAAGACCTCGATAGGAGGCAATGTTTTTGTGTGTTTACTTTTGTGCCCAAAGACCTCCAAGAGGAGGCACCAGTGCTAAAGACCTCCATAAAGAGGCAATTGACGGATAAAAGGGATTAGTAGTCAATCCCCCGTTATTCAATGTGTCTTTCTTTATGCTCGCACTACGTGTCGATGCTTCAGAACAAAAGCCCAAGATCTTTTGTCCAGTTAGTCAGTGGAGAGGGTTCCATCTTTCTGAATCCCCACGTTTTGTCATGAGCTCACCCTGTCCAGGGTTAAGAGCTATGAGGTCTTATCCTCATTACCCTTTTTGATCTGCTCACCCTGACGTTCAATGTCAGTAGTTAAGAGTCCATTTGATTACCTTTCCATGGCTTGTTTGTCGAGGTTGATATGACCCCTCTTGACTAAAGCCCTACCCATGTATGCTTGAGCCCCCTTATTGGAGTGTTTACTTTATGCTATATGTTTTTGTGTAGTGTGATCGTCTCCCCATAGAATTGCTAGGCTTCGTACAGTCTCTCGCTTGCATGTCGATTAAGGTAGCACGGTTCCTTCGTCTAGGACTTCCTTTTTGCATGAGCATTCCTAAAACACAAACAAACTCTTTGATTTTATTTTCTTAAGAACACGTTAACTCCTTCTACTACAGGTGAGTAAGTCTCTAAAGGTTGAGCATCTGGTAGATTGTGTACTAACGTCGTTCATCTAAAAAACACAAAACAAATAAATAGGTTAGCCGAGCTACGATGCTCTGATTCTCAATCCTTCTTGAGATACGTATGCAGCAGGGTAGGGTCTGTACGAGCAATAACTCTTTCTTTTCCCTACTTTGATTTTCTCTCTTTCGCATTGCACATAGGACTTTTATACACACACTTTAGACATGAATAGTAAACGTGGATCCTGTGGAGTACCACAGACGCGAAGGGGTGCGATAACCTTCCCTTCACGTAACCGGCCCCCTTACTCAGTTTTCTTTGGTTCGAGACTTTGTTTTATCTGTTCCCTCTTGGTTATGCAGTACTACCTTTCCCTCCTCTTGGGATAAAAGTACATAGCTGGCGACTCTACTACTTTTTTTTACTCACCACCTCTTTTCGCGTTTGTACTTGGATTCGGGAAATCCGGGGTGCGACACCTAGAAAGGGATACAATAAAATACAATGATCATTATTCTCCCTAAAAACTTTGAGTTATGTTGTGTTATGAACTTCTGTCGAGGATGACTGAATAGGAACCTCTGATAAGCACTGTTACTTCAAATGATCAAGTCTGGCCTAATGCAGTTACTTGCCATAATCCCTAACTTTTGCCTAGATTTCCCTTTCGGGTTTAATCTACTGGGATGAATAATTTATGTTTATATCTCTGATTTTTTCCTGGACCTCCCTTTCGGGTTTTCAATCCACCGAGACACTCATTTTTGCCTAAGATGCCCTTTCGGGTTTTCAACTTAGCAAGATGTTCTTTTATTTTTTCTAGGTGAAGTATTTCTAAACTGCATCTGCATTCACAGGACAAGGGAGCTCTTCACCATCCATAGTTGTAAGAATCAATGCACCACTAGAGAAATCTCTCTTACTAATATATTGGCCTTCATAATTAGGAGTCCACTTGTCTCTAGAATCAATGTTAAAAGACAAGATTTTCTTGAGCACAAGGTCACCTTCTCTGAATACACGAGGTCAAATCTTCTTGTCAAATGTTTTCTTCATTCTCTTTTGATAAAATTGGCCATGACACAAAATCTTCAATTAAATTCAACTGATCATATATGTTCTGACACCACTCAGCCTCAGACAAATTTGCTTCCACCAAGACTCACATTGATGGGATATCCACCTCTACAGGGAGCACTGCTTCCATGCCATACACAAAATAGAAACGGTTTCCCCTGTTGAAGTGCGAACTGATGTAAGATATTTGTAACGCCCCCATACTACTTTCAGGATTACCGACTGACCCCACAAATCAACACGAGTCTTTTCAGCATGTTTTGTCCTCACTCACACGCTTTCCGGGAAACTTCCCAGAAGGTCACTCATCCAAATATTGCTCCAAGTCAGGCACGCTTAACTATGGAGTTCTTATCTGTTGGGCTACTGATCGGAAAAATAGAAAGTGTACTATTTTTGCCGATGTAGTAATAAGAGGGATATTTCCTAAAGATCAATCTCGAGGATTGCGTAACAATATAAACGTAAACAGTCAATCAATCGAACAAAAGTTATAGTTATGATTTTGAAGAATTCACTGTAAGAAAAAATATAACAAATAAATATTTTCACAAGTTAATATGATATGCCAAGGAAGGTGTGTAAACATCTCCTGTAATGACCCCTTGAGTGTATATCTCCTTAATACTGAATATTGTTTCAATTACCGGATCTTAAGATTATCTCCCCCTAAGACCTCGGAGGGAAACCTTTGGTATTCAATCTAATCTCTAAGTCCTTAGGTGATTAAGATGAAACCAAGCATTTTAAATTAACAAGAATAATCCGGTAACCATAGGGTATCCCTAGTCCTAGGTGATTTCTACCATGGTTTCACTGTATGAGAACCTTAACCATTGCAGTCTTGCTAATCGTTAACCATACATCAATCTTAATTTTTCCCAAAAAGAAAGCATTACGCACATCATACAATGAAATTGAAATCAAACATCATATATTAAGGGAAATCAAACATCAGAGTCATTACATGATCAATTCAGGGACACCCCCTGGCATTGGGGGGTTTAGCCTATCATATTATTCAAATCAGATACAAAGTAAAATTGAGACATTACAAAAAGGTCGGAATTCCGTTGATCTTCAATCGCGTCCGCTCTTGAAGGATCCCCGTTCTTCACTTCTTATCACTTCTTCAATCTTGATCGTTTCTAATTCTCTATCGTGTAAAAGTCCCTCTCTCCATATTCAAATCCACTGTAAATAGTTCCTGATGAAAATGCCCTCCGGGATAAGCCGTGCCAAAAACAACAAAAAATTGAAAATTCAAGTGTCCAAGCCAACACTGGCCGTGTCAGGCAACACGCCTGGTCGTGTTGGCTTCTGGGCTAACTTCAGCAATGACACGCCCTTCAGGGAGGCTGACACGGGCACCCGTGTCAGCTCCTTGTTTTCCATTTCTCAGCCTCTTCTCCTGACACGGCCCGTATTGGCCAACATGGGTGGCCATGTCAGGGCTACTGTAAGTCCATTTTTTCTTCCTATGTCGGGCCGGGAACGCCTGTTTTGCTTGTCTATCCCTCCGATGCACTTGTTTATACCTGAAACCAAAAGAACTACCACAAAAGGACATAAAATGGGATATTATAATGCATATAGCATGTACTCAACAAATAGAGACAACAATACTAAACATATATATAACTAAACAAGACAAAACAAAAGTGAACTAATGTGTTACCGATTTCTTACAAACGTGCCGAATGAGTGTTAGAAAACAAGGAGAATTGGTGACTGATCACAACCCCAAACTTATCTCATTACTTGTCCTCAAGTGATGCTCGAGACATCAGGACAGTTGCCCCCAAATGAATGCATCCACAATGCTACCGCGATCTTTCGCGTTCTCCTATTCACTTTTCAATCACAGTTTTACTCTTTCCCGATTTCCGACTTTAGCCACACTTTAACTTTGACACATCTTTTGGCCTGTAGCTTGTCACACTCTCACCAAATCTCTCGGGGTCAAAGTGTTTACACTCAGGAAAACAGAGTATGCAAAGCCAGCTCTTAGGTTTGAAATACAAATACCTTCATAACAAGCAACACACAACACACACTATTTGAGGACTTTTTCGGTTATAACGGGGCTAAGGTGTAAGGTGGGTCATAAAAACAAAAAGGGGAATACTAGGGGTTTAGGCTCAGATTTCGTGTTGTTACCCTTGTACCGTTGTTCAAATTTAAAACTCAGGGGTATTTCTTTTGGACACCGTTTTTTTTTGTTAAGGTTCATTGGCGCATATATTTTTTTATCGCTCTTTTGATGCAAGCTTTTTACCTACCCTAGTCTTTTTAGATAAGTGCTTCATGACTTCTCTTTTTTTTCTTTCTCTTCTTTTTCTCTGAATTTTTCTTTATCTTTTTTCACTTATCTAAGGTTTATCGGTGTCCCTAAATTTGGATGAAACCCCAAACTTAAGCTTTCCGGTAGCTTTAGGGTAAACAACACTTGTCTAAACAGGGTGTGGTAGTGTATGGGCTTATGGCTATATACAATGGTAAAAATAAAAACAAAGGGAAATATGGCTCAAAATTGGTGAACGACGGGTAATTATGATGGGTTGGCTTGAAATGCCCAAGGTTAAAATACAAAAACAATGCCTCAATGTGTATCGTGTGCTATGTAATTTCGGTATCTCTAATGCAAAACCAGAGAGACAAAGACATACCTGAACAACTCTCATGGTGATAAGTGTTTAGCTTTTTGTAGTTCTCACCATGTTTTGTCTAGCTTTCAGGCTTCCAAGATGTTTCTCAGTGTGGTGTAGTTTCGTCTTCTCTTCAGTTGCGGAGTATCACTACAAAATCCAATGACAGAGAGCCGCGTACGATTTTTTGAGTCGGTAGCATCAATCTTCGGGGGTTTCCAAAAGAGCAAGTAGAGGGGTGTGTCTTCCATCCAATCGTTCCAAGCTTTATCGTTCATCCGACACGAATGTCCTTTATCTGTAACACATAGAGTAACACACACTTAATTAAAACACAAATATTAAGAACAAAACAAACAACAAACCAAACAAACAAAAACAACAATAAATAATAACCCCCCCCCCCCCACTTGAACTAAACATTATCCACAATGTTTTCATCCAAGATAGAGAGGGACTCAAACCGGCTTACTATGGCGGCGGAAATTGCAACATCATCGCGTGCATCTCATCCATCAGAGTCCCTTGACGGGCCTGCTCTACACCTTGGCGTGCTTGCTCCGCTCGGAGATCGCCAATTTCTGTTTGCATCCATGACCATTGGTTCGGCGTCACATATGATGAACCGACACCGGGGTGCATGGATTCCTCTGGTGGGGCAGCAAATTGCTCCTGATCCTGCATCTCTTCCTATACTTCTTCCTCCCGTGAGTCACCTGCAACAAATGTATCAGCGTTGTGCTCGTCCATATCATCTTGGATGACACTATCATAAAGCCAATTGGCCGTGTTTGAGATGCTAATTCGTGCCGGATCAGATAAAGCCATAATAAACTGACCCGAACTCATTAAGGCATAATAATTAGAAACTTGTGAAATCATACCTTGCAGGACCAATGCGTTCATGTCCAGTTTTCTCTTACCTGCTACCGGTGTCTCATTAAGTGCAGCCGTGTCATATTCAAAATATTGGGCAATCTGCGTGATGATGCCTCCTATGGAGATTCCGCCTTGGGCTGCTCTCCCCACACGACCCAGATAATCTGCAGCAAATGCTGCAACACTCACAACAACCCGGTTTTCCATGGCAAACAAAAAGAACAACTCTCTCTGGGTGGCTACACCTATACTGTCACCCCTGCCAAAAAGTGTGAAGGCTAGCACCTTTTGGGCATACCTGAAACAGGGGTTTTGAATGCCCGACGCTTTTGCTCCTTTAGCCACATAGTCAGATCTTCCCGTAATGGCCAACCAGAACGTCTTAGCATCAAAGTTGTCTGGTATAGCTTATGGGCCATAAAGGGGTAGGCAAAGAATTTCCCCCAACTGCTCCACCGTCAACTCATGGTCGACATTGTACAACATGAAAAACATTGTTCCTCCAAAGTACATAGTTGTACTCGTCCAACCCTTTTTGAGCTTGAACTCAATTGTGCTCAGAAATTCTAATGTGATGCGCTCAAAGGTTGGCGCTTCACAATGGACAAACTCTAGCATTCCAAGCACATGAAACATCCTATCCAGTTCTTCAGACATGCCTAATTGAAAATGAGTATCGGAGCAAAGGTACCTGGTCGGAGTGATTTTCCGTTTGACATGAGATGTGTACCTCTGTTCATGCTCCGGGTTATCAAAAATCATGTCATGTGAATTTGGATAACGGATTGTCCGTTTCCTTGGACGGGATGATTCTGTGTCTGCTTGCTTCCCTTTGGAGATTCTTTTTGGCGGAATTTTTGTTTCCTGCGGAAAGAGATTATCGTAGCTTTGTAGAGGATGACGAGTAGAACAACTTTTGTGAAGGTTGCCGACACTTTGGACTATAAATGGCAGTAAAGTTTGGAGTTTTTTGTGAGTTAGGTAATGGAGGAATGTGGAGAAAGTGTGAGGAAGGAGAAAGATAATGAAGTAATGAAGGAGGGAGAGTAAGAAAAATCAGAATTTATTGGTGGATTGTGGATAAAATGTGTTTAAGTGGTAAAAACTTCGGTTGGGGCCCACAAAACACAAAAATCCAAAATTTGAAAAATATGGCCGTTGGGCCTGACACGGGCGGTCGTGCCAGGCCACTATAATTGAAGGCTTGGCTCAGTAAGGCTGACACGGGCCATGTCAGCTGACACGGGTGGCCGTGTTAGCCTACTGTAAAAATTGATTTTTCCTCCTTTTCTGACACGTTCCGTGTCAGGTGACACGGGCGCCCGTGTTAGGGCCCTGTTTTTTCAAAAAATTTCCGACTTTTTCTGTTTTCAGCTTTTTCCCTGATCTTCCGGTGTCCGACCATCTTAATCAACCTTTCTCTTCTAAACTGCTCGATGTAACCACAAACCTACGAGTGAACCTGTAAACACACCGAACATGAAAATAGTTAGATGAAAACCGCGTGGGTTGCCTCCCACGAAGCGTTGCGTTTAACGTCGCATGGCTCGACGGTTGTCTCCCTTATCCTTGGATACGAACATTCTCAATCAGACCACTTTCCTATCTGTGATAGTAGTGCTTCAACCGTTGTCCATTTACTTTGAAGGTGTCCCCATTATTTGGATTTGTCAGTTCGATCGCTCTATGGGGGAGCACTTTGTGAACCAAAAACGGACCCAACCACCTCGATTTCAACTTTCCTGGAAAAAGTTTTAATCTGGAGTTGAACACGAGCACTAGCTGTCCCTCGACAAACTCTTTTCTCTGTGGCCTGGTATTGTCAAGAACATGATATATAAGACCTGTGTCCAACAACTTCACCGCCTTTGCAGTAGCATGCCATTTTCCTTTAGAATCTAAAAACACATCTTTGAGGTTTTCCGGAAGTTTTTTCAATTCCTTTCCTTTCTTTGGTTCTTCACCCTCCTTATTAGAGTGATGTAGGTGTATATCCCCCCATCGGTGTGGTTGAGATCCTTTCCACGGGGTTTGCGTATCCAGCAAGGCTAGCACTTGGGGGTCCCCGTGTCGCAACCTGAAAAATACAGTGCGCAAAAAAAACAACCGGCGAAAGAAAAAGACAGAAGAGTCGCCACCGTGCGTTATTCATCCCAAAGGAGGGAAAGGAAACGCTCGAAGTAAACATGAAAAAGGAAAGGACAAGACGGGGTCTCGCAACCAAATCTTGGGTTCGGGAGTCGGTTATGCGAAGGGAAGGTATTACCACCCCTACGCATCTGTAGTACTCTACGGGATCCACTTTTGTAGTTTTCGTCTAAAGAGTGTGGGTTTATCTAATGTACTATTTACTAAAAAAAAAGGGTTAAATGAAAATGACTCGCGCGGATGTCGCATCCACTGCATACGTATCTCATCTGAATATGAGAATCAGAGTCTTCGTAGCTCGGCTGACCTATGGGTTGGGGGATGTGTGCTCGCTAAGACATCGCGTCTTATGCCTACGTATCTCATCTGGCCTGAGAATCAGAGCAAAACGTAGTTCGGCTAACTATGGGGTTATGGATTGGGTTTTGGACGAACGACGTCACTACGCAATCTACCGGATGCTCGACCTTTGGAGACTTACTCGCCTGTAGTAGAAGGAGTTAACGTGTTGCTTTGAGTTTTAGGGTTTGGGATGCTCAAGGGCAAAAAGGCAGTCCTTGACGAAGGAACCGCGCTACCTGCAGGGATACGAACACATACGAAACAAACATGTATAAAGTAAATGTACCAACAAGGGGCTCAGAAGTAAATAAACAAAAGAAAACAAATGCCTCCTATCGAGGTCTTCCAGCTAAGAAAGTGATAAAATGCGGAAAAGAGGTTAAAGTACCACGCGGATAAAGATCCGAAGTAACAGTAATTAGAGGAATGGGAAACCCTGAGCTCCTTCCAAGCTAACATCATCAAAGAAAGTGGGTCAGTACAGGTAATCGGAATGAACCTCCAGGGGTTATCCCACAAATAAAGTGGGAAACCACGCAAGTTATCCTGCAAAAGTCATGTGAGCCCTTACAAAAACTCAACAAAAGGGTTAGTGAAACACCATAAGCATTTTTTTCATGGATAACAGTATGGTTTCAGAAACCTCAAACCCTGTGGCATACACTTCAGAAATCATGTGATTAAACATTCAAGGCATAGGTTTCACCCATTCATAATACATCACACATTTAGAACATTCAAATTGAAGGCGTAAAATAATGGGAATAGGGCAAACCTGATTGGAGAGCTTGATTGAAATTGAGTTGCACCCGCGAGTTCTCTGTCAGGTTTCTCTTCAGGTTTTGTCCAGGGTTTTGTTCCAAGGAAACCTCAGAGTATTTTGCTTCTCTCCCTTTTTCTCAAGTGAAGCCTTGGTATTTATAGACTGAATTTCATGGTTTTGTGGGCTCAAATGAGAGAGACCCAAGTCCAAAATTTTTTATTATATTTTATTTATTTTTTTTATTATTATTTTTTTGTAAAAAATTATTTATTTATTTTTGTTTCGTTTTTTTTTTCGTTTTTTTTTTTTCGGATCTAATTCTGATTGACATGATGAAATGCAATATGAAATGCTAAATGAATGCATGAATGAGGAGGGCAAATTTTGGGGTGTTACAGTTGCCCCTATTCAATCATCAGCTAAACCGAGTAGGATGAAAGCGAACAGCTTATCAGACAAACGGGGTGAGCTGTGATTGAATACCAAAGATAGACCGAAAATTTGCGCTCCGAGAATACCACAAAAACGCAGAAATACAACACGCTGTTTATTTTTCTTCCGATCCTCTGGCTTAATCTGGAGTTTCGATCCTCTGGCTGAACCTATACTCAATTTAGTCCTCTGGTTGGATATTAATTTTGATCCTCGGGCTGGATACGATTTTGATCTTCTGGCTAGATCTTCTTCGATCTTCTGGCTAGATCTCCTCCGTTTCGATTTTCTGGCTGAATCTATTTCCTTTGATTCTCTGGATGAATCTACTTCGATCTTCTGGCTAGATCTCCTTTGTTTCGATTCTCTGGCTGAATCTATTTCCTTTGATTCTCTGGCTAAATCTACTTCGATCTTCTGGCTAGATCTGAATTGTTTCGATTCTCTGGCTGAATCTATTTCCGGTCTTCGGGCTAGACCTGACTCCGATCTTCTGGCTAGATCTTCTTCGATCTTCTGGCTAGATCTCCTTTGTTTCGATTCTCTGGTTGAATCTATTTCGATCTTCTGGCTAGATCTGGATTGTTTTGATGATAAATTCCCATCATTAGGATCCCGCATCTGAGGCATGCGCTGGTTGACCCTCTTTTGAAATCTACACCCATCCTTCATATTAGATATGCAGCTTCGAGCATATTCCACTTTTGGGCTTCGTACATATTCTTCGGGCTAGAACATGTTGTAACGACTCCTCAATTAGACTTGGGCTTGCTGGGGAAATAAAGCTTGTAGGCGACTTCACTGGGGAATCTTCAAATTGAGCCTTAGGCTGGCTTACTGGAACACGATTCTCAGGCTGAATCTTTGAAATGACCCTCAGGCTGGATCACTGGAACACGATTCTCAGGCTGAATCTTCAAAATGAACCTCAGGCCGGATCATTAGAAAACGATTCTCAGGCTGAATCTTCAAAACGACCCTCAGGCTGGATCACTCACGCTTGATCCTCTGGCTGGATCTCATGACCTTGGTTGTAAAGTAATTCTTCAGTCTGCTTGGAAGAACCTGTTTATCAGCTTATGTGTATGCTTGATATGATATGCATGCAAATGCAAATGTTATGCATGGTGTAAAAAGAAATCTGCTTGGGGAAGCAAACTCCGGTAGGGAACAGATCGCTGTATCAATCCTTGAATGCTCTATGGGGAATGATCCGTCTGCCGGGACCAATGAGCCACCAAAAATAAATTGGCTGCTTGAAAAGTTGACCTTGCGGGGGGAGTATCAACTATGGAAACTTTGTTCGGCGAGGCTCTGTGAGGAGATTTTGTGGGGAAAACACTTCCTGGGGAAATGTCATAGGAAACGGCCTTTGCTGGGGATATGAACTTGCTAATCGACCTCAAGCTGGGGATTAACAAATCTGTTAAAAATAATCTGTTGGGGAATGAGATGAACACTGGGAACGCCACCCTCTCATCTGTTGGTTATGCAACCACTCCGCTGTTGCTAGGAAGATACAGTCTGACACTATCAACTCCGCTGGGGATATATAGTCTGGATACTGTCAACTCTACTGGGGATAGACAGTCTGGATACTGTCAACTCTGTTGGGGAACATGCTCTGCTGAGGAAAGACTTTGTCAACCGCTTGGGGATGAGGATTCATGACTTGGCATCCGGTTCCTGTGACCTGCAACCAAAAATACACGTATGCCTCGGGGGAATTACTCGGTTTGAATTCACCGTTCGGGATTAAGCACATTCAAAGCAATTTTAAATGTTTTCCTGTGTAAATCATCTGCAACAGCCACCATTATGTTCATATGCAATATGTTTTATCAAAAATTCGGACATTTTTGCAAACAAACTGATAAATGAAAAATAAAGAGGCTCTTTAACTGAATTATTCGACTCTTAATGGGGAGAAAATTTGTGCCAGGAATAGGCGAGGGTATCAGGAAGCTGATCCCTGAAAAGAGGTGATCGCTATAAAAAGAGAACTATCCTAATGACAACGGGGATACGGGGTCCCACCGAGTTTCGACTCTGCTATGGCTCGTATGTCCTCAAGACGCTCTGCTCATCTTGCTTTTTGAAGTGGATGATTAGTCGATCTTTAACCTTCGAAGATTGCCGGATTGAATGAAACGGTGATATAACACTGATGAACTCAGATCACAGTCATTCGCTTATTCCCTAACTTTTGCCTGGATCGCCCCCTTTTCGGGTTTTCAATCCACCGGGATACCCATTTTTGCCTGAGCCGCCCTTTTGGGTTTTCGACTCACCGGGTGTACTCTTTTTTTATATCCCTAATTTTTGCCCGAACCTCTTTATTCTTTTTTTTGGTTCGTCGGGATGCCCTTTTTTGCCTGGACTATTCTTTTTATCGTCCAGCGGGTCTATTTTATGCGAAGTATTTTTTTTTAACTGCGTCTGAGTTAATAGGGGACGGGAATCCTTCACCATCCATGGTTGTTAGCATCAAAGCTCCGCCATAGAAAATCCTTTTAACCACGTACGGACCCTCATAGTTCAGTGTCCATTTGCCCTTGTGATCTGTGTTGGGAGGAAGAAATATTTTGAGTACCAATTCACCGACTTGATACCCCCGAGGGCGCACTTTCTGACCAAATGCTTTCTTCATTCGTCTCTGACCGAGATACGTCAATTCTGGGTACGTAGTTCCAACATAGCACCTTAATCATCGAAGACAAGGTAAACAAAGCATCAGCAAATTGGTTTTCTTCAAAAGAAAGTTAACAATCTTCTCATGTAGTCTCTGTAAGGAGCCAGATGAGGCTGAGGTGTATACCATTTCCCGTTGGTTTGATTGATGACCAAAGCTGAGTCCCCGTATACATCCAGGGTTTTAATCTGTATATTGACGGCTTCCTCAAGTCTTAGGATACAAGCTTCGTATTCGGCTTCATTGTTGGTGCAGGGAAAAGTTATTCTGGCACCAAATGGCATATGAACCCCCTTCCGGTGTGATCAACACTATACCAACTCCGCGACCATTGACGTGGACCGCCCCATCAAACATCATAACCCATTTGGATTCAGGGTCAGGCCCCTCCTCCGAGAGTGGTTCCTCTCAATCTTTCGATTTGAGAAACATGATGTCCTCATCAGGAAAGCCAAACCTCATAGGTTGGTAATCATCAATCGGTTGCTCTGCAAGATAGTCTGACAAGACACTTGCCTTGATGGATTTTTGTGAAGTGTATTGGATGTCATACTCTGTCAGTATCATTTGTCACCTAGTAACCTTTCCGGTAAGTGATGGCTTTTCAAAAATATACTTGACTGGATCCATTTTTGATATCAATAGAGTCGTGTGAGTCAACATATACTGTCTTAGTCGGCGAGCAGCCCATGACAAAGCGCGGCAAGTTTTCTCGAGCAATGAGTATCTTTGTTCACAGTCGGTAAACTTTTGCTAAGGTAGTATATTGCATGCTCTTTTCGACCTGACTCGTCATGCTGACCGAGCATACAACCCATTGACCTTTCTAACACAGTCAAGTACATGATCAACGGTCTTTCCTCTCGGCCTGTAGACTGGCCCCGATCTTGATCTCTTTCTTGTCGTCTTCGGTACCAACGTTGATGGTCTCAACCACCTCCTGATAAGGTGTAATAGCTCGGTCCTCCTGTTTCAAAAATCTGGCTAACCCTTCAGGCAATTCACAATCTTCCTCAGCCCCTTCTTCGGCTTGATAGATAGGATTGTCGAAGTCATACTTGGCCATAGCAGTGTCGTTAGCAATGAGATCCGAGTGGTCGGCTCTGCATGATGGAGGATCATGCTTTACCTTAGAATGAGAGATTTTTTTTTGGAAAGAAAGAAAAAACGAAAAAAGAAACATTGCCATTTTTTTTTGTAAAAGTAAAAAAAACCGAAAGAAAGAGAACACAAAATTGTTTGCAAAAGCCGTCCGTTATTGATGATAAAAATAATTGCGAAACGTAACTAAATGGATGGCCCTACAAATGAGCCGTTACACCTTGGGCAAAGTGTAAGACTTTATTATGCATGTAATAAAGGAAAACAATAAAAATCACTCTTTCAGTAGAGTAACCGGGACGGTTTTTTCAGACGACCAATTGTCGAGCTTTTCTCCCGGGACACACGGGCGAACCCAGCTATCTAAGTCACAGTCGCTGTCAGCCTTGTCTTCATCTGCAGCATTGACGATGTGGGGAGAAACCAAACCCCCGCTGGAGAGAGTACCGGTTTCATTCTTCTGAGATCCCGGAGCATACCCCAATCCAAACTTGTCTTCTTTGATGACTGGCTCCACAAATTTGCCCCAGCCTTGGGCATTACCAGCTTTAACCACTTCGACAGCTTGCTTGTATGAAGAGATAGAAGTCCTGACCTTCTCAAACTCAGGTGAAAAGACAGCTTCGGGCGCGACCTCATTGATGTTTGTAGTTTCGAAGCCCTGACACAGCATCTCGTGCATCTCGCCGTCCATCTCTACATACTTAAATGTAGACAGGTGGCTAACAAAAATATCCTCTTCACCACAGACAGTGACGACCTGACCTTCTAGTTCATATTTGAGCTTCTGGTGGAGGGTAGAAGTAAGAGCACCGACAGCATGAATCCAAGGCCGACCTAGCAGACAGTTGTAGGCAGGCTGGATATCCATCACATAAAAGGAGCTCTTGAACACCTGCGGTCCAATCTTAACTGGCAACTCAACTTCGCCAAAGACAACTCTCTTAGAGCCATCAAAAGCCCTCACAACTAAGTTACTTGGCCTCAGGATGGTGTCATCGCAATCCAACTTCATTAAGGATTTCTTTGGAAGAACATTCAGAGAAGAGCCTGTATCAACCAAAACATGGGAAATCATCACCCCTTTGCACTCCATTGTGATATGCAAGGCTTTTTTGTGATTCCTGCCCTCAGGTGTCAGGTCATTATCGGTGAAACCTAGCCCCCGGCTAGCGTTTACATTGGAAACTACCGACTCCAGCTGGTTAACAGTTATCTCCGGTGGAACATAGGCCATATTCAGTACTTTCAACAAGGCTGCTCTGTGCGCCTCAGAGCACAGCAATAGTGAGAGAATGGAGATCTTTGAGGGTGTCTGATTTAGCTGGTCGACTACCTTGTAGTCACTTTTCTTGATAATCCTCATAAACTCATCCACTTCCTTCTCGAATGCGGTCTTAGGAGGATCTTCCTCAGTAGTAACCTCTTCGGTGGATACCTGTTTCCCTTTAGCCTTGGCAGCTGCCTCGGCTTCAGTATTCGCGCGTAATGTTGATGGTGCAAATAGGCGTCCACTGCGAGTGAAGCCACCAACCCCTCCAACATTGTCTACAGCGGAGCTACCAATGTCAATGTCTTCTTCGTTAACTTTCTGCCCCTGGCAGTAGATATCAGCCCCATAGTGCCACGGGATAGCACTGTCTTTCTCATACGGAACGGGTCCTGGTATTGTGATGGTGATTGGACCAACCAAAGTCGGTTGAGGGCTGTCAGAGTAAATTGGGACTGGTGCTGAACTTTCGATGTTCACCGCTGCTGGTTCTGTACTTTCTGGGAAATATATTGTTGTCGGAGCGAGTCTCTCGGGAACATATATTTCTTTAGGAGTGAAATAAAACGTCACCGTCGATACATCATTCTTCACCGGACGGGCCTGATCGAACTGAAGACAACCTTCATCTATCAGCTGCTGAATACCCCTTCTCAAACTGTCACATCCGTTTTCGGCAGCTTGACAATTTCTGCATTCTTCCCCACAGCCCGGGAAAATCTGTCCTTTCAGAAGTCGGTCTTTAACCACTAATAGCGAAGTCTTCACCTTAGTCACATCAGAAACCAAATTCAAAGTTTCCCCACTATCAACAGCATTAATCCTCTGCCCGCCGTGAGCCGGCATCGGGTTCTGGATAACATTAGGCACCGGAGCAAAATTGATAGCCTGGGCATCTCTCAAATCTTGTACCTTTAACTGGAGAGCCTTGCAATTATCTGTAGTATGGCCAGGTGCGTTGGAGTGAAAAGCACATCTGGCGTTGACATCATAACCTCTAGGCAAATTATTGGGATCGATTGGTGGAGCCAGAGTTCTCAACGTAACCAGATTCATGTCAATCAGCTTGGGAAGTAATATTGAATAAGGCATTGGGATTGGCTCGATGACCCGATCCGTCTGCCTTGGACGTTGTTGATAGTGTCTCTGCTGACCCGGATTACCTCCTTGTTGTTGATTGTTGTACCTAGGTTGTTGTTGCGGATGATATTGCGGTTGAGGAACAGGTGTTGGAATAGTGACTGCGGCCACTTGATCTTGATAATAATTAGGGCGTCCTTTACTCCTGCCTCTGCCGGCATACACAACGCTTGCCTCGCCTTCTTTTCTTCGCTGACCGTTACCAGCAAACGGTCTCTTGGGACCTGATGAGTTGGAAGCACTATTGTCTTGAATTCGGCCCATCTTCAATAGACTCTCGATTCTTTCTCCAGCAATTACTATCTCTGCAAAGCTGATTGACGGGCAAGCAGCCAATCTCTCAATATAATTTCCTTGAAGAGTGATCATGAACATGTCCGCCATCTCCCTTTCGGACATAGGGGGTTGGACGGACGCAGCAATCTGTCTCCAACGCTGAGCATACTCTCTAAAGGTTTCCTTGGCAGTCTGAGACATACCTTGCAACAAGGTCCGATTTGAAGCCATGTCCAAGTTGTATTGATATTGCTTGACAAAAGCCTCTGCCAAGTCTTTCCAGCTCTTGATGGTAGTACGAGACAAATGAGAATACCATTCACGAGAAGCTCCAGTTAGACTGTCTTCAAAATAGTACATCCACAGCTTTTCATCTTCCGTGTGAGCTCCCAACCTTCCCAAATAAGATTGGAGATGAGTGCGTGGGCAAGAAGCCCCGTTGTATTTCTCAAAAGTAGAGGGTTTGGACTTGTGAGGAATCCTTACTCCCTGAACCAGACCAAGATTTGTGACATCAAAGCCTAAGGAATTTTGAGACTCCAAAGATTTGAGCTTCTCAGCAAGCTCATCCATACGGCGAGTGGTCTCGAGGGCCTCGTCGTGCAAAGAAAATTGATCGCACTGATAATCTTCAGTAACGGGGTGCCCGTTAATCCGAATTCCTTGATTCACGTTGTACCTTCCGCCAATACCATTTCCAACATTCCCTGTGTTGCCAACATTACCCGGGATTCCATCAGCATTTGCGTTACCCGCGTTACCAGTGTTCACAGGGTTATCAGCGTTCCCAGGGTTACCAGGGTTTCCCTCAGCATTTGGTATCTCCACCTCCGGATCGGGTCTCGGTTGCTCAACCAATTCCCTCAACTTCGCTTGGCCTTCTGCCATACCAGTCATCAATGTCATGAACTGATCCATCCTTTCACGCATATCAGCCAGCTCTTTCTGTACTTGGTCCATCGCTAGTCGTGGACGGTTTTCCTTTGTCGGGTATCTGTGAACTCGCTTGGGACCAATAACTGCCTGATACAGGGAACAAATATTAGACACTGCGGTGACACCTGCAAAACAGACAAGGGTTAATATGCATGGTATACGATGCTCTGCTTGTTCAGTTTTAAGGCACCCCCGTTTTGAAAGGGAATACCCTGCAAATGAATAAGCATGAGATGTTGGATGCAAATATGCAGATGATGTTATGCAATGCAAAGGCACGTCAATCAGAATTGATGGATCCGCTTGAACATCTGTCAGGTTGCACTGCCTGGAGAGAAATTCATTGAGGAATATAATACAAGACCAAAACTCTGCTCCAGAAAACCGGGTTGGTTGGAGGTTAAGGTTTCCTGAATTTAGCCCACCCCTCACTGGTAGGTTCTAAGAACAGAAGTTCGTCAGCTTCAGCCCTTCAGTCACGAATAATACGTTTACCACTGAAGGTTTGGCATTATTACGGGATAAAAGACCTCCACTGACTCCCCTCAACAGGACATCCTAAAGCAAGTTCCCAATCTCGGGGTCCTCGGATTGATCAGCGAGAATGCGCTCACCACAGCTAACATAATCACGTCTCGGAGGAGAGGCCTCGACTGAGTTCTCGGGAAATGGTCACCAGAGTCGACGATTTCTAAAGGAACACCATGTCGTTACGGAACATCCGTAGGACATAATATATCCAAAAGAAACCTCGTCTGGGTGTGGTTCTTCACGAACGACTTAACGTAGCAACATGCCACGCAAGCCTCATGATCATCCACTCTAAAACCTGTGTGTACACTCAAGCCTGGGTAATGGGCTTATCTCTCATAGAACATCTCATCCCAACAAACAAACAAACAGATCCAATAGATACAACAGATGCATGCAAGCAGATAAGCAAATAAATGTACAAAAGCATGAACACCCAATAAACAAGAAATCACACAAGCTAGGAGGGACTCGCTTAGGGAAGATGGACCAGCAAGAGGTCAACTTCTTAGTCCCCAGCAGAGTCGCCAGCTGTCGCAACCTGAAAAATACAGTGCGCAAAAAAAACAACCGGCGAAAGAAAAAGACAGAAGAGTCGCCACCGTGCGTTATTCATCCCAAAGGAGGGAAAGGAAACGCTCGAAGTAAACCTGAAAAAGGAAAGGACAAGACGGGGTCTCGCAACCAAATCTTGGGTTCGGGAGTCGGTTATGCGAAGGGAAGGTATTAGCACCCCTACGCATCTGTAGTACTCTACGGGATCCACTTTTGTAGTTTTCGTCTAAAGGGTGTGGGTTTATCTAATGTACTATTTACTAAAAAAAAGGTTAAATGAAAATGACTCGCGCGGATGTCGCATCCACTGCATACGTATCTCATCTGAATATGAGAATCAGAGTCTTCGTAGCTCGGCTGACCTATGGGTTGGGGGGATGTGTGCTCGCTAAGACATCGCGTCTTATGCCTACGTATCTCATCTGGCCTGAGAATCAGAGCAAAACGTAGTTCGGCTAACTATGGGGTTATGGATTTGGTTTTGGACGAACGACGTCACTACGCAATCTACCGGATGCTCGACCTTTGGAGACTTACTCGCCTGTAGTAGAAGGAGTTAACGTGGTGCTTTGGGTTTTAGGGTTTGGGATGCTCAAGGGCAAAAAGGCAGTCCTTGACGAAGGAACCGCACTACCTGCAGGGATACGAACACATACAAAACAAACATGTATAAAGTAAATGTGCCAACAAGGGGCTCAGAAGTAAATAAACAAAAGAAAACAAATGCCTCCTATCGAGGTCTTCCAGCTAAGAAAGTGATAAAATGCGGAAAAGAGGTAAAAGTACCACGCGGATAAAGATCCGAAGTAACAGCAATTAGAGGAATGGGAAACCCTGAGATCCTTCCAAGCTAACATCATCAAAGAAAGTGGGTCAGTACAGGTAATCGGAATGAACCTCCAGGGGTTATCCCACAAATAAAGTGGGAAACCACGCAAGTTATCCTGCAAAAGTCATGTGAGCCCTCACAAAAACTCAACAAAAGGGTTAGTGAAACACCATAAGCATTTTTTTCATGGATAACAGTATGGTTTCAGAAACCTCAAACCCTGTGGAATACACTTCAGAAATCATGTGATTAAACATTCAAGGCATAAGTTTCACCCATTCATAATACATCACACATTTAGAACATTCAAATTGAAGGCGTAAAATAATGGGAATAGGGCAAACCTGATTGGAGAGCTTGATTGAAATTGAGTTGCACCTCCGAGGCCCTTCAGGGTTTGGAGGCTGCTCTGAGTTCTCTGTCAGGTTTCTCTTCAGGTTTTGTCTAGGGTTTTGTTCCAAGGAAACCTCAGAGTATTTTGCTTCTCTCCCTTTTTCTCAAGTGAAGCCTTGGTATTTATAGACTGAATTTCATGGTTTTGTGGGCTCAAATGAGAGAGACCCAAGTCCAAAATTTTTTATTATATTTTATTTATTTTTTGATTATTATTATTATTTATTTATTTTTTTTGTAAAAAATTATTTTTTTTTTTCGTTTTTTTTTTCGGATCTAATTCTGATTGACATGATGAAATGCAATATGAAATGCTAAATGAATGCATGAATGAGGAGGGCAAATTTTGGGGTGTTACACCCCGTTGTCCTTTTCTTTATCACTGTCGGACTTGGACAAGCTCAACACTCTTTTCAAAGGTGATGGTGGTGTATTCAAAGGGCCATCGTATGTCTTCACCTGATTCAGAACCTCTATAGTGTGACTAGTGCAAATATCGTCTTTGTCTTTCATGGTGTTTCGAACATTGATTTTCACTTCCTCATCATAAACCTTCAACGTCATGGTTCCTTCTTCTATGTTGATTACACATCTTCACGTCTCCAAAAAGGGTCTACCAAGAATGAGAGGGATATCTTCATCTTCCTGCATCTCTAGAATTACAAAATCGACTGGAAATAGAAACTTGTCAATTTTCACCAGGACATCTTTAACAATACCATACGGTTTTTTGACCGAATGATCTGCGAATTGGAGTGTCATCCTGGTATCTTGCACCGCCCCTATACCAAGCTTCTTGTAAATGGATAATGGCATGAGACTCACACTAGCTCCCAGATCAATAAGAGCTTTGTTGAACGACCTATCTCCAATAGTACACGGGATGGTGACAGCTCCTCGATCTTCCTTCTTTATCGGAATCTTCATACCCTGCAAAATAGCACTACAAGTTTCGGTTAAAATGATCGGGTTAGTGTTGGTGGTACGCTTCTTCGAAGTGATGTCCTTCATGAACTTGGCATAAGTAGGCATTTGTTCAAGTGCCTCCAACAAAGGAATGTTAATCTCCAACTTCTTGAACAACTCTAAGAATTTTTCGAAATTTTTCTCATGTTGTCCTTTTTTTCTTATTTCTCGTGGGGAATGGGAGCTTAACAACTGGCTTGGGCTCAATGACCGTTTCTTTCACAACCGGTTTCGGTGCTACCACTTCTTCTCTAACAACTTAATTTTCTTTGATCTCAAGGTCCACTTCGATTAATTGGTCTTCCTCTTCATCCACTTCCTCAACAACTTCCTCAGATTTACCACTTCGCGTTGTCACAACGCTCACGTTATGATGCTCTCTAGGATTGGGCACAGTTGCACTAGGTAGAACACCTTGTGCTTGAGAACTTGATGCTATTTGCTGAGCGATTTGACCCATCTAGACTTCAAGATTTTTTATGGAAGTTGTGGTGTTTTTCTGATAGTTTTGGGTTTCTTCTTGAAATTGAACATGATGAGCTGCCATTCTTTCAATGGCAATCTCCCACTCAACTTTCTTAAGATCTATTGCTGCTGATGTTGCTGATATTGAGTTTGGTACTGACCATGTTGAGGGGCGGTCGCTTTTTGGTCTTTCCAGGAGAAGTTGGGATGATTCTTCCAACCCGGATTGTACGTGTTAGAATAAGGATTATTCTGCTTCAAAAATTTGATCTCCTCCACTTGTTGAGGAGTTGCAAAACAATATAGAGTTTGGTATGGACAGTTACAGATTTCACAACAGACAGTAGTGGTTGGTTGGACCTGTGCCACCTGTCGGGTACCTATATTCATCGCCTTCAGCTTTTTCTCAACTTCAGCAACTATAGTATCTTCAATACGGGTCTTCGTAGTTTCCAGCTTTAAATCTATCACCCCTTCTGGTTTGCTTTGACACCTATCGTACAACTCCATGTGCTCATTGCCAACAATAGCTTCAATGATCTTCTTAATATCGGTGGCTGTTGAAAAATTTGTGGAACCACCGACTGCAATATCAATAAGTTGTTTGGTCTTTATTTTAAGACCATTCACAAACATCTGCATTTGTTCAGTTGCATCCATATTATGAGTTGGGCAGGCTACCAGGACTCTCTTGAATCTCTTGTAGGTGTCTCCCAAAGTTTCCCCGTCCTTCTGCTTAAAATTCAGAATTTCATACCTCTTCCGCAGAAACACCGATGCTGGAAAATACTCATTCAGGAAAGCTTTTTCCATTTCTTCCCAAGTTGTGATGCTACCGGCAGGTAAAGAATAAAACCATTCTTCAGCTTCTTCCGCTAAGGTAAACGGAACATTCTTAACTTCTTGGCTTCTTTAGTGTGACCATTAATTTTTAGAGTGTTGGTCATGGTCAGAAACCTCTGCAAATGCTTGTTTGCATCTTCATTCACTTTTCCCGTAAAATGCTTCCTTTCAAGTTGATTAATGGTGCTCGGGTGCAGCTGGAAATTAGCCACGTTCACTGGTTGGTTGACAATAGTTAATCTGTCGGTTTGTGCATTTGCACCTCCGTAGTCTCCCAACAGTCTTTCTGCTGGCGGGGGAACATCAGCGATAGTTTCGATCTCTCTATCGGAACCTGAATCTTAGCTTGAATGGATGGAAAGTTGTTTTTCGTTTGATTCCAATCTGGCTAATCGAGCTTGTTTGAGTCTTGCCTACAAGGTTCTCTCGATTTCTGCGTCAAAAGGAAAATTAGATGAGGCCTTACCTCGCATACAAATATCAGACACAAATTAGTTGATATAATCGAAATAAAATATTCAAAATATGGTAAATAAATTTTAGTTGCAGAGCAACAAAATTTCAATTGAGATAATTTAAAAACTTATATTTGGCAATCCCCGGCAACGGCGCCAAAAACTTGATCGGAAAAATAGCAAGTGTACTATTTTCTCCGATGTAGTAATAAGAGGGATGTTTCCTAAAGATCGATCTCGAGGATTGCGCAGTAATATAAACGTAAACATTCAATCAATCGAACAAAAGTTATAGTTATGATTTTGAAGAATTCATTGTAAGGAAAAATATAACGAAGAAATATATTCACAAGTTAATATGATATGCCAAGGAAGGTGTGTAAACATCTCCTGTAATGACCCCTTGAGTGTATATCTCCTTAATATTGAATATTGTTTCAATTATCGGATCTTAAGATTATCTCCCCCTAAGACCTCGGAGGGAAACCTTTGGTATTCAATCTAACCTCTAAGTCCTTAGGTGATTATGATGAAACCAAGCATTTTAAATTAACAAGAATAATCCGGTAACCATAGGGTATCCCTAGTCCTAGGTGATTTCTACTATGGTTTCACTGTATGAGAACCTTAACCATTGCAGTCCTGCTAATCGTTAACCATACATCAATCTTAATTTTTGCCAAAAAGAAAGCATTACGCACATCATACAGTGAAATTGAAATCAAACATCATATATTAAGGGAAATCAAACATCAGAGTCATTACATAATCAATTCAGGGACACCCCTCTGGCATTGGGGGGTTTGGCCTATCATATTATTCAAATCAGATACAAAGTAAAATTGAGACATTACAAAAAGGTCGGAATTCCATTGATCTTCAATCGCGTCCGCTCTTGAAGGATCCTCGTTCTTCGCTTCTTATCACTTCTTCAATATTGATCGTTTCCAATTCTCTATCGTGTAAAAGTCCCTCTCTCCATATTCAAATCCACTGTAAATAGTTCCTGATGAAAATTTTCCTTGTGTAAAAGTCAAAAATGCCCTCCTGGATAAGCCGTGTCAAAAATAGCAAAAAATTGGAAATTCAAGTGTCCAAGCCAACACTAGTCGTGTCAGGCAACACGCCTGGCCATGTTGGCTTCTGGGCAAACTTCAGCAATGACACGCCCTTCAGGGAGGCTAACACGGGCCGTGTCAGCTGACACGGGCACCCGTGTTAGCTCCCTGTTTTCCATTTCTCAACCTCTTCTCCTAACACGGCCCGTGTTAGCCAACATGGGTGGCCGTGTCAGGGCTACTGTAAGTCCATTTTTTCTTCCTATGTCGGGCCCAGAACGCCTGTTTGCTTGTTTATCCCTCCGATGCACTTGTTTATACCTGAAACCAAAAGAACTACCATAAAAGGACATAAAATGGGATATGATAATGCATATAGCATGTACTCAACAAATAGAGACAACAATACTAAACATATAAATAACTAAACAAAACAAAACAAAAGTGAACTAATGTGTTACCGATTTCTTACAAATGTGTCGAATGAGTGTCAGAAAACAAGGAGAATTGGCGACTGATCCGCTATCGAAAAGAAGAGTCATCTTGTTGGTATAGGTAGTACCAATTAATCCTTATAAGCCTTCCTTCAACCATGCAGTCCCATACCTGCACAACCTTAGAACCCATCTCATTCTGGTGTGAATTTAGTTTTCCCCTAGAAGCTTCTAGGAGTGTCTCATTGTCATGCCTCGTGCACCAACAGCCTCGTGCACCAAAAACCACTCCGTCTCCCTCTTGTGTAACATGTAACCAATCTTTTGCCTCTCTGGCGTTACATGCCCACCAGCTTCCGCTTGGTTCGTCCTCGAACCACATTGTACTGGGAGAGGTTTGACTCTGATACCATTTGTAACGCCCCAGACTGCTTTCGAGATTATCGACTGACCCCACAAACCAACACATGTCTTTTCAGCATGTTTTGTCCTCACTCATATGCTTTCCGGGAAACTTCCCAGAAGGTCACCCATCCAAACACTACTCAAAGTCAAGCACGCTTAACCATGGAGTTCTTATCTGTTGGACTACTGAAAAGAAGAAGCATCTTGTTGGTATAGGTAATACCAAATAATCCTTATAAGCATTCCTTCAACCATGCAGTCCCATACCTGCATAGCCTTAGGATCCCTCTTATTCCAATGT
The DNA here is from genome assembly GCF_024323335.1 of Lathyrus oleraceus. Lineage (NCBI taxonomy): Eukaryota > Viridiplantae > Streptophyta > Magnoliopsida > Fabales > Fabaceae > Lathyrus > Lathyrus oleraceus. The sequence continues at coordinate 247,758,982 of NC_066584.1, forward strand.
GAATTTAGTTTTCCCCTAGAAGCTGCTAGGAGTGTCTCATTGTCATGCCTCGTGAACCGACAACCACTCCCTCACCCTCAGGTGTAACATGTAACCAATCTTTTTCCTCTCTACCGTTACAATATCCATGCAAAGCAAACGAGAGCATTGCATGTCAATCTTTATATGTCACAACCATCTTCTGGATAATTTTCTTAATATTCTTATTCACAACTTCAACATCCCCATTTATCTTAGGTCTATAAGGAAAAGAGTTACGAAGTTCAATCTTGAAGTCATCACAAAGCTCTTTCATCATTATATTATTCAATTTCGGCCCATTATCAGTAATGATCTTACTTAGAACACCATATCGGCAAATAATTTGATTCTTGATAAATCTGACCACGACCTGTTTGGTCATATTAGCATAAGATGTTACTTCCACCCATTTGGTGAAGTAATCAATGGCTACCAGAATGAAACGATGTCCGTTTGAAGCTTTCGGTTCAATCATACCAATTATATTGATCCCCCACATATAGAAAGGCCATGGGGATGAGATAACATTGAGAAGTTTCGGACGCACATGAATCTTATCAGCATAAACATGGCATTTATGGCACTTATTCACATATTTACAACAATTAGATTCCATTGTCAGCCAATAGTAACTTGCTCTTAACATCTTTTTAGCCATTGTGTGCCCATTGGCATGAGTATCAAAGGATCCTTCATGAACTTCTTGCATTAACATGTATGCTTCATGTTTATCCATGCATATGAGCAAAACCATGTCAAAGTTTCTCTTATACAACACATCTTCATTTAGAAAGAAATTGCCATCCAGTCTTCTCAAAGTCTTGTTATCTTTGTTGGACGCCTCAAGCGGGTACTCCTGACTTTGGAGGAAACACTTAATATCATAATACCATGGCTTATCATTTGTAATTTCTTCTGCCTCAAACATGTGAGTAGGTGTATCAAGGCACATAATTGTGATACTGGGTGCATCATTCCAACGATTTACTTTATACATAGAAGACAAAGTAGCCAACGCGTCTGCCATCTGATTCTCTTCACGAGGTATATGACGAAACTTTATTTTATTGAAGAAAGTTGACAACCTCCTTGCATAATCTTTGTAAGGAATTAAGCCAGGATGACGAGTCTCCCATTCTCCTTTAATCCGATTAACCACCAGGGCTGAATCCCCATACACATCAAGGATTTTAATTCTCAAATTGATGGCCTCTTCAAGACCCATGATACAAGCTTCATATTCTGCCATATTATTCGTACAATAAAACATCAATCTTGTAGTAAAAGGGATATGATAACCTTTAGGAGTAATCATGATTTCCCCAATTCCATTTTGTCATACCCCGATTTTGGCTCTGAAATAATTTTTTTTCCCATCAATCAGTCATTTGCATTTCTCTTCATGACCATTTCACGTTTAAATTCTTCACTTCTTATTGAGATATCTTTCATTCATTCATGTTTAATGATTTCTACGAAGTCATTCATCTAGAAAAACAAGGAAAAGTTGAAGAAGCCAGAAGGATATTCTCAAATGTCATTCACAAAAACCATGCCACATATAATTCCATGATAACCGTGTTCGCAAAAAATGGCAGAGTTATTGAGGCACAACAATTGTTTGATAAAACGTCTCACAGAAACATTATGTCATGGAACACCATGATAGCTGGGTATCTTCACAACAACACGGTTGAACAAGCCAATAAGTTGTTTGATGTAATGTCTGAAAAAGACAATTTGTTCGTGGGCTTCGATGATTACTTGCTATACACATCAAGGGAAGCCTGAAAAGGCTAGAAAGTTGCTTGAGTTGGTTCCTGATAAGTTGGACACCGCTTGTTGGAATGCGATGATTGTGGGTGATGCAAAGAAGAAATGGGAAAATGAGTTTGGCAATGCAGTTTTTCGAGAGGATGGTGGAGAGGAATGTTGTTTCCTAGAATTCTCTTACTACAGTGCATGTGTTAATCTTGCTGCTTTGCAAGTAGGCAAGCGACTCCATGAATTCATCCTGAAAAGTGGCTATATAAACGTTTGGTTTGTTAGCAATGCTCGGATTGCCATGTATGCAAAATGTGGAAGAGTAAAAAGTGTTGAACAAATGTTTAAAAATATTTCCCAAATGCATATAGCAGTTAGGCTTTCAAAGAAGAAACTGACGAATACGCATACTTTAGCAAGACAAAAGAATGGAGTCATTTATTTAGCAAAATACTCCAGTCAGCAAAATAATTATAATAATGGATCCAAAACAAAATCCAGCTAAAAAAAAGTATGAATCAGAGTATCTGCTCAGTTGCATTTGAAAGTCCAAGCCTCTACGTGACATCATAGTTTGTTGGATGGATCAACATGTGACGCATAAAGGGGAAGGCCTCAAGCGCTTGCGTATCTTTGTAGTGGAACCAATTCCTGCAGGCATCTTTAATCCGTGGCTTGTGTACAATCAGCTGTAGGAAACACTATTGGAGATTCATAGACTTTAAATACCATTTCTCATGCGGGCAGCGTTAATGTTAGACTTAATATGGCTGTGCCTCCATCAATGGATCGTTCAAAGGTGAATTCTCCTGCTATTAGTGTTTATTCTAACAATTCTGAATCTGCAAGGTACGGTGCATCTAATGCCCCTCCTTCCTCTTATCCTAAACCTGAGCCTGGAGTCAGTGTGAATTGACCACCACTAGTCAATGGCTCTTATGGTCAGCAGAATGCAAGTTTCCGCAATCCTTAACAACCATTGCACAATTCTAATGCTCGCCCTCCTCAACCTATGTACAGACAGCCAACTCCATATGCCAATAAAGGTCCTGTGGGGAGAAACAATGCTCTTCCAAGGATAATTCCAATATCTGCATTGAATCCATATCAAAATATGTGGAACTTTGTTGGCTTGGTGAGTTCTGGATTTTGGAAAGTATTCAGGAAGCTCCTGCTGAAGATGTTCTTAATGATCTTGCAGAGATGTGTCGTAGCACGCAGAACCCTGTTCGTGGACTCTTTCTAATAAATTATCTTCCTCAAATCTCAACCGTTTCTTATTTCAGCCAGAAAGAAAGGTTCAAGTTCCTTTGTCTTTCATCTGAAATATTGGAAGTGGAGGATGTGATTGATGGTGTTGCATCTTTGGATTATGCTTCGATTAAGATTTTCCTGAATAAAAACAGGAGTGAACCAAATAAGACAGCAGAATGTTGATGAAACTACAACGCTCACATGTGATGTAACTCATGTGCCGCACAACGATGTAAGCAAGGAATTTAAAGACCTGCATATATCTAAACCTTCAACTTCAGATGCACCAATTAAGTACGGTGTTTCGCCAACTAAAGTTGCTCAAGTTGAGAGAGACAGTTTCAACAGGAAGTGAGGAATCTTCTGACTCTAGCGATGAGGACCAAATGTCTGCTGAGAGAAGTCGTTCCCTACAAAGATCTGTAACACCCAGAAGATCTTATAGAGACGCTGCTGAAAATGGTTTTGAAGGGGAAGTATCAGAACAACCTTTTAAGAAGCCGGAAATTGAGGTAAGGAGGATAACTGTGCAAGATGCCATCAGTCTTTTTGAAAGTAAACAGAGGGATCAATCAGAAGATATTCAAAAGAAGAAGTCATTAACAGATGTGTCTCTTAGTACAAATAAATCTATCTTAAGATGGAGCTCAGGTATGGGGGAAACCTCTGTTCAAGGCCTGCAAGATCCTGTTCCATTGACTTCAAACGATGCGATATGTGATGAGATTCCTAAGAATTCTGAGTAAAACTGGCGTCTGAATAAATTCAGGATGGTTGTTATTTGCGACAAGTGGTCGTTAGGTTGGTGACACGTTTCATGGTGGATTCGAACTTCGGCCTGTTGTGAAAGCTTGAACCTTCAACAGTGAATTGACTGCTATGTCCAGAATTAGCGTGGCATCCTGTAGAGGAATTCAACTTCAATCTAGTATATTTTTTTTTGGATTAAGATGGTCACCATTACCTTGAGAACTTCCAGGTAAAGAGTTTCATGTAAGGGAAGGTCGAGTATCAGTTGAAAGCAACGAGTCCCTAACAAGGTCATCAGAAGCATTCCTTTCCGCTGGAGTCTCTGCATTTCTGGATGGGCCATTGTTCTTTAGCAACACAAGTTCAATACCAATAGCAAAAGGATCTAAACACCTGGAGAGATGATCATATGCAGCTTATGCGACAGATTCAGTGTGCACATTGCATGTGTTAAACCAGGTGAAGACACCTTTACTAAACAGCCTTGTATTTGGCGAGGGCGTTGTGAATGATGCTACTTCGTTGGTGCTTTTCGACGCAATCAAAAGTTTTGATTTTGAATGATTCGACCATGGCCCTGTCTTGCAATTTTTTGGCAACTTCTTGTATTTGTTTATAGCAAGCACCATGCTTGCAGTTTTGGGTGGTCTACTTAGTGCTTACATTATCAAAAAGCTCTATTTTGGAAGGCACTCAACTGATCGCGAGGTTGCTCTCATGATGTTAATGGCATACCTTACCTATATACTAGTTGAATTATGGTATCTGAGTGGCATTCTCACTGTGTTCTTCTGTGGAATTGTAATGTCTCATTATACATGGCATAATGTGACTGAGAGCTCAAGAATCACTACCAAACATTCATTTGCAACCTTGTCATTTGTTGCTGAGACGTTTCTCTTCCTTTATGTTAGTATGGATGCCTTGGACATGGAAAAATGGAGATTTGTTAGTGATAGACCTGGAACATTTGTTGTTGTGAGTTCAGTATTGTTAGCTGTTGGTTCTCATATTTAAGGATGACAGCCATGGAAGGGATGGAAGGCATGGATATCTTTGCAGTGATAAGGTTGGAACTCTAACGGCGGACATCATTGACTTATACTGATCAAGTGGGTAAAATTCATAGAGCGAGCAAAGGTGCACCAGAATAGATCCCAAATCTGGCGCACAATGAGACAGACGTTGAGTGTAAGAGTTCAAAACCAGAGCTACCCTGCATAAATGAAGAAAATACAAGCTTGAATGATAAGATGTTGGGATTTCCAACAGAAATAGAATGATATTTGTCAACAACTTCATCAAACAAGGTCTCCTCACATGATTCCGCAACGTCATGACATCATATTACGACGTCGTCGCATGAGCAAACCAAGCTAACTTTGTGAAATAGTCTATCCGCTAGCCGGCACACCAAGAAACCAATCAGCCTGCAGCATTCCATTGCCAAACCTACCAAATCAATCAAAGAAATAAAATGTCAAAATAAAATATTCAAACAAGGCATGCTTTTCCTGAATATCAAGCTACAAGTTCCAATTTGTGGTTAAGCTATTTTGCATTAACCTTTGAGGAGTAATGGATAAAAGAGGGGATGTTCGGTTATCTTCAGCTACTGCAGCAGAATCCCAAGGGCACCTAACCTCAAGAGCCTGAAGTTAAACCGTTCTGTGTCGGCATTGTCAACAAAGACGAAACTTCAAGAGCAACATTCACATTTTTAGCTCAAAACTCTCCTTGAATCTGTCACTAAAACACCATGGGAAACCGATAATCTGGATTTAGTTCGAGTTGAGTTGAAGAAAAATTTAAGGGATAGGAGATTTTTTCATTGTGTTGGATGACTTATGGAATGACAAATATTCTGATTGGGATGAACTTGTATCTCCGTTGATTAGTGGAAAATCTGGAAGCAGAGTGATCATCAGATGCTACACGCACATTTCCTATTTATGAATTATATCCTCTATCGGATGAAGACAGTTGGTCTTTACTCTCCAAACATGCATTTGGAAGTGGATACTTTTGTGAAACTCAATGCCAAACCTAGAGCACTTGTGGATCTTGATGCTGCTGTTTCATATACTTTGTTAATAAATGAACATCAATGGGTTGGTATTTTAGTCCGGCCATTAAATTACTCCCTCAAGGCTGCTGTCTTGCATATTGATACTGGTCCAGGATTGGAGATTGAAGAGACAAACATAGTTGAGATGGAAAGCTATGCTGGTGTATCAGAGAATGATGAGGACGATGCTTCTAACCTTACTGCGGAAACTCTCAAGAGAGCCTATGATGAGGTTCTGGCAACTGTAGTATTCTGCTAAGTCCCATGCCAAATCTATCCATTCGCAAACACTCCACTTCCCTTCAAAAACTTCCAAAGATCTCCTCGAGTTTTAGATGCCGACTCTAGTGCATGGTTAAGACGTTGTCTATTTATTCTTGTCATATCAGTAATGGTTTCGAGGACACTTCTTGATGTTTGATTTTTGCAGCATTGTTGTATTGTCTGTTCTTGTTAGAAATGGCTGAGAAGTGTTTTAAACATGCAATGGATTTGAGTGGATTGTTACCTCTATGTTTTTCTTTAGGACATACTGAAGGAGTATTAAAACTTGCAACTCGTGTTACACAGCAAGGGACTGTAATTACAAGGTTAATCCAAAAGCCGAACTCCAAATGCAGTGCAATGATAACGGCAGCATCCGATATTGTGAAACTAAACAACAGCACATTGAGATACCAGCGAACAACTTCGACAACAAATCATGTTGGTGGCGAATGCAATAGATGCCAATTACAGTCGAGTCACTGAGGCAGCTATGGCTTTCTTCAAAATCTTATTATAATCCAATCATTGAAGTATGTGGAGGAACGGAGCTTGCGTCCAGCTACATTGCAGGAAGCCCCCGACAGCCTCAAGCTTTTGGAGCATTCAGCACAACAACAACAACAACAGGACTAACTTTTAGAGGCTACTGAAAATTCATGACAGAATAGTGATGCTGTTGGAGATAACACCAAGGAGTCATCTGAAGCAACTCTTAAAGACACTGTTCGCAATTCAAATCCAACTTTCACAGAGCAAAACCGTGTTAAGCTGCCACAACAACACCATATAAAATCAGTTAATTCCAAAACAAATTTTTCATCTAAGTGAGTTACAGTGGTGAATTGTTTCTTACCAACAGTGAAGTCTTGGAAATGGAGAGAATTGAGGAAGAGGGACCACAAGTGGAATAAGGACAAAACTCCCCAGACATCCTCTGTACAAACAAACCTCTCCACTACACAGCAGAGGAAAGAGATGGGTCATATATAAAAGAGGGATTACTAAAAAAACCCTAATTTTTGGAGAGGAGCCGTTACTGCTCACTAAGAGAAAAAGGAGTCGACGGCAAGGAGAAAAGAAAACCATAGTTTTTCTTGGTGGTGAAGAGCGGACAAGAAGATCAAAAATCAGTTCAGACAGAATCTTACCTACATCCGTCGGTCAATCTCGCCGCAACCGGTTCCTTTTCGAGTTTCTATTTCCATTTCTCCATTTAGCTTCCTTGAAGCTGCCATTTGTGTGGTTATCTTGCCATTATATATTTGATGTTCAAAATGGAAAGAAACAGGATCTATGTGTGTTAAGATGAATTTGTTTGAGTTCTGCTACTGTTTTCAACTTTGTATTTTATTTAAAAGGGCTTGGTCCGTTAAAAGGGCTTGCTTCCAATCAGATCCTAAAGGGTTCCACTTAACAGATTTTAAGAGGATCTTCAGGTATATGAAAAGTACGATTAACCTTTGCTTGTGTTATATAAGATCTAAAGACTACAAGTTAGTGGGTCATTGTGATGCTAATTATGCCGGAGACAGACTTGAGAGGAAAAGCACTTCTTGAAGCTATCAGTTTTTGGGAGATAACTTGATCTCATAGTCCAACAAAAGGCAATCAACAATGGTACTTTCAACTGTTGAAGTTGAATACATTGCAACCTCTGGATGCAACACTTAGATGCTATGGATGGAAAGTCAGCTAGAATATTTCCAAATATATGAGAGTAACATTCTTATACTCTATGATAATAATTAATCCATTTGGTTATCTAAGAAACCCATTTTTCATTCTCGAGCAAAACATATTGAGATAAAACATCACTTTATACACGACTATGTTCAGAAGGGAAATTTAAATCTAAAATTTATTGATATAGACCATCAATGGGCTGATATCTTTATAAAGCCCCTTTCTGAAGATAGATTTGTTTTCATTCTGAAAATTTTGAAAATGGATTTATGTCCAGAATGAAAAAGATGTTTTTCTCAGAATGTTAATCTCTCTGAATTGAAAAATAAGACTATGAGATTTGTTGGTTGTTTTGAACGTGTGATTCTTATGAAGTGAGAAGGTTTCATAAGTTTAGGTGTATCCAGTCAGAATTTGTTTGGTTAAACAAATCTGCTTTATGGATACTTAACAGTTTCACATTAAATAGTTATCAATTATTCTCGATTAGTGAAACAGTTTTAAGACAATTGTCCTATAAAATTGATCAGTTTCTGATCTGATGATGTGACACGTTGGGTGAAAAAATCTTGGGATTAGGTAAAACCTTTCACGCTTTACTCCCTTGTCATAATTCTTTTCTCTCTAACCTATTTCATGAATGCAAAAACGTATATTTAAACCCACTTTACACACTTTCAATACTATCAAAACCTACACTTTCTCTCTTTGAGCTTAAGAAACTTTTAGCAAACACTAAAACCCTTTTCTTCATCAACAATGGCATCTTCACAACAATCTACTCAACAAAATCAAGAACAACAATAAGTTCAACAACAAAGTGTTGCTACAACTCAACGAACTGGATGTAGTTCTTCTTCATCGCAACCATAACATCAAATCCCTCAGCTGCTTCAGATAGCTTCATCAATATCTTCTTTAGGTTAATATGTGTTGGTGTAAGCCCTAGAGGCCAATACTTTTTGTACTTGTATCGAATTATTTATTAATAATAAAAGGCTTTTTCTTTATTATGTTTGTTTAATAAAGTCCCTAGAATAGCTAGTCCGTTTAATGTATCAAGTGTGACTTAATCATGAGATCCCATTAAACATAAGGATACTATTCTTAAAGTATCCGTAGTTGAGCTTTATTGTGAAATCGTATAACATTAAAGCATTAAGACTATTATGTATATAGACTGATGATCACATCTCATGGATCATGGATAAGGAGTTATCAAGTCTTAAACATAGTTATGAATATTAAGAGTAATATCTATACTGGATTGACCCGCTATGAGAATACTATACAGAATGTTATGAAAAGTGTCTTAAGTTATTCTCATGGTGATAATGGTGTATGCCACCCTTCGACCCGAAACCACTATGGACCCTAGATGTAGAGTCGAGTGCCTTATTGCTGATCAAACATTGTCCGTAACTGGATGATCATAAAGATAGTTGATGGGTACTCCGTGAAGCATGCTGAGGGACATGAGTGACCTTGATGGAATTTTCCCATCCTGCGTAACAGGATAAATGTCTACGGGCCCAATATTGAATCGGACATGGATGACACGGTCTATGCCTTGTGTTCAATATAGACATAAGGGCAAAAGGGTAATTGTACACATAAGTATTATAACAAAAAGATTTGTTAGATCACATGACATTTTCGTGTCTTGGGTAGCAGTGATGTGTTCCTAGATACCGCTTGAAGCTAGCGAAAATATACCCAAACGTATCGCACGCTCGAACATACAACAGAGTCGCCATCGAACTTTATTTATCCCCAAAGGGAAGGGAAAACATCGATAAAACCCGGGGGAAAGAGATATATTGGGTAAGGAAGTCGGTTATGCAAGGGGAAGGTCTTAGCACCCCAAACATCCATGGTACTCTATGGGAACCGTTTTGATTGTTCTCGCTCGAATAGGTATTAACTAAAGATTACTCGCAAAAGAATGGGAAAAGGAAATAAATAAATAAAGTGCTCGGTGAGGATTGGAGCCCTCATGCCTATGTATCCTCATAGTGCAATGAGGAATTCAGAGCTTCGTAGTTCAAGGAACTAGAGGCAGGAGGTGGAAAGAAGTGTGATAGAAGGTATGATATGAACTGAATGATTGTGTTGTTTGAACTCCAAAAAGGGGTGACGACGTGAACCCAAGAGTAAACAGGTATGAACCGACAAGAGAGGGCGTGGAGCACTTATATCACTGTACTGGAACAACCGAAAAAGAGAGGAATTAGGGTTTGGGTAAGGGCCAAATAACTCTTGGTTCACAAAGAGGTACAAGATGGAGCACAAAGATATAATGTATTTGGCTCAAAAATAACTGGTATATCACATGGAGTGAATGAAGGTAGAATACGAGTGTATCATGGGATGAACGGAATAAAGTGACCAAAGTCACAGAATAGAAGAACTTGGTAACAAGTGACTGAATAAGTATTGTTTGAAATTGAAAGGTGAAAGTATATTGAGTCCCATAAGAGAAATGAGATTTCTACCATAGAGGGAAACAACGTTAACCGATACGTGGACTAGTAGGCCGCCACTCTAGGGTTTTGGCTAAAAAAGGAAAAAATTAAATGTTTGCGATGAGAGCCAAACAACTCTATGTATGAAATGCAGACTATTCGTTAGGCGTCCTAAAAGGGTATGTATGGAATTCCAAAGAAAGTGTATTTCGATGTCAAAGAGACAGATATGTCACTGGGTGAACGGCTTATCATCGAAGGTAGGTAATGAATAGGAAAAGATATGAATGGTGCCCTATGGCGAAGGAGGAATAATTAGAAGTATGCTCGACAAGGATTAGCATCCTCGTGCCTACGTATTCTCATTATGCAATGAGAAAGTCAGAGCAATCATAGTTTGGAACTACGAGAATAGAGGGAGAGAGATGTTTGTCTAAGCAACAGGGACTCACAAGACAAACACCAAGTCAAGGAAGGATTGTAGTATTGGGATGCAAGGAGTAGTGTATCACTTGCTGGGGAATCAATAATTCAAGATCAAATCAAGATAGTATCTTAGATCCAAGAGAAGGATATACCCTTAATCGAAGAGCAAGGTAGGCATGTTAGCCGAGAAAGAATGAATTAAATGTTTGGGATGAGAGCCAAACAACTATCGATTATAGAGATGGACTGTCATCAAGACGTCCTAAAAGGTTATGCGAGGAGTCCAAGGAGAAATATGATTGATCTCAAAAGGATGGTATTGGTTGAGTGAATGGAGAGTGATCCATGGGATATAGAAGGTAGATTGATAAATAAGATAGCTCGCGAAGAAACTGGGTTCTTCTGCCTACGTACCCTTATAGTGCAATAAGAAAATCAGAGTTTTCGTAGTTCAGCCCACTAGGGTTGAAAACAAGATGATGGAGGCAAAAGAAATGAATGATTGATATTGAATTGATTAGAATGGAATGGAGAGTGAAGTGATGAGAGACTTGATAGTTGATTGATAGGAATCACACTAAAGTCTATGAATAAGGGCGAACGCTTTGAATATTTGGGGCATACGCCCCATACGCAAAGTCGCTCTAGACAAGGGTAGGAGAGACTCCCTCTCATCATTCCTCATTACTTAAGACTTGAAATGCATGATACTTCTCTTGACTGGCAAGTTTCTGGTGAAGAACCTTTGTTGTTGATCCTTGTATTGATGTTGAACTTGTATGAAGAAGACTTGGTAGTTTAATCGATTCGTATTATACTAAAGTCTATGAATAAGGGCGAATGCTTTGAATATTTGGGGCATACGCCCCATACGCAAAGTCGCTCTAGACAAGGGTAGGAGAGACTCCCTCTCATCATTCCTTATTACTTAAGGCTCGTTTCGTACAATTTGAATCGTATTTACCAAGTGTTGACCTTTGACTTGTCTTGTATATTCCGCTGCTTGGTGTGACTGAGGATGCCTTGATTGAAGATCTTGAGTTGAGGCCTTGTGCTCCGCAGCTTGAAAGAAAAGTCTTATTAAGTGACCAAGGGTCTTTTGGTCACTCAATTTAGACTGTGGAATTATACAAGTTCAAAGGATTTAATTAATCAAAATTGCTTTTGATCAATTTAATCATGGGTTTTGTTTTGTTTTTAGGGAACTAAGTTTGGATCTAATTGAAGTTAGTGATTGTTAGAAACTACCCTAAGGGATCAAGCAATTCTAGCACAAAAGTACAAAATTTGGTCCATAAGGGCAAAATGGTCAATTGCAAAATACATCAAATTCTAACCATGGTTTAAACTTAATTAAATCCTAAAGATTGAATTCTAATCCTAATGTTGAAAATGGGATGATTCTATATTCAATCAAAGACCAATTAAAATCTAATCAAGGTCCTAATTAAAATTCTAATAAAAAGTCCTAATTAAAATTCTAATAAAACCCTAATTAAAAGCTGAAATCCTAAAACTCAAGATTTTATTCCTAATTGTCAAAATTAACCTAATTGATCTAATATTATCCTAATTACATTGCAAAAATCAATTAAGAAAATAAAAGAAAAAAAGCAATTAAAATGGGGTATGACTTGAAAATGGGAGTGTAAAATAAAATTTGATTAATGGGTTGTAGGATGAGCCCAATGCAGTTTTTTGTTCAACAAGCAAATCAAAAAAAAATTGGGGGTGTGAATTAAAAGCCAGGTTAATGGGTTACCAGATAAGCCCATCGTTCGTTTTTGTTAGGTCAATCCAACTCCAAAAACAAAGGGGGTATACACAACAAAAGTGGAAATGGGCCATTTGAGCCGAAAACGCGTCCAAGCGCTCACAACAGGGAGGTGTATTAATGAAATGTGAGGTGAATTGGTAAAACAGCTAATGGGCCTGATAAAGCCCAAGCTTCATTTTCTTTCTTAAACCCTTGAGGGGTGCACTAACAGAAGTGGTGTATGAGAAGTAAACACCATGGGCCTCAATGATTGAGCCCACTTCCTCATCTTTGTTGACTTATCCAAGTCAACAGAGTTTGAAACTCACTCAAAGAGAGCTCCCTCAACACCGTCGGTCCACTATAGGTCACCGCACCGCCAGCCGTCGTCGGTGCTGGTAGTAGCTTACAACCACAATAACGCAACCATTGGATGCACAATGACATGCTAAGCACGAATATGGCAGCGAATTTGGGAAACAGTCACGAAATTGGTCGAGTCGAGCCTAAACGATGGAAGAATCCTAGGTCTCTAACCTTAAATTAAATGGAGTTTATCACGAATTGATCTCTAATATCATAGGGCTTTCACTCCCTTGCCTCAAAGCTATGCTCTATTACGCTAAATTCAAGAAAATATTACAGAAGATATATGGACGTACCGGAGAAGACGATCAGAAACTTCAACAGGTGAATTCTTGATCTCGTTTTGCACGTTCCTTCTTCCTCTTTCTTCTTCTACTGCTGAATTGAGAATGGTGAGCAATGCAGTGGTTAAGCTCAAGCTAAATTGAAGCTTCAATGGCTTTTGGAGAGAGAGAGAGAGAGATAGAGAGGAAGAGAGAGAGAGAGAGAGAGAGAGAGAGCTTTGGTGAGGGTGAGGAAAGAGATTGCAGAGAGAATTCACACAAATTTACACAAGGTTCCCAGGTCCTGAAAATGAGAGCTATGAATATCTTAAATAGAGCTGAGGTTTGGAATTAGGCTAGGCTAGGAATGAGGTTTGGAGTTAGTTAGAGAAGGCTTGGAATTAGTTAGTGCTGACTCATTGAGTTAATTGAGAACTCAGTTAGTTATGTTAGGGAAACTCAGTTAGTTAGTGACTTCATTTTTCCTTTGACTGCCTATTGCAGGTTGCCCCCTTAAGTTTGCTTTGAGTGGTGACCTATTGTAACAGGTATGCTTATACATTTGCTTGGTTCTGTTGAATCTCAATTGTGCCTATTGTTTGTGGTGAGTTTGATTGTACTTGGATTGGCTATGTTATGCATGAGATGAACTAGAACTAGTTGACATTATCTAACTGAAGTGGAATGCACTTAACTGGCACCAAACCAAGAGAATTGTAGCACTAAAGAATGAACTAGAACTAATTTTTCTTAGACTTGTTCATGATGCAATATGAATGCTCTTCGGCAGGACTTTGTTGGATGTTATGGTCATGACTGTTGCACCATTAGACTCGAGCTGCAGATAGCTTGCAAGTGAATGACTTTTGCAGGCAAGGTAATGTCAATGCTTATTGCTGCAGATGATTACTGTTGATGATGATGACCTGGTATGCCAATGCACTCCATGCTGGTTTATGTGTTCATCAATGCTATCTTTGTCATGCTGCCCACTATGTTGTTGTTTGCAGGTCTAGTATTTGCTTTGCACCTTGGTGTCATGGTGTAGCATTCATTGTGGATAACCCTCCATTTTGAACTCAATATGGTGTCACACCTTGATGTTGGTAAGGATTCTGTTAGGTTCAAATGTTTCAATGTTGGAGTGGTTTTGGTTGTGTATGCTACAACTAGATGTGACTTGCATATGGTTTTGATTTGTGTCATACTTTGGCTAGGTCTGAGCAAGCTGCTGACTTGACTCAATGTTTTTATGGTGCAAACTGTTATGCACTTTGCACGTATTGTTCTGTCTTGCAGCAGGGTGGCCATTTCCATTCTTAATTTGGTTCAGTGTTGGCTTAGGCAATGCTGTAATTTGCAGGTTCATAAGGTGCAGAACAACACATAAAATGACATTGATGTAGTACAAATCATGATTGGAGCCATGTTGAGGTACATCTCAAGGTAATCCTGGCTCTAAACTTGTTTGCTTGTGCAGGCTTGGTATTGCAGCAAGTTGGTACAGCATGGAAAATGGCTTTGAGTTGGCAATATGAATTTCAAATGAAGAATGGTGCTGATACCTCTCTTGCTTGGTGCAGGATTATGGTGTATAGTTGATTCAACCTTGGCTTGTGCATGATGGCATGGTAGAGAGAATATTGATATTATTGACTTGTGAGCATGTTCAGTTAGGTCTCAATGTTGCTGAACTCCCAAGATTTTATAGCAGTGTTTACATGTTGACTGTGTTGTAGCCTTGCATAGCAAAATGTACCACAGGTCTGATATCTTGGTTTGCCTTGGAAATGGTCTTGTTGGTACAGTTGCCTGCAATGCATTCTGCAGGTCCGAGCTTGTGTCACGGGGGCCTGTTGACCAATGTGTGGATGGTTGTGCAGCATTGCATCTTGGTAGCATGTAGTTGTCTTGGCTATCTCCCAACTTATTGCATTATAGCCTTGCAATTTTTGATTTTTGTGGGCTACTACCGGATGATGACAGGGTGCAAGTGTAAGGTGTATCATGGTGAGTTCAAAGCCAACTTCATACGCATTGCTTTGTCAAATTAACCAAGCATGTACCATATTTGATCATGTGTTTAGGATGTTTGGTCTTGTGGTGAATGCAAGGCCCGTGCAGTAGGGTGAAAGTTGGTTGTTAAGGCAAATAAATCCAAGTGTTCAAGTTATGACCAAGTTCAAAACATGTTGGCATCAAAGTGAAGAATCAAGTTCAAATGGTTAAATCAAGATCAACATGGACATGGAGAATGAAATGAGAGTTAGGACTAGTCATTTAGTGATCAGGGATGACCAAGGACCATAGGTTGACTTTGGTCAAAGTTGACCAAAAAGTCAACAATTCATTTTTCCTTGTATTTTTCAATGGATTGATGATCATGGTGAAATTTAGGATATTAGGGTCTTGGGTTGACTTTGGTCAAAGTTGACCAAAAAGTCAATTGTTGACCAAAGTCAACTATTGGTCAAGATGTCAAATTTTGTATTTTCTTGTGTGGAATCACATGTAATGGTTTAAAATGACATGGAATAGATTGAAATGGATTAACAAATAGTTTGAAGTTGGTTTCCAAATTGTTTTTTGTTTTATGACTTGGATGTTGGACTTTGGAAAAATAACTTGACTGATAATGTACATGAACAAGGCCATCCATTGAGACCATAGGGTTAGGGTTTTGACATAGTGTCCATGAACCAATGGCATGACCAAAAAGTGGCTTGAAACACAAGGGGTTAGGTTGTTCAGATGATCAGGACCAAAGGTGTATCCACAACCATATGAATAGAATCATTAACTTGGGACCAAGATCAATGTTCCAAGAAGGGTTAGGCCAAGCATATTGAAAAAGAGTAAAGATTGAGGGGTCATGAATACATAATGAAGTTACCAAGTTCATTTGACTCCCCATCTTCTGATTAGGGCTTTGGAGACCAAGATAAGGCATGGGGAAGCTCCATGAATTCGTGCCTTGAGGAATTAGGGCTTTGAAGGCCCTAGACTGTCTGGCCACACCTTTGTTGAAATCAAACCTTCACCACCCTCATTATGGTTTCACATCCCCCATGTTGATGATGTGATTAGACCATGCCATTGAGCTTTGATATCTATACAAACCCTAACTTTATGAGCCCAAGTTTCTTCTGAATCCATGATGAATGATGCATGTGGATGAATTAGGAATGTATACAAGTCATCTCCTGATCAAGTGATTGGATGCATAGGTGAGAGAGGGGAGGGAAAATTTTGGGGTACAACAGCTGCCCCTATTTAATCTTCTTGGACCTGAATGCAGGAATTGTGGAAGCTTTTCAGGTATTCAAGGAAGAAGAGGATTAAATACCTACGTGCCCGAAATTTTCCGGAACATGTGGTTGAAGTCCTATTACCGGTGTGGGGAAGATGCTTCATGTAGTGCATGATGTATGCTTATTTTTTATGATGCATGTTTTTTCTCTTGTTTGCCATAGGTAGAGGTGAGTCTTTATTGTGATGGGAACTCCGACTCATCATCGAGAATTAGAACATGATTGCCGAGAAGTTTGATGGGTGCCAACACTGCCTTTACGAAATTCTCTGCCTGTTAAGGAACACTGAAAGGCTAGAACCCCCACGGTGTCCCAGTTGACTGAATGTCGCAGGTATCCAAGTAACGCTACTGTTGAGTCACCGATCACCTATCAGGTTTATCGAGTTTCAACGGTCATGCAAAGTGTTTCTCTTTAGTGTAACTTTTTATTATACCCCGAAATTTTAAAGCGTTATGCGAGTAAAACAAGCCAATTATTTTGCATACAAAACATAGAATAACACGTGTGATGGAATAACTGAATTTTATTGTTATGGAATCTATACATATGGTGAGTACAAGGATGCAGACGCCCTTAATGAGGATGTTTCAAAAATTGAAAAAATAATTGAAATGGAAATGGGAAATATTTTTGTATGATTTTCTCCATTGATTATAACATTGGCCTTAGTCTACCATATAATCTAAATCCCAAGACCTTGCTTCGGCTAACGGTGATTGGATTGGTCCTTGACCCTATGATATCTAGCTTGTAGCGTGTGGACTCAAGGATCATAGTCAATGCCTTTATCCCTAACTTTTGCCTGGATCTTTCAATTCTTTTTGTCCATCGGGATGCTCCTTTTTGCCTAAGCCGCCCTTTCGGGTTTTTGACTTGGCGAGCTTCATATGTATTCCCTAACTTTTGCATGGACATATCATTTTTTGGTCCATCAGGATAGCCATTTTTGCTTAGATTAACCTTACAGAGGTTAACCTAACGGGCTTTCTTCATTTCTTTTTAGGCATAATATTTTTTGACTATGTCTGCATTCACTGGCGAAGGCAAATCTTCCCTATCCATTATTATGAGGATTAGAGACCCACCTGAGAAGGCCTTTTTGACTACGAAAGGTCCCTCATAGTTGGGAGTCCATTTGCCCCACGGGTCTGAATGAATGGTAGAATACCTCTTGAGCACGAGCTCTCCAGAGGTTGAACACATTCAGCTTCATTAAGATCAGCTTCCATGATGACCCTGAGTGAAGGAATCTCGACTTCGATCGGTAGGACGACCTCCGTTCCATAGACCAAAGAGTATGGAGTTGCCCTAGTAGATGTGCGGACCGAGGTTTTGTAACCATGTAAAGCGAAAGGTAACATCTCATGCCAGTTCCTTGTATGTCTTGACCATCTTCTGGATGATTCTCTTGATATTTTTGTTAGCTGCTTCTACGACGCCATTCATCTTGGGCCGGTATGGTGAAGAGTTGTGGTGCTCAATCTTAAATTCTTCGCACAACTCCCTCATCATAATGTTTTTTAGGTTACTGGCGTTGTTAGTGATGATCTTGCTAGGTATCCCATAGCGGCAGATTATCTCTTTCTTGATAAACCGAGTAACCACTTGTCGAGTGACATTGGCATACGAAGCAGCTTCGACCGATTTCGTGAAGTAATCAATAGCGACTAGGATGAATCAATGTCCATTAGAAGCTTTAGGCTCTATCATCCCAATCATATCGATGCCCCACATAGAAAAAGGGCCACAGATAAGTTAGAATATTCAACGGAGTTGGTGGTACAAAGATCTTATCACCATATATCTGGCATTTATGGCATCTTTTCACAAAATTGTAGCAATCAACCTCCATTGTCGTCCAATAATAACTAGCCTGGAGAATCTTCTTGGCCATAGCAGGACCTTTCGCATGTACACCCTTGCAGCCCTCGTGTATGGATTTTATGATTGTACTAGCTTCGTGTCTATCCATGCATCTGAGCAGTACGGAATAATAATTCCTCTTGTATAGTACATCACCGTTTAGGAAGAACTTGAAAGAGATTCTTCTTAGCGCTTTCTTATCGGTAATGGATATACCCTCGGGATATCGCTGTTTCTCCAGAAATGTTTTGATGTCATAGAACCAAGGCTTATCGTCAGGATCAGCCTCAATTGCTAGACAAGATGCTGGTTCATCTAAGTGGTCAATCTGGATGGATGGTGCTTCACTCTTCCATTTGACTTTAAAAATAGATGCCAACGTGGCTAGAGCGTCTGCTAACTAATTTTACTCCCTAGAAATATGGTGAAAGGAGATTTCATCAAAATAGGGTATCAGTTTTCTGATGTACTCTTTGTAGGGTATCAACTTGCTATCCCGAGTCTCCCAATCGCCTTTCACCTGACTGATTACCAAAGCTGAATCACCGAATACCTCAAGAATCTTGATTCTCAAGTCGATTGCCGCCTCTAAACCGTAGATACATGCTTCATATTTTGCCATATTGTTAGTGCAGTCAAAACATTATCTAGTGGTAAAAGGGAGGTGGAAACCAATTGGAGAAGTGATTACAACACCTATACCATGACCTCGGGCATTGGAAGCACCGTCGAACATGAGCTTCCATCGCGATCCTGGTTCGGGGCCTTCCTCGGGGCTTATCTCGAAGCCTGGCATAGTAAAGTCTCTGATAAACATGATGTCTTCATCTGGAAAGTCAAACCTCAACGGTTGATAACCTTCGACAAGCAGGTGAGCGAGATAGTCAGACAGAACACTCCCTTTTATCACTTTTTGGGTCACGTACTGTATATCATACTCGGTTAACAACATTTGTCACCGAGCGATTCTACCAGTAACAACAGGCTTTTCTAATATATACTTTATGGGATCCATCTTGGATATCAATAAAGTAGTGTGGCAGATCATATATTGTCTCAGGCGTCGAGCAGCCCAAGTCAAAGCGCAAGTCTTCTCTAAAAGTGAGTATCGGGTCTCACATTTAGTGAATTTCTTGCTGAGATAATAGATAACATGTTCTTTCTTGCCTGTGTCGTCGTGTTGACCCAAAATGCAACCCATGGATTCATCAAGCACTATGAGATACATAATGAGTGGCCTACCAGGAACCAGTGGTACCAAGATTGGTGGTTCTTGCAAGTACTTTTTTATTTTATCGAATGCCGCTTGGCAATCATTGTTCCGCACAATTGATTGATTTTTTCTCAACAATTTGAATATCGGTTCACAGGTAGCCTTCAGGTGAGATATGAATTTGGAGATGTAATTAAGTCGCCCAAGGAAGCCTCAGACTTATTTTTCTGTTCGGGGAGCTGGCATATCTTGGATGGCTCGAACTTTGTCGGGATCAACCTCGATACCCTTCTGACTGACTATGAAACCCCAGAGTTTACCTGATCGGACCCCAAAAGTACATTTAGTTGAATTCAGAAGCAATTTAAACTTTCGGAGTCTGACAAACAACTTTCTCAGATTTACCAGATGGTCTTCCTCAGTTCTGGATTTGGCAATCATATCGTCCACATAAACCTCAATCTCTTCATGAATCATGTCGTGAAAGAGTGTTACCATGGCGCACTGATATGTTGTCCCTGCATTCTTCAAGCCGAACGACATGACTTTGTAGCAGTAAGTTCCCCAAGGTGTGATAAAAGTTGTCTTCTCCATATCGTCTGGTGACAACTTTATCTAATTGTACCCGGAGAACCCATCCATGAAAGAAAAGACGGAGAATTGAGTTGTGTTGTCGACCAAAACATCAATATGAGGCAAAGGGAAGTCATCCTTTGGGCTGGCTCTATTGAGGTCTCGATAATCTACGCACATTCTGACTTTACCATCCTTCTTTGGAACTGGAACGATATTAGAAACCCACTACGGATACTCAGAAATGGCTAAGAAGCCAACATCTAGTTGCTTCTTAACCTCTTCCTTGATCTTGAGTGCCATATTAGGTCTGGTCCTTATGAGCTTCTGCTTGACTGGAGGATACTCGGGCTTGACTGGTAAGTGATGTTCAACAATGTTGGTGTCTAACCCTGGCATATCTTGATATGACAAAGCAAAGACGTCAACATATTCATGTTACAATTCTACAAACTCGGAGTGTACATGCTTGGCAAGAGATGCCCCCACTTTTACTTCTTTTTTGCCAGTTTCAGAACCCAAGTTAATAACATCCGTTGGTTCTTTGTATGGTTTAATCTCTTTCTCTTCGTGCTCAAGGAGTCGTGCTAGTTCAGCTGGTAATTCGCAATCTTCCTCACTGTCGTCTTCGGCTTGGTTGATTGGAAGTCCAGATTCATAGTTGATTTTAGTCATGTCGTAATCAATGGTTTTATTTGCTCTGCATATGATGAGCTTATTTTAGTATGCTTTATTTTTGAGAAAAAGTGGGAAAAAGAAAAAGAAATCTTTTGTCATTTCGTTGTTTTTAGTAAAAACGAAAAATAACTGAAAGAAAAGGGAACAAGAGATTTGTATGCAAAAAAGTACTTTTTATTTATTCACATAATACTTTTAAACATGAGGGTCCTTACAAGCTATCTTCTCGTCTCGGGCGAGGACGAGGGATGGAGAAAACAAAATGCATTACGTTTTTTCCGAGTACACCATAGGGATCACGGTGGTTGTCCAATTGGGAAGCTTGGATCCTTGAGGACATCTGCGAACGAGGCTGGGTGCCCCTGGCTTGTTACCACTGGGCTCTCCAATGACCGCTACAGTATGCTCACTTTGATAGTCGGCACTGCTGAACTTGACCGGGTTGAATTGCTTTTCCTTCGGGCTCACCTTGCGTGTTGCTGGGTGATAACCGATACCAAACCTGTTGCGCTTTTCTGCCACACTGACGACCTTACCCCAACCGGGAAGTGGGCCATTCTCTAATGTCTGCTTGGCACTCTTTGTTAAGGATAGGATGGTAGCGGATGATTGATTGCTATTGGCTGAGGCGGAACTGACATCTTCAAATTCTAGACAATAGAGCGGAACCTCGACGATCCCCTCATATGTTTCAACATATCTAAAGGAGGAGAGTTCACTGACCAACAAATCTTCTTCCCCACACACAATTACCAGTTTGTCATCTATCAAGTACTTTAGCTTTTGGGGAAAAGTGGAAGTGACTGCCCCAACGGCATAAATCCATGGTCTACCCAACAGACAACTGTAGGCTGGGTTGATGTCCATGACTTGGAATGTGATGTCGAACTGGTGGGGTCCAACACAGATAGGAAAATCGACCTCCCCAATTACCTGCCTTCGGGAAGTGTCGAAAGCTCTAACAATCAATGCACTAGTCCTCATTTTGGGCCCTTTAAACTGTAACTGGCTTAATGTAGACTTTGGCAGTACGTTAAGCGAGCTTCCAGTATCAACGAGGACTCGGGATAAGAGAGAGTCAGTACATGTGACCGAAATATGTAGCGCTTTATTGTGGGCCTTTCCCTTAGGAGGTAGCTCTGCTTCATTAAATATTAGATACCTACTGGCGGTGATGTTGGCAACCGCGTCATCAAATTGATCGACCATGATGTCTTGCATCACGTGAGCGGTATTTAGAACTTTCAGCAATGCTTTGCGATGAGCCTTAGAACTCAACAGCAAAGACAAAATTGATATTTTGGAGGGCGTTTGATTCAACTGGTCAATAATTTTGAAGTCACTCTTCTAGATCAGCTTGAGGAATTCCTGACTTTCCTCGAAGGTAATGCTCTTCTTGTGATCTTCAAAGTGTTCTTTCTCAACCATCATGAAGGAGAATTTCCATCCAAGGCGCAGCGGAATTTAAAAATTACTCCATTTAGTGATCCTTACGAATGGGCATGATCAGTGATAGAATCGTTACCTCTTGTGGCGATCACGAACGTTGAACGATGACAACGTCTCTACTCAGTCCACACGAACGGATTCCTTCAATCTTAGTGCTAGCTGCTACGAATGAAGGCTTTGATTGAGAGAGAGAAACGGAATGCAAGAGTGACAATGCTTCTACCCAAGGGTTCTATTTATAGAACCACTTGTGTGGGCTTCAAGCTAAAAATCCCACTTAAGTGTATTTTGGCCCATATCTTATAATATGCCCAAAATCACTTAAGCGTGTGGTACCTTACCATATTTCGTATTTCACTTAAGTGCACCGTACCTTATGGTGTTCCTTAGTTACTCTATTTCTCATCAATCCGTCCTTTGTGTGTGACCCTGTAGGTTTTCGCGACGTTGGCAATTATATTAAATCACGCATTTAACATAATAAACAGTGAGAGGTATCTAGCAACACATCACTACTACCCAAGACACGAAAATGTCATGTGATTTGACAAATCCTTCTGTGATAATAACTATGTGTATAATTACCCTTTTGCCCTTATGTCTATATTGAACACAAGGCATAGACCGTGTCATCCTTGTCCAGTTCAATATTGGGCCCATAGACATTTATCCTGTTACGCAGGATGGGTAAATTCCATCTAGGTCACTCATGTCCCTTAGCATGCTTCGTGGAGTACCCATCAACTGTCTTTATGGTTATCCAGTTACGGACAACGTTGGATCAGCAATAAAGCACTCGACTCTACATCTAGGGTCCATAGTGGTTTCAGGTAGAAGAGTGGTATACACCATTATCACCATGAGAATAACTTATGACACTTTGCATAACATTCTATATAGTATTCTCATAGCGGGTCAATCTAGTATGAATATTACTCTTAATATTCATACATATGTTTAAGACTTGATAACTCTTTATCCATGATCCATGAGACGTGATAATCAGTCTACAAACATAATAGTCTTCATGCTTTAATGTTATCCCACTTCACAATAAAGCTTGACTACGGATACTTTAAGAATAGTGTCCTTATGTTTAATGTGATCTCATGATTAAGTCATACTTGATACATTAAACGGACTATCTATTCCAGGGACTTTATTAAACAAACATAATAAAGAAAAATGCCTTTTATTATTAATAAATAATTCGATACAAGTACCAAAAGTATTGGCCTCTAGGGCTTACACCAACAATCTCCCACTAGCACTAGAGCCAATCAGGCATATCCCTAATGCCCATAGATCTAGTATGGCCATCATGCTTCTGCTGCGCAAGAGGCTTTGTCAGTGGGTCAGCAATATTGTCGAGTGTAGGTACTCTACATATTTTCACATCTTCTATATATATTATCTCTCGAATGAGGTGATAACGCCTAAGTATGTGTTTGGATCGTTGGTGAGATCTAGGCTCCTTAGCTTATGCGATAGCACCATTGTTATCACAATAGAGACCAATGGGATCCACAATTCTAGGAACTATGTCAAGTTCACTAATGAACTTTTTTATCCAAACAGCTTCCTTTGCTGCACTTGAGGCAGCAATATACTTGGCCTTGGTTGTAGAATCAGCAATTGTATCTTGCTTTGAACTTTTCCAGCTCACAGCGCCACCGTTTAAACAAAACACGTAACCAGATTGCAATCTAAAGTCATTCTTATCTGTCTGGAAGCTAGCATTGGTGTATCCAAATACAGCCAACTCTTCCTGACCTCCATATATCAAGAATGAGTCCTTAGTCCTTCTCAAGTACTTAAGGATATTCTTGACATCTACCCAATGGGCATCACCAGGATCAGATTGGTACTTACTCGTTGCACTTAAAGCATACGAGACATCTGATCGAGTACATAACATGGCATACATGATAGATCCTATTGCAGATGCATATGGAATCTTATTCATGCGATCCCTTTCTTCCTCAGTTGAAGGGGATTGTGTTTTTGATAGACACAGGCCATGTTGCATAGGTATGAATCCTTTCTTGGAATCATGCATATTAAAGCGTCTCAGCACTTTGTCTATGTACGTACTCTGACTTAGGCCAAGCAATTTTTGTGATCTATCTCTATAGATTCTGATTCCTAATATATAGGCTGCTTCACCTAGGTCCTTCATAGAAAAGCATTTCCCCAACCAAGACTTTACTTGTTGCAGGGTAGGGATATCGTTTCCAATGAGTAATATGTCATCTACATATAATACCAGGAAAACGATCATGCTCCCACTAACCTTCTTGTAGACACAAGGCTCGTCTTCGTTCTTGATGAATCCATATTGTTTTACTGTTTCATCAAAATGAAGATTCCAGCTTCTAGAAGCTTTCTTCAATCCATAGATTGACCTTTGTAACTTACATATCTTTTGGGCTTCTTCTGGTATGTCAAATCCTTCAGGTTGTGTCATGTACACATCCTCAAGAAGATTCCTATTAAGGAAAGTGGTTTTGACATCCATCTGCCATATTTCATAATCATGATATGCAGCGATAGCATGTAAAATCCGAACAGATTTAAGCATTGCAACTGGTGAAAAGGTTTCATCATAGTCAACCCCATGAATTTGTTTATATCCTTTTGCAACCAATCTTGCCTTATAGGTATGTACCTTACCATCCATGTCAGTCTTCTTTTTGAAGACCCACTTGCATCCTATAGGGTTGACTCCTACAGGAGGCTCTACCAAGGTCCAAACTTGGTTTATGTACATGGAATCCATTTCAGATTTCATGGCTTCTAGCCACTTCTCAGACTCGGGACCAGTTATGGCCTCTTGGTAGGTCACAGGCTCATCTTGATCCATGAGTAATACATCAGCTTGATCTGTTATGAGATATCCATATCTCTCAGGTAGGTGACGTATCCTGCTTGACCTACGTTGGTCTTGTTCTACTTGAGCAGGTTGCTCTTCCACAACTACTTGTGTTTCCTGCTCTAATTCCTCCATAGGTGTATCGATGCTTTGTGATTCTTGAATTTCTTCAAGCTCTACTTTCCTCCCACTGATTCCTTTAGGAAATAAAATCCTTTTCTAGGAAAGCTCCAGTTCGAGCGACAAACACTTTTCCCTCTGAAGGATTGTAGAAGTAATACCCTCTTGTTTCATTAGGATACCCCACAAATAAGCATTTGTCAGATTTGGGCTCAAGCTTAGTTGAAATTTGTCGTTTCACATAAACTTCGCAACCCCAAATCTTCATGTAAGACATATGTGGTTTCTTACCACTCCATATCTCATATGGTGTCTTCTCAACCTTTTTGGATGGAACACGGTTAAGTGTGTAAGCTGCTGTCAATAGTGCATGTCCCCAAAAGGAGTTTGGAAGATCGGCGTGACTCATCATGGATCGGACCATGTCTAACAGGGTTTGATTTCTTCTCTCAGATACACCATTCCATTGGGGTGTTCCAGGAGGAGTAAGTTGGGATAGGATCCCACACTCTTTCATATGGTCATCAAACTCTAGGCTTAAATACTCACCACCTCGATCTGATCGAAGAGTTTTAATATTCTTACCTAGTTGGTTTTGTACTTCATTCTTGAATTCCTTGAACTTTTCAAAGGACTCTGATTTGTGTTTCATTAAATACACATAACCATATCTACTGAAATCATCAGTAAATGTGATGAAGTACTGAAAACCTCCTCTGGATGGTATATTCAGTGGTCCACATACATCAGTATGTATGAGGGCTAAAAGATCATTAGCTCTTTCACCTTGTCCTGTGAATGGAGACTTTGTCATCTTTCCAATTAAACAAGATCTGCATGTCTCATATGATTCATAATCAAAAGAGTCCAACAGTCCATCTTTATGAAGTTTGGAAATGCGTTTCTCATTTATGTGGCCTAATCGACAATGCCAAAGGTAAGTTGGATTTAACTCATTAAGTTTCATCCTTTTAGTATTAATGTTATAAATAGGCATTTAAAGATCAAGGACATATAGTCCATTGTTCATTTGTGCAGAAGCATAGAATATATCATTCAAATAAATTGAGCAACAATTGTTCTTTATTATAAATGAAAAACCAAACTTGTCCAAACAAGAAACAGAAATAATATTCCTGCTAATTGCAGGTACATAATAACAGTTCTCTAACTGAATTATTAAATCACTAGGTAAAGTCAATACATAAGTTCCTACGGCTAAAGCAACAACCTTTGCTTCATTGCCAACTCATAGGTCGACTTCACCTTTTGCCAAATCTCTACTCCTTTTTAGTCCCTGCACATTTGTACAAATGTGAGAATCGCATCCAATATCTAATACCCATGATGCTGAAGTAGATAAATTAATTTCAATAACAAAAATACCTGAAGTTGAAGTCTCTACTACATTCTTCTTATCTTCCAGGTACTTTGGGCAGTTTCTCTTCCAGTGTCCGTTCTTACCGCAATGGAAGCAGGTGCCTTCTTTTACTATGCCTCCACTAGGCTTTAAAGCAGCAACGGTGGGTTTGGGTTTGGCAACTTCCTTGCCTTTCCCTTTGTCACCCTGCTTAGTGGGCCTTTTGTTTTGTCTCTTTCCATCTCCGATCATCAGAATGGACTTCCCTTTTGACTTCAGATTCTGCTCAGCAGTTCATAACATGGCGAGCAGTTCAGGAAGAGATTTGTCCATATTATTCATATTGAAATTTAGGACAAATTGACTGAATCTATCTGGCAACGATTGCAAGATCAAATCAGTCGCAAGTTCCTTTCCGAGGGGAAAACCCAATCTCTCAAGGTTTTCCACATACCCAATCATCTTGAGCACATGGGGACCTACAGGGGCTCCCTCAGCTAACTTGCCTTGAAAAAGGGCTTTTGAAACTTCAAACCTCTCATGCCTCGCTTGCTCTTGATAGAGCATCTTCAGGTGTTCGATCATATCAAACGCTGCCATGTTCTCATGTTGCTTTTGCAATTCTGAGTTCATGGTAGCTAGCATGAGACAAGCAGTTTCATTGGCATCATCGACATGCTTCTTATAAGTATCTCTTTCTGCCTTAGGTGCAGAACTAGGAGGTTCCTCTTCAGGAACAGGTTTCTCCAAGACATACAGCTTTTTATCATGTTTGAGGATAATCCTCGGGTTTCGATGCCAATCCAGAAAATTTGTCCCAGACAATTTTTCTTTGTCAAGGATTGATCGCAAGATGTTGTTAGAGGTGTTTGTTGTCATTGTAATCTACATAAGAATTAATGAAAATATAAGTATCATTGACATATTTAATTAGGCCTTTAATTAAATATGCTCCCACTATTTTACTCAAAACAAATGACCCTCATCATTTGATTCGGAAAATCCCGTTGGAAGATTTTCTAGTGGGTCGAGATCCATATTTCACTTCGTTCTAAGTCATCGTAGGCGGATTACACAAAACTAGGTTATTTAGGTAGGAACTCCTTCCAATTGTATCTAATACAACTCTCGAATATTTTAGTTGGGTGAATAACTCCTTATTCCAATCCATCACATGGATAATTCCCAACTCTTGCTTCTAAATATATATAATCTTATTATAATTTGTTTAGTCAAGTTTGACCCATTGTTTTAACAACTGGATATTACAATTATCCCATCGCACCTTACTAATATAGAACATGCACCTCGCGTAGGCGAAACCTACATTATTTGATACTAGTCTTGATGAGTGTTAAAACTTGGAAAGCATAAACTTAATATTTAATTTGAGGGAATTTGCAATTATTCTGATCTCACCGGCTTATTTATCATATAAGTCGTCTCTCACATGCATCAACATACATACACATGCATCAACGTACATATATAATGAAACAGTTATGGCCCCTAGCGCAATTGTTCTCCCAAGCCAATGAGAGAACCTAAGCTAACCTAATAACGATCTAAGCTTCTCCAAGCAAGACCTTCAAGGTTGTCCTCCTTTGGCACTGACTTCTTTGCTTTCTTCATAACATTACATTACATAAAGAAACTCGTTTTACATACGAGGGAGTGAGATGAGAAAAGAAGTTACATTGAGAGATTAAAAGAGAGGCACGACACGCAGGTCGTATTTTAAAACCCAAAACAAAATAAAGGAAAATTAAGGCCATAACCGATCACCACAAGACAATAATAAACACATTATTATTATTATTAATTCTTTTAATTAATTAAAACCAAATTAAATCTCGACGATCGATCACATTACGCAGAGTTAGCCGAACGGGTGAATTTTGCCTTGCGTTATTCGGTTAACCATATGCGTTAACCGGTTAACACTGTTTGAAAATCTGTTCATAATTTGTATTCTGTTTTGCGTTAACCGGTTAACCAAATACGTTAACCGGTTAACACTGTTGAAAAACTGTTAGAAAGTTGTATTCCGTTTCGCGTTAACCGGTTAACCATATACGTTAACCGGTTAACACTGTTTGAAAATCTTTTAGAAAACAGTATTTCGTCTTGCATTAATCGGTTAACCATATGCGTTAACCGGTTAACACTGTACGAAAATTTGTTAGAAAGCACAACTCTTGTGCAGTCACAACCCCAATCGCATAACTCTCTGACAACACAACCCATGTGCCGTCACTAACCCTGATGCACCAATTTCAGACCGTCAAACACATCTCGATTGTTGATTCAGTATGATTGATCAACATGTCATTGCTTCACCATACTAATGTTGGATCAAGAAGCAAACGACCATTGATCGCTCAAAGGGAAACAACCATTGAGTGTTTGAATGAACGAAACAAGAACACTATATCATATATAATGTATTTTGCATCAGGATTACTTATATCATATATATAATTTGATCGATCTCAATTTAATCTTTGATTCATTCTGTTTTAATCGTATTAATACAGAAAAATAAACAGTTATCAGATTCTTGGTTTCGTAAGTGGCTCTGATACAACTGAAGGAGAATTGCCATCCAAGGCACAGCGGAATTTAAAAATTTCTCCATTTAGTGATCCTTACAAATGGGCATGATCAGTGATAGAATCGTTACCTCTTGTGGCGATCACAAACGTTGAACGATGACAATGTCTCTACTCAGTCCACACGAACGGATTCCTTCAATCGCAGTGCTAGCTGCTACGAATGACGGCTTTGATTGAGAGAGAGAGAGAGAGAGAGAAACGGAATGCAAGAGTGACAATGCTTCTACCCAAGGGTTCTATTTATAGAACCACTTGTGTGGGCTTCAAGCTAAAAAGCCCACTTAAGTGTATTTTGGCCCATATCTTATAATATGCCCAAAATCACTTAAGCGTGTGGTACCTTACCATATTTCGTATTCCACTTAAGTGCACCGTACCTTACGGTGTGTCACAACCTACCTGCAAAAAAAACAACCGGAGAAAAAGGAAAGACAAAAGAGTCGTCACCGTGCGTTATTTATCCCAAAGGAGGGAAAGGAAACGCTCGAAGTAAACCTAGAAAAAGGAAAGGAAAAGACAAGGTCTCGCAACCAAATCTTGGGTTCGGGAGTCGGTTATGCAAAGGGAAGGTATTAGCACCCCTACGCATCCGTCGTACTCTACGGGATCCACTCTTGTAGTTCTTGTCTAAAGGGTGTGGGTTATCTAATGTACTATTTACTAAAAAAAAGGGTCAAAAGGAAATGACTCGCACGGATGTCGCATCCACTGCATACGTATCCCATCTGAATATGAGAATCAGAGTCTTCGTAGCTCGGCTACCTATGGGTTAGGGGGGAGTGTGTGCTCGCTAAGACGTCGCGTCTTATGCCTACGTATCTCATCTGGAATGAGAATCAGAGCAAGCCGTAGTTCGGCTAACTACGGGGTAAGGGTTGGGATGAACGACGTTACTACGCAATCTATCGGATGCTCGAACTTTGGAGACTTACTCGCCTGTAGTAGAAGGAGATAACGTGTTCTTAGGAGAAGAAAAATTAATGGGTTGTTGGTATTGAGGAACGCTCATGCAAAAGGGCTAATGAGGATAAGACCTCATAGCTCTTAACCCTGGACAGGGTGAGCTAATGACAAAAAGTAGGGGTTCAGAAAGGTGGAACCCTCTCCACTGACTGACCGGACAAAAAATCTGGGGTTTTTATTCTGAAGCGTCGACACGTAGTGTGATCTTAAAGAACGACGCACTGAATAACGGGGGATCGACTATTGATCCCTTTTATCCGCCAATTGCCTCTGCATGGAGGTCTTTGGGCAAAAAAGTAGTAAAATGCGGGAAAGATAAAGGGGGTTAAGAGATCTACCACACGGATAAAGATCCGAAGCAACAGCAAATAAAGAGATAAGAAACCCAGAGATCTCTCAAGCTAGCACCATCAAAGAAAGCGAGTCAGTACAGGTAATCGGAATAAACCACCAGATGGTATCCCACAAATGAAGTGGAACACCAGGCAAGCCATCTCTGCAAGAGTCATATGAGCCCTCACAAAACAAAACTCAACAAACAGGTTAGAGAAACAAGATAGGGTAATCAAGAGTTGCCCCCAAATCAAAATGTAACCACATGAATCATGCCATTAAAATTCACAAAAAGCAACCAAGGGTAGGAGGCTTAAACCTCTTGTCAAACACATGCGTCAAAAGGGTACCAAATTCACCCATAATACCTCATATATTCAGAGCATTCAAATTAAAAGCATAAAGTAATGGGAATAAGGAAAACCTGACTGGAGAGATCGAATGAAATTGAATTGCCCGGTTGGGTTTGCAAAGCAATCTGAGGGTTTATATGAGATGGAATTGGTTCTTTGCAGATGAGTTCCCTTCAGTCTCTGGAGGTTGCTCTGAACTCTGTTAGCTCTTCTCTCACTATCTTTTTCCCAGCCAGGGTAATAGGAATAGAATGGCCTTTTGTTTCATTGAAACTCTGAATTTATAACCTGATTTTTGTGGACCTGTGGGATCAAATGAGAGAGGCCCAAGTCCAAAAAAATTCTGTTATATTTTTTTTTTAATTTATTATTATTATTTTTTTCTTTTTTTTTCTTTATTTTTAAAACACGTGGGCTTCGCCTAGCGAGCATGACAGTTCAAGAAATTCCTCTGAGCGTAGGTGATTATGGTGGCTTTTCTTGGGACTCACTAGGCGACCCATTATGCTCGCCTAGCGAGCATGACAGCTCATGAACAAACTTTTGCTCCTTCAAGATTAACGTTTTGACTGATGAATAGACCCCATTTGAACATGTTGGAAGTATCTCAAGCCATTCCCTTGTGTTGACTGATCACCCAGATAGGACCCACAAAGTGTCCTAGATGATGTTCAAGCTTCTTAGAGCTAATCCCGATTGACATGATGAAATGCAATGTATCTAATTCTGATTGATAATGATGAAATGCAATGTGAAATGTTAAATGACCTAAAAATGAATGCATGAATGAGGAGGGCAAATTTTGGGGTGTTACAGCTGCCCCTATTCAGTCATCAACTAACCCGAGCAGGATGAAAGCGAACAGCTTTTCAGACAAACAGGGTGAGCTGTGATTGAATACCAAAGACAGCCCGAAAATTTGCGCTCTGAGAACACCATAAAAATGTTGAAATACACCGCACTGTTTATTTCTCTTCCAATCCTCTGGCTGAATCTGAATCAGTCTTCTGACTTAATCTGGAGTTTTGATCCTCTGGCTGAATCTATACTCAATTTAGTCCTCTGGTTGGATATTAATTTTGATCCTCGGGCTGGATACGATTTTGATCCTCGGGCTGGATACGATTTTGATCTTCTGGATAGATCTACTTCGATCTTCTGGCTAGATCTCATTTTGATCCTCGGGCTGGATACGATTCGATCTTCTGGCTAGATCTGATTTCTTCGATTCTCTGGCTGAATCTACTCTCTTTGATTCTCTGGCTGGATCTATTTCGATCTTCTGGCTAGATCTACTTCGATCTTCTGGCTAGATCTTCTTCGATCTTCTGGCTAGATCTTCTTCGATCTTCTGGCTAGATCTACTTTGTTTCGATTCTCTGGCTGAATCTATTCTCTTTGATTCTCTGGCTGAATCTATTTCCGGTCTTCAGGCTAGACCTGACTTCGATCTTCTGGCTAGATCTACTTCGTTTTGATGATAAATTCCCATCATCAGGATCTCGCATCTGAGGCATGCGCTGGTTGACCCTCTTTCGAAATCTACACCCAACCTTCATGTTAGATATGCAGCTCCGAGAATACTCCACTTTTGGGCTTCGTACATATTCTTCAGGCTAGAACATGTTGTAACGACTCTTCAATTAGACTTTTGTTTTTAAATTGCGATCCGCGGGCTGGACCCTCTTGTAGATTGATTTTCTGTTGAACTGTCAATCTACTCCTCTAGCTGGTTTGCTGGGGAAATAACGCTTGTAGGTGATTCTCTGGCTGAATCTTCAAATTGAACCTCAGGCTGGCTCATTGGAAAACAATTCTCAGGCTGAATCTTCGAAATGACTCTCATGCTGGATCACACACACTTGATCCTCTGGCTGAATCTCATGACTTTGGTTGTAAAGCAATTCTTCGGTCTGCTTTGAAGAACCTGTTTATCAGCTTATGTGTATGCTTGATATGCATGCAAATGCAAATGTTATGCATGGTGTAAAAAGAAATCTGCTTGAGGAAGCAAGCTCCGGTAGGGAACGGATCGTTGTATCAATCCTTGAATGCGCTGTGGGGAACGATCCGTCTGCCGGGACCGGGGAGCCACTGAAAATAAATCGGCTTTTTTCTGGAAAGTTGACCTTGCTGGGGAAGTATCAACTATGGAAACTTTGTTTAGCGAGGCTCTGTAAGGAGAGTCTGTGGGGAAAGCACTTCCTGGGGAAATGTCGTAGGAATCGACCTTTGCTGGGGATATGAACTTGCTAATCGTCCTCAGGCGGAGGATCAAAAATAATCTGCTGGGGAATGAGATGAACCCTGGGAACGCCACCCTCTTGTCTGTTGGGGATGCGACCACTCCGCTGTTGCTGGGGATACAAGGTGCAACTCTACTAGGGGACATGCTCTGCTGAGGAGAGACTTTGTCAACCGCTTGGGGATGAGGATTCATGACTTGGCATCCGGTTCCTGTGACCTGCAAACACACACGTATGTCCCGGGGGAATTGCTCGGTTTGAATTCACCGTCCGGGATTAAGCACATTCAAAGCAATTTTAAGTGTTTTCTTGTGCAAATCATCTGCAAAAGCCGCCATTATGTTCAGATGCAATATGTTTCATCAAGAATTCAGACATCTTTTGCAAACAAACTGATAAATGAAAAATAAAGAGGCTCTTTAGCTGAATTATTCGACTTTTATTGGTTGAAAAATTTGTGCCAGGAATAGGCGAGTACATCAGGAAGCTGATCCCTGAAAAGAGGCGATCGCTATAAATTGAACAAAAGAAAACTATCCTAATGGCAATGTGGATACGGGGTCCCACTGAGTTTCGACTCTGCTATGGCTCGTATGACCTCAAGACGCTCTGCTCATCTTGCTTTCTGAAGTGGATGATTAGTCGATCTTTAACCTTCGAAGATTGCCAGATTGAATGAAACGTTGATATAACACAGGTGAACTCAGATTGCAATCATTCGCTTATTCCCTAACTTTTTCCTGGATCTCCCTTTTGGGTTTTCAATCCACCGGGATTCCCATTTTTGCCTGAGCCACCCTTTCGGGTTTTCGACTCACCAGGTGTACTTTTTTTTTTATATCCCTAATTTTTGCCCGAACCTCTTTATTTATTTTTTGGTTCGTCGGGATGCCCTTTTTTGCCTGGACTCTTTTTCTTTTGTCCAGTAGGTCAATCATGCGAAGTATTTTTTAACTGCGTCTGAGTTGACAGGGGATGGGAAGTTTTCGCCATCCATGGTTGTTAGCATCAAAGCTCCTCCAGAGAAAACTCTTTTAACCATGTATGGACCCTCATAGTTCGGTGTCCATTTGCCCCTATGATCTATGTTGGGAGGAAGAATTCTTTTGAGTACCAATTCACCGACTTGATACTCCCGAGGGCGCACTTTCTGATCAAATGCTCTCTTCATCCGTCTCTGATATAGTTGGCCATGGCATATAGCTACCAGTCTCTTTTCCTTAACTAGGTTTAGCTGATTGTATCGGGAACGGACACATTCTGCTTCGTCCAGCTTAACATCCAGGGTTTTAATCCGTAGGTTGATGGCTTCCTCAAGTCCTAGGATACAAGCTTCGTATTCGGCTTCATTGTTG
Organism: Lathyrus oleraceus; assembly: GCF_024323335.1. Lineage (NCBI taxonomy): Eukaryota > Viridiplantae > Streptophyta > Magnoliopsida > Fabales > Fabaceae > Lathyrus > Lathyrus oleraceus. The sequence goes on from NC_066584.1 coordinate 247,793,372, forward strand.
GTGTAGGGAAAAGTTATTTTGGCACAAAATGGCATATGAACCCCCTCCGGCGTGATCAACGTTGCACCAACTCCGCGACCATTGACGTTGACTGCCCCATCAAACATCATAATCCATTTGGATTCGGGGTCAGGCCCCTCCTCCGGGAGTGGTTCCTCGCAATCTTTCGATTTGAGAAACATGATGTCTTCATCAGGAAAGTCGAACCTCATAGGTTGGTAATCATCAATCGGTTGCTCTGCAAGATAGTCTGACAAGACACTTCCTTTGATGGCTTTTTGTGAAGTGTATTGGATGTCATACTCCGTCAGTATCATTTGCCACCTAGAAACCTTTCCGGTAAGCGCCGGCTTTTCAAAAATATACTTGACTGGACCCATCTTTGATATCAATAGAGTCGTGTGAGTCAACATATACTGTCTTAGTCGGCAAGCAGCCCATGCCAAAGCGCAGCAAGTTTTCTCGAGCAGTGAGTATCTTTGTTCACAGTCGGTAAACTTTTTGCTAAGGTAGTATATTGCATGCTCTTTTCGACCTGACTCGTCATGCTGACCAAGCACACAACCCATTGACCTTTCTAACACAGTCAAGTACATGATCCTTTATCTTTCCCGTATTTTACCGCTTTCTTTGATTTTCATCGCCATGTCAAGATGAGTTCGGCGTAACTTCTGCTTCACCGGCGGCATATCTTCATCCAACGGTAACCTGTGCACAACGATGTTTGTATCCAAACTTGGCATATCTTGATAGGACCAAGCAAAGATGTCGACGTGCTCACGAAGCATACTGATCAACTGTTCTTTCACCTCGGCCTGTAGACTGGCCCCGATCTTGATCTCTTTCTTGTCGTCTTCGGTGCCAATGTTGACGGTCTCAATCACCTCGTGATAAGGTGTAATAGCTCGGTCCTCCTGTTTCAACAACCTGGCTAACTCTTCAGGCAATTCACAATCTTCCTCAACCCCTTCTTCGGCTTGATAGATAGGATTGTCGAAGTCATACTTGGCCATAGCAGTGTCGTTAGCAGTGAGATCCGGGTGATCATCTCTGCATGATGGAGGATCATGTTTTACCTTAGAACGAGAGATTTTTGGAAGGAAGAACGAAAGAGAAACATTTCCATTTTTTGTAAAAGTAAAATAGTTGAAAGAAAGAGAACACAAAATTGTTTGCAAAAGTTGTCCTTTATTGATGATGAAAATAATTGCGAAATGTAACTAAATGGATGGCCCTACAGATGAGTCATTACACCTTGGGCAAAGTGTAAGACTTTATTATGCATGTAATAAAAGGAAAACAATAAAAATTACTCCTTCAGTAGAGTAACCCGGACGACTTTTTCGGACGACCAATTGTAGAGCTTTTCTCCCGGGACACACGGGCGAATCCAGCTATCTAAGTCACAGTCGCTGTCAGCCTTGTCTTCATCTGCAGCATTGAAGATGTGGGGAGAAACCAAACCCCCGCTGGAGAAAGTATCGGCTTCATTCTTATGAGACTCCGGAGTAAACCCCAATCCAAACTTGTCTTCTTTGATGACTGGATCCACAAATTTTCCCCAACCTTAGGCATTACCAGCTTTAACCACTTCAACAGCTTGCTTGTATGAAGAGATAGAAGTCCCGACCTTCTCAATCTTAGGTGAAAAAATAGCTTTGGGCGCGACCTCACTGATGTTTATGGCTTTGAAGCCCTGACACAGCATCTCATGCATCTCGCCATCCATCTCCACATACTTAAATGTAGACAGGTGGCTAACAAAAATATCCTCTTCACCACAGACAGTGACGACCTGACCCTCTAGTTCATATTTGAGCTTCTGGTGGAAGGTAGAAGTAACAGCACCGGAAGCATGAATCCAGGGCCGACCTAGCAGACATCTATAGGCAGGCTGGATATCCATCACATAAAAGGTGCTCTTGAACACCTGCGGTCCAATCTTAACTGGCAACTCAACTTCGCAAAAAATAGCTCTCTTAGAGCCATCAAAAGCCTGCACAACTAAGTTACTTGGCCTCAGGATGATGCCATCGCAATCCAACTTCATTAAGGCTTTCTTTGGAAGAACATTCAGAGAAGCGCCAGTATCAACCAAAACATGGGAAAGCACCACCCCTTTGCATTCCATTGTGATATGCAAGGCTTTATTGTGATTCCTGCCCTCAGATGTCAGGTCATAGTCGGTGAAACCTAGCCCATGGCCAGCGTTTATATTTGAAACTACCGACTCCAGCTGGTTAACAGTTATCTCTGGTGGAACATAGGCCATATTCAATACTTTCAACAAGGCCGCTCTGTGCGCCTCAGAGCACATCAATAATGAGATAATAGAGATCTTTGAGGGTGTCTGATTTAGCTGGTCGACTACCTTGTAGTCACTTTTCTTGATAATCCTCATAAACTCATCCATTTCCTTCTCGAATGCGGTCTTAGGAGGAGCTTCCTCAGTAGTAACCTCTTTGGTGGCTACCTGTTTTCCTTTAGCCTTGGCGGCTGCCTCAGCTTCAGTATTCATGTGCAATGTTGATGGTGCAAATAGGCGTCCACTGCGGGTGAAGCCACCAACCCCTCCAACATTGTCTACAGCGGAGCTACCAATGTCAATGTCTTCATCGTTAACTTTCCGCCCCTGGAGGTAGATATCAGCCCCATAGTGCCACGGGATAGCACTGTCTTTCTCATACGGAACAGGTCCTGGTACCGTGATGGTGGCCGGACTAACCAAAGCCGGTTGAGGGCTGTCAGAGTAAACTGTAACTGGTGTTGGACTTTTGACGTTCACCGTTGCTGGTTCTGTACTTTCTGGGAAATATACTGTTATCGGAGCGGGTCTCTCGGGAACATATATTTCTTCAGGAGTGAAATAAATCGTCACTGTCGACACATCATTCTTCACTGGACGGGTCTGGTCAAACTGAAGACAACCTTCATCTATTAGTTGCTGGATACCCCTTCTCAAACTGTCACATCCGTTCTCGGCAGCTTGACAATCTCTGCACTTTTCACCACAGCCCGGGAAAATCTGTCCTTTCAAGAGTCGGTCTTTGACCACCGATAGCGAAGTCTTCACTTTAGTCATATCAAAAACCAAATTCAAAGTTTCCCCACCATCAACAGCGTTAATCCTCTGCCCGCCGTGGGCTGGCATCGGGTTTTGGATAATATTAGGCACCAGATAAAAATTGATAGCCTTGGCATCTCTCAAATCTTGCACCTTTAGCTGGAGAGCCTTGCAATTATCTGTAGTATGGCCAGGTGCGTTGGAGTGAAAAACACATCTGGCGTTGACATCATAACCTCTAGGAAAATTATTGGGATCGATTGGTGGGGCCAGAGTTCTTAACGTAACAAGATTCAGGTCAATCAGCCTGGGGAGTAATATAGAATAAGGCATTGGGATTGGCTCAATGACCCGGTCAGTCTGCCTTGGACGTTGTTGATAGTGTCTCTGTTGACCCGGATTACCTCCTTGTTGTTGATTGTTGTACCTGGGTTGCTGTTGCGGATGATATTGCGGTTGCTGTTGAGGAGCAGGTGTAGGAATAGTGACTGCGGCCACTTAATCTTGATAATAATTAGGGCGTCCTCTGCCCCTGCCTCTGTCGGCATACACAGCGCTTGTCTCGCCTTCTCTTCTTCGCTGACCGTTACCAGCAAACGGTTTCTTGGGAGCACTATTGTCTTGAATTCAGCCCATCTTCAACAGACTCTCGATTCTTTCTCCAGCAACTACTATCTCTGCAAAGTTGATTGACGGGCAAGCAGCCAATCTCTCAATATAATTGCCTTGAAGAGTGTTCATGAACATGTCCGCCATCTCCCTTTCAGACATAGGGGGTTGGACGGACGCAGCAATTTATCTCCAACGTTGAGCATATTCTCTAAAGGTCTCCTTGGCATTCTGAGACATTCCTTGCAACAAGGTCCGATTTGGAGCCATGTCCAAGTTGTATTGATATTGCTTGACAAAATCCTCTGCCAAGTCTTTCCAGCTCTTGATGGTAGTACGGGACAAATGAGAATACCATTCACGAGAAGCTCCAGTTAGATTGTCTTCAAAATAGTACATCCACAGCTTTTCATCTTCCGTGTGAGCTCCCAACCTTCCCAAATAAGATTGGAGATGAGTGCGTGGGCAAGAAGCCCTGTTGTATTTCTAAAAAGTAGGGGGTTTAAACTTGTGAGGAATCCTTACTCCCTGAACCAGACCAAGATTTGTAACATCAAAACCTAAGGAATTTTGAGACTCCAAAGATTTGAGCTTCTCAGCAAGCTCATCCATACGGCGAGTGGTCTCGTGAGTTTCGTCGTGCACAGAGAATTGATCATACTGATAATCTTCAGTAACGGGGCGTCCGTTAATCCGAATTCCTTGATTCACATCGTACCTTCCGCCAATACCATTTCCAACATTCCCCGTGTTGCCAACATTACCCGGGTTTCCATCAGCATTTGCGTTACCCGCATTACCAGCGTTCACAGGGTTATCAGCGTTCCCAAGGTTACCAGGGTTCCCCTCAGCATTTGGTATCTCTACCTCTGGATTGGGCCTCGGTTGCTCAACCAACTCCCTCAGCTTTTCCTGGCCTTCTGCCATACCAGTCATCAATGTCATGAACTGATCCATCCTTTCACGCATATCAGCCAGCTCTTTCTGTACCTGGTCCATCACTAGTTGCGGACGATTTTCCTTTGTCGGATACCTGTGGACTCGCTTGGGACCAATAATGCCTGAAACAGGGAACAAACTTTAGACACTGCGGTGACACCTGCAAAACAGACAAGGGTTAATATGCATGGTATGCGATGCGCTGCTTATTCAATTTTAAGGCGCCCCCCCTTTGAAAGGGAATACCCTGCAAATGAATAAGCATGAGATGTTGGATGCAAATATGCAGATGATGTTATGCAATGCAAAGGAATGTCAATCAGGATTGCTGTATCTGCTTGAACATCTGTCGGGTTGCACTGTCTGAAGAGAAACCCACTGAGGAATATAATACAAGATCACAACTCTGCTCCAGAAAACCGGGTTGGTTGGAGGTTAAAGTTTCCTGAATTTATCCCACCCCTCACTGGTAGGTTCTAAGAACAGAAGTTTGTCAAATTTGGCCCTTCAGTCGAGAATAATACGTTTACCACTGAAGGTTTGGCATTATTACGGGATAAAAGACCTCCACTGACTCCCCTCAACAGTACATCCTAATAGCAAGTTCCCAGTCTCAGGGTCCTCGGATTGATCATCGAGAATGCGCCCACCAGAGCTAACATAATCACGTCTCGGAGGAGAGGCCTCGACTGAGTTCTCGGGAAATGGTCACCAGAGTCGACGATTTCTAGAGGAACATCATGTCCTTACGGAACACCCGTAGGACAGAACATATCCAAAAGAAACCTCGTCTGGGTGTGGGTTTTCATGAACGACTTAACGTAGCAACATGCCACGCAAGCCTCATGACTATCCACTCTAAAACCTGTGTGTACACTCAAGCCTGGGTAATGGGCTTATCTCTCATAGAACATCCCATCCCAAAAACAGAACCAACAGATATAGCAATCATATGTACACAATGCAATAAGATAAGGCAGGTACATAAATAACTGTACAAAAGCATGAACACCCAATAAACAAACAACCTACAAAAGCTAGGAGGGACTCGCTTAGGGAAACCGGTTCCCCAGCAGAGTCGCCAGCTGTCGCAACCTACCTGTGAAAAAAACAACCGGCGAAAAAGGAAAGACAGAAGAGTCACCACCGTGCGTTATTTATCCCAAAGGAGGGAAAGGAAACGCTCGAAGTAAACCTGGAAATAGGAAAGGAAAAGACAAGGTCTCGCAACCAAATCTTGGGTTCGGGAGTCGGTTATGCGAAGGGAAGGTATTAGCACCCCTACGCATCCGTAGTACTCTACGGGATCCACTCTTGTAGTTCTTGTCTAAAGGGTGTGGGTTATCTAATGTACTATTTACTAAAAAAAGGGTCAAAAGGAAATGACTCGCACGGATGTCGCATCCACTGCAACGTATCCCATCTGAATATGAGAATCAGAGTCTTCGTAGCTCGGCTGCCTATGGGTTATGGGGGAGTGTATGCTCGCTAAGACGTCGCGTCTTATGCCTACGTATCTCATCTGGAATGAGAATCAGAGCAATCTGTAGTTCGGCTAACTACGGGGTAAGGGTTGGGATGAACGACGTTACTACGCAATCTATCGGATGCTCGACCTTTGGAGACTTACTCGCCTGTAGTAGAAGGAGATAACGTGTTCTTAGGAGAAGAAAAATCAATGAGTTGTTGGTGTTGAGGAACGCTCATGAAAAAGGGGTAATGAGGATAAGACCTCATAGCTCTTAACCCTGGACAGGGTGAGCTCATGACAAAAAGTGGGGGTTCAGAAAGGTGAAACCCTCTCCACTGACTGACCGGACAAAAAATCTGGGGTTTTTGTTCTGAAGCGTCGACACGTAGTGTGATCTTAAAGAACGATGCACTGAATAACGGGGGATCTTATCCGCCAATTGCCTTTGCATGGAGGTCTTTGGGCAAAAAAGTAGTAAAATACGGGAAAGATAAAGGGGGTTAAGAGATCTACCACACGGATAAAGATCTGAAGCAACAGCAAATAAAGAGATAAGAAACCCAGAGATCTCTCAAGCTAGCACCATCAAAGAAAGCGAGTCAGTACAGGTAATCGGAATAAACCTCCAGGTCGTATCCCACAAATAAAGTGGAACACCAGGCAAGCCATCTCTGCAAGAGTCATATGAGCCCGCACAAAACAAAACTCAACAAACAGGTTAGAGAAACAAGATAGGGTAATCAAGAGTTGCCCCTAAATCAAAATGTAACCACATGAATCATGCCATTAAAATTCACAAAAAGCTCAAAAAAAGCAACCAAGGGTAGGAGGCCTAAACCTCTTGTCAAACACATGCATCAAAATGGTATCAAATTCACCCATAATACCTCATACATTCAGAGCATTCAAATTAAAAGCATAAAGTAATGGGAATAAGGCAAACCTGACTGGAGAGATCAAATGAAATTGAATTGCCCGGTTGAGTTTGCAAAGCAATCTGAGGGTTTATATGAGATGGAATTGGTTCTTTGCAGATGAGTTCCCTTCAGTCTCTGGAGGTTGCTCTGAACTCTGTTAGCTCTTCTCTCACTATCTTTTTCCCAGCCAGGGTAATAGAAATAGAATGGCCTTTTGTTTCACTGAAACTCTGAATTTATAACCTGATTTTTGTGGACCTGTGGGATCAAATGAGAGAGGCCCAAGTCCAAAAAATTTCTGTTATATTTTATTTATTTATTTATTTATTATTATTAATATTTTTTCTTTTTTTTTCTTTTTTTTTCTTTTTTTTCTTTTCTTATCTTTTTTTTTCTTTTTTTTTTAAAACACGTGGGCTTCGCCTAGCGAGCATGAGAGTTCAAGAAATTCCTCTAAGCGTAGGTGATTCTGGTGGCTTTTCTTGGGACTCACTAGGCGACCCATTCTGCTCGCCTAGCGAGCATGACAGCTCATGAACAAACTTTTGCTCCTTTAAGATTAACATTTTGACTGATGAATAGACCCCATTTGAACATGTTGGAAGTATCTCAAGCCATTCCCTTGTGTTGACTGATCACCCAGATAGGACCCACAAAGTATCCTAGATGATGTTCAAGCTTCTTGGAGCTAATCCCGATTGACATGATGAAATGCAATGTATCTAATTCTGATTGATAATGATGAAATGCAATGTGAAATGTTAAATGATCTAAAAATGAATGCATGAATGAGGAGGGCAAATTTTGGGGTGTTACACGGTGTTCCTTAGTTACTCTATTTCTCATCAATCTGTCCTTTGTGTGTGACCCTGTAGGTTTTCGCGACGTTGGCAATTATATTAAATCACGCATTTAACATAATAAACAGTGAGCGGTGTCTAGCAACACATCACTGCTACCCAAGACACGAAAATGTCATGTGGTCTGACAAATCCTTCTGTGATAATAATTATGTGTATAATTACCCTTTTGCCCTTATGTCTATATTGAGCACAAGGCATAGACCGTGTCATCCTTGTCCAGTTCAATATTGGGCCCATAGACATTTATCATGTTACGCAGGATGGGCAAATTCCATCTAGGTCACTCATGTCCCTTAGCATGCTTCGTGGAGTACCCATCAAATGTCTTTATGGTTATCTAGTTACGGACAATGTTGGATCAGCAATAAAGCACTCGACTCTACATCTAGGGTCCATAGTGGTTTCAGGTCGAAGAGTGGTATACACCATTATCACCATGAGAATAACTTATGACACTTTGCATAACATTCTATATAGTATTCTCATAGCGGGTCAATCCAGTATGAATATTACTCTTAATATTCATACATATGTTTAAGACTTGATAACTCTTTATCCATGATCCATGAGACGTGATAATCAGTCTACAAACATAATAGTCTTCATGCTTTAATGTTATCCCACTACACAATAAAGCTTGACTACGGATACTTTAAGAATAGTGTCCTTATGTTTAATGTGATCTCATGATTAAGTCATACTTGATACATTAAACGGACTATCTATTCCAGGGACTTTATTAAACAAACATAATAAAGAAAAATGTCTTTTATTATTAATAAATAATTCGATACAAGTACCAAAAGTATTGGCCTCTAGGGCTTACACCAACAATCGGCCCTTCACCCTTGGATGCTTCGGCCTCGGCAGCCTTATTATTGTCAATAACCTTCGTCAACCCAGGAGCAGTTGTCATGGTCGGAGTGGCGAGTACAGTTACCCCTACTTGCAGAGTCCGCATAAGAGTTACCTTCTCTTTAGGTGAGATAATTGTGGGTGCTGGAGACACCCTAGGAGTGTATTTAGGAGCGAATACATGGCCACTTTGAGTCATGCCTCCCGTTCCAGCAATGTTGATGATTTATGTGTCAGGAATGAGGATTTCTTTTCCTCCCAAATACGTTGTGGTCTTATAATTCCAAGGCACTGCCTTAGTATTCTGATACGGAAACGGAGTTGGAACACAAAAATGAATCGGTTGAATCCTCCTGGGGGGAGCTTCAACATTCTTTTTCCTGTATACTATTGTTATTGGTTTGATTACTGCCACCTCTTCTGCCGCTTGAGATTTGGAGAAATATATTAACCCTTGATCCATCAGCCCTTGCACACACCTTTTCAACTGCTCGCAATTATCTGGATCGAACCCACATATTGTGCAATCATCATGTACCCCTTCTAGAAACCCAAACTGTTCAAGCCTCTGTAATATAATAGAGATCAGAGTCTTTACCTCTTTAACCCTCAGTATAACTTTGGTATTTTCCTCTTCAATCATGGCGTGGACTGCCGCACCGTCATAATTTGGCAAAGGATTTGTCTTTACGTTCAGTTTTTCTTTGGAAAATGACAGAATCCCTTGGTCAATTAACTCTTGGATCCTCTTTTTGAGGGTCCAACAGTCCTCGGTGGAATGTCCTATATACCCTGTGTGGTAAGTGCATGTGGCATTAGGATTGTGGCGCCAATTGAAAGGAGGAGAAGTTGTCGGCAATTCCCTTGGTACAATAGCTCCCACATGTATTAGATACGGTACTAATTCTGCATATGGCACCGGGATCTTATTAAACTAGGGACAGTTACCAAAGTTGCCTCTGTTATTCTGACCTCGGTTTTGCCCTCTGTTATCGCTATTATATTGTTGATTTGGATTTTTCTGAGCAGGTGTTGATTGTTGACTGTCTTTCTGCGGTTGATACTGGAAGGGAGGTTGCTGGTATTAAGCTGCGGCGACGTACAGATACGGTTAATATGGCATAGGGGCTGTCGGAAATTGATATCGGGGGCGAGCCCTCGCCGTTATAGCATTTTCTTCCCCCTCCTTCTTTTTAGCGAAGCCCCCATGCGGTCTCTTGTTGGTTGTCTGTTGTGCGGTCGTGTCTGTTATTTTCCCAGATTTCAGCCAACTTTCAACATGTTCCCCAATGGTTACCTTGTCAGTAAAATTTGTCGATGAACTGCCAATCATCTTTTCAAAATACAACCCTTGCAGCATACCCATGAAGATGTCCACCAATTCGTTGTCAGATAATGCTGGCCGAACCCTAGACGCCATTTCGCGCCAACGTTGAGCATATTCCTTGAAGGTTTCATTAGATCTTTGCGACTGATTCTGTAATTGAAGCCTTGTTGGAGCCATGTCAAGGTTGTACTTATATTGTTTTAAGAATGCCTCGGAGAGTTCCCTCCACGACGGGATCTTTGAACGCTCCAAACTCATGTACCAATCCAAGGAGGCCCCAGCCAGGCTATCTTGGAAGCAATGAATCAAGAGGTTTTTGTCATCAATGTGTGAAGCCATCTTCATGCAGTACATGGTGAGGTGACTGCGGGGACAACTAAGGCCTTTGTATTTGGGAAGGTCGGGCACCTTGAATTTCTGAGGTAGCACCATATTCGGGACCAGGCAAAGGTCTTGAGCATCTATGCCAAAGGAAGAGAAACCCTCAATGACCCTTATTATGTCGTCCAAGAGCTGGTAATCCGCAGGTCTAGCCGGTCAAGAAGCTTCGGGAGCGATCGGTGCAGGCACGTTTAGGGTGAACCACATCTGAGGCGGGTAGGAGAAACCCGGTGGCACGGTCTGAGCAACATTAGCAGGCTAAAGATATTGCATTCCAGGCTGAGCATTAGGGGCCTGAGGTGCCCTTGTCTACACGTACTGGGATGCAGGGTACGTCATCATGGGCATGGAGTTTTCCCCTGGGTAACCAAAGGGGAAAGCTGGGACCTGACCAGTGCTCGCAGCTTGAGCGGTCGAATTGGGAAGCTGAAAGTGAAGGTGCGGGCCTCAATAGTTCTCTTCATCATTGGGGAGGTCGTCAAGAGCCTGACCTTGGTTGTTATCCGGATCAACGGCATCAACCGGAGTAGTTTGGAGAGTGGGAAGGGCCCACGGGAAACCAGCGTTCCCAGCAGCAGCAGTGGCAGCAAGAGTCGAGTAAGGGAAGAAAGCTCCCCCACTAGCGAGACTAGTAGCTAGATGTGGGGGCGTTCCCCATGGGTAGGCAGCAGCAAGCCTAGAAGAGTCCATGGGGACCATCTGATGGTTCCCAAAGTTAGGCACAACAGTTTCCGCTGGAGTGTCGACGGTAGTGCCAGTAGCAGCATCAGGAATGGTCACCCCAGCAGCACGGGTGACGTTGGCGGCAGTAGAGGCAAGGTTCCTTTGAGACTGGAGGATCTCGAGAATAGTCTCCATATTCCCCCTAAATAGGTTCATCTCACCTTGCACCTGGGCAAGGGATTCGCAGACGGCAGCATTGTCAACTTCGTATTCGACCATGATTCTAGACTTGTTGGAACATGTGTAGTACGGATGATGAGTCGTGGTTGTTGCTGCGGAAAAACGGCGAGTGTAAGCATTTTGTTTTCTGACGGCTTTATGCTATGAATGTAATAAATGCATATTTAACAAGTAAAAAAATATTATTTCTAGTGTGCCAGTGTGCATACATAGTCATACAACGAGCAGGGATAAGACAACAGAAGCATTTCAACAAAATCTCTTTTTATTTATTTGAAAGACAAGTAGTACAAATTATTACAACTCGAGGTCATTTTGATGCACTAGCATGGAGATCAAACTTGATCCTTTCCATAATAACCCTATATACAGAAACGAAATGAAAAACAATCCTCGGGGTGTTGTGAGGAAACATGTCAGCATATGCTTTCTTCAACAACCCAGGAAGGTCCTCGAGTGATTGGCTAGCAAATTCGGCCAAGCGGGCATGTCTGTCGGTCCAATACTGAGCATCTCTGATGAGGTTGTGTAGCAAGGAAAGACTATGTCCGCTAAGGATATCCTGCACAAATTCTTCTTTCTGGTCTAAGAGAACTTGCAAGTGACGACTCTGAATCTCCCATTGGGTAGCTTCCTCTTGTAACTGTTTCCTTTCTTCCAAGTTTCGATGGGCCTGGCGATTCAAAGATTGTATCTCTTCAAACCTTTTGTCGATGTCACTCTGGAGTTGTGCGAGGGTTGTTTCTAGCTTCTTGGCGCGGGCTTGCTCGTCCTTCAATTCCTTCTGTGATTTCTCCAATAGGTCTTATAGAGATTTGATTTGGCCTTGGTAGTCAATCTCTCGCTTGCAGGCTCGATCCTGGGCTTCGGATAACTCTTTCTTCTTGTTTGCAATGGTCTCAAAAGATCCTTTCAGAGCGTATCCCACCTTTCTCCTTTTGTTTTGCTCAATCTGGATATCAGTATCTACTTTGTTGAACCTTTCCCTCTTCTGACTGAGACTGGCCTTCAGGGTGTTCTTTTTTGAGGTGACTTTTATCAGGCTGTAACAGAGACTGACATTCTCTTTTTCCAACTTCTTGATAATTTCTTTAAGGAGATCCACTTCAGAAGTGACGGCGGCAGGTGGCTTGGGGGTTTTGATACACATGGAAGGTTCCCACGAGTACGGCAGTTTGATCATCTTGGCCCTTAACTTCACCCAATCAACATAGGAGGTAGTCACGGTACACAGTTGTTTGCCTAGCTCTTTCTTTCCCACTCGTTGTATTTTTCCCCATGCTCTACGCACTTTCTTCATCAGCTCTCGACTCTCAACCCCTTCGGCTAAAAGCAGTTCTTCCAACAGACGGTCTTCGGGTTTCTCTTTGAGCGGATATCCCAATTGACGTAATGAGAGAACGGGATTATAGTTGATCAAACCCCCTTTTGTACTGATAAGAGGAACATTTGGGAACTCCCCACATCGGAATATCAACTCCACTCTCAAGTAATCGAAACTAAACCAGACAACATCCTCAGCATCTAATGACATCAACCTTTGTGACCATTTCAGATCACCCACATTATCAACAAACGGCCCTTTCTTCAGGAGATGGGACACAATCCATTTCTAAAGCAAAGTAATGCAGCAAGTGATGGTTCCCCCTTTCTTCATGTTTCTCCAATGGAAGGAGAAGAATACATCAGCTAGTAAGGTGGGAATTGGGTTCTGGGAGATGAATATGGTGATAGCGATTTTGTCAACGAAGCCTTCAACATTCGGGAATAACACCAATCCATAGATGAGTAATGCAAAGCTGGCGTAAAATGTGTCCCAGCTTCCACTGTTAGCAAACATAGCGGCGTTCTCGAATAAGAATTTTGATGGTAGGCCCTGCGTGTTACCCTTAATTTGGAGAGTGGACTCGACTAGATCCTTCTTCATGCACAAGGCTTGAGCTATATTTGAGGAATCTGGGAAGTCCTCCTCAATCATGTAGGGAGCTTGGTTTTTGACTGGTAACTGTAGTAGATGGGCGAACTCCTCTAGTGTGGGAGCTAAGAGAAAGTCCTGGAACGTGAAGCAGTGTAAAGTGGGGTCATAAAACTGTGCGAACGTGAACATCAACCATGAATCCTCCTTGGTAGACAAAACCCCCAACAGGTTGCCATAGGCTTGCTTGAAGGCTATTCGATAATCTTCAGTGAGGCACTCGCTGAGCTTCCTCAACTCATCGGCCTTGGAGTCTCTCAATTTGTACTGATAGGTTTTTCTTCAATCGGTTTTATCCATGGCTGCACTGACAATAACAACTGGCACAGTAGGTCCCTGAAAAATGCAAATGTAACATGTAATGGTTAATGTGATGATGTAATGATGTTATGCGATGCAATGATGGAGGGGTATCAGATAGTTAGAATTCTGGCATGCTCTGGATAAACTGCATAATCTGTCTGTTGCAGGTTCAAAGGTTCGACGTATACACAAGAATACGAGTATGAAGAGTCTTGGTTTCCTGCAAGAAATACCCATATCCCCTCACAGGTGTGTACTATCCTCAAAGGGTGGTCCTAAAAGGTCCCTAGAGTCAACGACCCAATTTGAGATACCATTGTCTTGGACGAATGACTCATCGGACAATGATGCTCCCAAAAGGATCTACTCTAGGTGTGACATCTCGTGTCAACCATAATCGCGGAATAACTCCATGGAGGTCAAACACGACTCTAGTCATGTTACTATCTTGTGTGTGTACTCTAGCTCGGGTGTAGAGCTCCTCTCTCATGTATCCACAACCCAACCCAAACAACAACATATATAGATATCCAGGATCCAGAATGTAATAATAAAGTAAATAGCAAATAAAATAAAGCGAGTAAGGTATAAAGATGAACACCTAGAAACTAGTGAGAAAATAACCTAAACTAGGCTCGACTCCTTTTAGCGACTAGGAAGTACTCCAAGTAGCGAAGTGTCCCTAGCAGAGTCGCCAGCTGAAGCTAGCAGAAATATACCCAAATGTATCGCACGCTCGAACATACAACAGAGTCGCCATCGAACTTCATTTATCCCCAAAGGGAAGGGAAAACATCGATAAAACCCAGGGGAAAGAGATATACTGGGTAAGGAAGTCGGTTATGCAAGGGTAAGGTATTAGCACCCCAAATATCCATGGTACTCCATGGGAACCGTTTTGATTGTTCCCGCTCGAATAGGTGTTAACTAAAGATTACTCGCAAAAGAATGGGAAAAGGAAAGAAATAGATAAAGTGCTCGGTGAGGATTGGGGCCCTCATGCCTACGTATCCTCATAGTGCAATGAGGAATTTAGAGCTTCGTAGTTCAAGGAACTAGAGGCATGAGGTGGAAAGAAGTGTGATAGAAGGTATGATCTGAACCGAAGGATTGTGTTGTTTGAACTCTAAAAAGGGATGACGACGTGAACCCAAGAGTAAATAGGTATGAACCGACAAGTGAGGGCGTAGAGCACTTATATCAATGTACTAGAACAATCGAAAAAGAGAGGAATTAGGTGTTTGGGGTAAGGGCCAAACAACTCTTGGTTCACAAGGAGGTACAAGATGGAGCACAAAGATATAGTGTATTTGGCTCAAAGATAACTGGAATATCACATGGAGCGAATGAAGATACAATATGAGTGTATCATGGGATAAATGGAATGAAGTGACCGAAGTCACAGAATAGAAGAAATTGGTAACAAGTGACTGAATAAGTATTGTTTGAAATTGAAAGGTGAAAGTGTATTGGAATCCATAAGATAAATGAGATTTCTACCATAGAGGGAAACAGCGTTAACCGATACGTGGACTAGTAGGCCGCCACTGTGGGGTTTTGGCTAAAAAAGGAAGAAATTAAATGTTTGGGATGAGAGCCAAACAACTCTAGGTATGAAATGCAGACTATTCATTAGGTGTCCTAAAAGGGTATGTATGGAATTCCAAAGAAAGTGTATTTCGATGTCAAAAAGACAGATATGCCACTGGGTGAACAGTTTATGATCGAAGGTAGGTAATGAATATTGAAAGATATGAATGGTGCCCTAAGGCGAAGGAGGAATAATTAGAAGTATGCTCGTCAAGGGTTCGCATCCTCGTGCCTACGTATTCTCATTGTGCAATGAGAAAGTCAGAGCAATCGTAGTTCAGAACTACGAGAATAGAGGGAGAGAGATGTTTGTCTAAGCAACAGGGACTCACAAGACAAACACCAAGTCAAGGAAGGATTATAGTGTTGGGATGCAAGGAGTAGTGTATCACTTGCTGGGGAATCCACAATTCGAGATCTAATCATGATAGTATCTTGGATCCAAGAGAAGGATATACCCTTAATCGAAGAGCAAGGTAGGTATGTTAGTCTAGAAAGAATGAATTAAATGTTTGGGATGAGAGCCAAACAAATCTTGATTATAGAGATGGACTGTCATCAGGACGTCCTAAAAGGATATACAAGGAGTCCAAGGAGAAATACAATTGATCTCAAAAGGATGGTATTGGTTGAGTGAATGGAGAGTGATCCATGGGATAGAGAAGGTAGATTGATAAATAAGATAGCTCGCGAAGAAACTGGGTTCTCCTGCCTACGTACCCTTATAGTGCAATAAGGAAATCAAAGCTTTCGTAGTTCAGCCCACTAGGGCTGAAAACAAGATGATGGAGGCAAAAGAAATGAATGATTGAGATTGAATTGATTAGAATGGAATGGAAAGTGAAGTAATGAGAGACTTGACAGTTGATTGATAGGAATCACACTAAAGTCTATGAATAAGGGAGAACGCTTTGAATATTTGGGGCATACGTCCCATACGCAAAGTCGTTATAGACAAGGGTAGGAGAGACTCCCTTTCATCATCCCTCATTACTTAAGACTTGAAACGCATGATACTTCTCTTGACTGACAAGTTGCTGGTGAAGAACCTTTGTTGTTGATCCTTGTGTTGATGTTGAACTTGTATGAAGAAGACTTGGTAGTTTAATCGATTCGTATTGTACTAAAGTCTATGAATAAGGGCGAACGCTTTGAATATTTGGGGCATACGCCCCATACGCAAAGTCGCTCTAGACAAGGGTATGAGAGACTCCCTCTCATCATTCCTTATTACTTAAGGCTCGTTTCATACAATTTGAATCGTATTTACCAAGTGTTGACCTTTGACTTGTCTTGTATAATCCGCTGCTTGGTGTGACTGAGGATGCCTTGATTTAAGATCTTGATTTGAGGCCTTGTGCTCCACAGCTTGAAAGAAAAGTCTTATTAAGTGATCAAGGGGCTTTTGGTCACTCAATTTAGATTGTGAGATTATACAAGTTCAAAGGATTTAATTAATCAAAATTGCTTTTGATCAATTTAATCATGGGTTTTGTTTTGTTTTTAGGGAACTAAGTTTGGATCTAATTGAAGTTAGTGATTGTTAGAAACTACCCTAAGGGATCATGCAATTCTAGCACAAAAGTACAAAATTTGGCCCATAAGGGCAAAATGGTCAATTGCAAAATACATCAAATTCTAACCATGGTTTAAAGTTGATTAAATACTAAATATTGAATTCTAATCCTAATGTTGAAAATGGGATGATTCTATATTCAATCAAAGACTAATTAAAATCTAATCAAGGTCCTAATTAAAATTCTAATAAAAAGTCCTAATTAAAATTATAATAAAACCCTAATTAAAAGCTGAAATCCTAAAACTCAAGATTTTATTCCTAATTGTCAAAATTAACCTAATTGATCTAATATTATCCTAATTATATTGCAAAAATCAATTAAGAAAATAAAAGAAAAAAAAGCAATTAAAATGGGGTATGACTTGAAAATGGGAGTGTAAAACAAAACTTGATTAATGGGCTGCAGGATGAGCCCAATGCAGTTTTTTGTTCAACAAGCAAATCAAAAAAAAAACTGGGGGTGTGAATTAAAAGTCAGGTTAATTGGCTGCCAGATAAGCCCGTCGTTGGTTTTTGTTCGGTCAATCCAACTCCAAAAACAAAGGGGGTATACACAGCAAAAATTGGAAATGGGCCATTTGAGCCGAAAACGCGTCCAAGCGCTCACAACAGGGAGGTGTATTAATGAAACGTGAGGTGAATTGGTAAAACAGCTAATGGGCCTGATAAAGCCCAAGATTCATTTTATTTCCTAAACCCTTGGGGGGTGCACTAGCAGAAGTGGTGTATGAGAAGTAAACATCATGGGCCTCAATGATTGAGCCCACTTCCTCATCTCTGTTGACTTATCCAAGTCAATAGAGTTTGAACCTCACTCAAAGCGCGCACCCTCAACACTTTCGGTCCACGCCGGCGCTGGTAGTAGCTTACAACCACAATAACGCCACCATTGGATGCACAATGACATGCTAATCACGAATATGGCAGTGGATTTGGGAAACAATCACAAAATTGGTCGAGTCGAGCCTAAACGATGGAAGAACCCTAGGTCTCTAACCTTAAATTAAATGGAGTTTATCATGAATTGATCTATAATACCATAGGGCTTTCACTCCCTAGCCTCAAAGCTACACTCTAGTACGCTCAGTGCAAGAAAACATTATAGAAGATAGATGGACTTAGCGGAGAAGACGATCGGAAACTTCAGCAGGTGAATTCTTGATCTCGTTTTGCACGTTCCTTCTTCCTATTTCTTCCTATTCTTCTTTTGAATTGAGAATGGTGAGCAATGCAGTGGTTAAGCTCGAGCTAAATTGAAGCTTCAATGTGAAGCTTCAATGGCTTTTAGAGAGAGAGAGCGAGAGAGAGAGAGAGAGAGAGAGAGAGAGAGAGCTTTGGTGAGGGTGAGGAAAGAGATTGCAGAGAGAATTTGCAAAGATTCGCACAAGGTTCCCAGGTCCTGAAAATGAGAGCTATGAATTTCTTAAATAGAGCTGAGGTTTGGAATTAGGTTAGGCTAGGAATGAGGTATGGAGTTAGTTAGAGAAGGCTTGGAATTAGTTGGTGATGACTCACTGAGTTAGTTGAGAACTCAGTTAGTTATGTTAGGGAAACTCAGTTAGTTAGTGACTTCATTTTGCCTTTGACTGCCTATTGCAGGTTGCCCCCTTAATTTTGCTTTGAATGGTGACCTATTGTAACAAGTAGGCTTATGCATTAGCTTGGTTCAGTTGAATCTCAATTGTGCCTATTGTTTGTGGTCAGTTTGATTGTACTTGGATTGGCTATGTTATGCATGAGATGAACTAGAACTAGTTGACATTAGCTAACTGAAGTGGAATTCACTTAACTGGCACCAAACCAAGAGAATTGTAGCACTAAAGAATGAACTAGAACTAATTTTGCTTAGACTTATTCATGATGCAATATGAATGCTCTGCTGCAGGACTTTGTTGGATGTTATGGTCATGACTGATGCACCATTAGACTCGAGCTGCAGATAGCTTCCAAGTGAATGACTTTTGCAGGCAAGGAAATGTCAATGCTTATTGCTGCAGATTTTTACTACTGATGATGATGACCTGGTATGCTAATGCACTCCATGCTTGTTTATGTGTTCACCAATGCTATCTTTGTCCTGTTGTCCACTATGTTGTTGTTTGCACGTCTAGTATTTGCTTTACACCTTCGTGTCATGGTGTAGCATTCATTATGGATAACCCTCCATTTTGAACTCGATGTATTGTCACACCTTGATGTTGGTAAGGATTCTGTTAGGTTCAAATGTTTCAATGTTGGAGTTGTTTTGGTTGTGTATGCTACAATTGGATGTGACTTGCATATGGTTTTGATTTGTGTCATGCTTTGGCTAGGTCTGAGCAAGCTGCTGACTTGACTCAATGTTTTGATGGTGCAAACTGTTATGCACTCTGCAGGTATTATTCTGTCTTGCAGTAGGGTGGCCATTTCCATTCTTAATTTGGTTCAGTGTTGGCTTAGGCAATGCTGTGATTTGCAGGTTCAGTCGGTGCAGCACAACACATAAAATGTCATTGATGTAGTACAAATCATGATTGGAGCCATGTTGAGGTACATCTCAATGTGTGGACTGATAAATGGATATGCATTTGATCTCTTGTTCCTGGCTCTAAACTTGTTTGCTTGTGCAGGCTTGGCATTGCAGCAAGTTGGTACAGCAGGGAAAATGGCTTTGAGTTGGTAATATGAATTTCAAATGAAGAATGATGTTGATACCTCTCTTGCTTGGTGCAAGATTATGGTGTACAGTTGATTCAACCTTGGCCTGTGCATGATGGCATGGTAGAGAGAATATTGATATTATTGACTTGTGAACATGTTCAGTTAGGTCTCAATGTTGCTGAACTCCCAAGATTTTATAGCAGTGTTTACATGCTGACTGTGTTGTAGCCTTGCATAGCAAAATGTACCACAGGTCTGATATCTTGGTTTGCCTTGGAAATGGTCTTGTTGGTACAGTTGCCTGCAATGCATTCTGCAGGTCTGAGCTTGTGTCACAGGGGCCTGTTAACCAATGTGTGGATGGTTGTGAAGCATTGCATCTTGGTAGCATGTAGTTGTCTTGGCTATCTCCCAACTTATTGCATTATAGCCTTGCAACTTTTGATTTTTGTGGGCTACTACAAGATAATGACATGTTGCAAGTGTAAGGTCTATCATGGTGAGTTCAAAGCTAACTTCATATGCATTGCTTTGTCAAATTAACCAAGCATGTACCATGTTTGATCATGTGTTTAGGATGTATGGTCTTGTGGTGAATGCAAGGCCCGTGCAGCAGGGTGAAAGTTGGTTGTTAAGGCAAATAAATCCAAGTGTTCAAGCTATGACCAAGTTCAAAACATGTTGGCATCAAAGTGAAGAATCAAGTTCAAATGGTTAAATCAAGATCAACATGGACATGGAGAATGAAATGAGAGTTAGGACTAGTCATTTAGTGATTAGGGATGACCAAGGACCATAGGTTGACTTTGGTCAAAGTTGACCAAAAAGTCAACAATTGGTCAACAATTCATTTTTCCTTGTATTTTTCAATGGATTGATGATCATGGTGAAATTTAGGGTATTAGGGTCTTGGGTTGACTTTGGTCAAAGTTGACCAAAGAGTCAACTGTTGACCAAAGTCAACAATTGGTCAAGATGTCAAATTTTGTATTTTATTGTGTGGAATCACATGTAATGGTTTAAAATGACATGGAATAGATTTAAATGGATTAACGAATGGTTTGAAGTTGGTTTCCAAGTTGTTTTTTGTTTTATGACTTGAATGTTGGACTTTGGAAAAATAACTTAACTGATAATGTACATGAACAAGGCCATCCAATGAGACCATAGGGTTAGGGTTTTGACATAGTGTTCATGAACCAATGGCATGACCAACAAGTGGCTTTAAACACAAGGGGTTAGGTTGTTCAAATGATCAGGACCAAAGGTGTATTCACAACCATATGAATAGAATCATTGACTTTGGACCAAGACCAATGTTCCAAGAAGGTTTAGGCCAAGCATATTGACAAAAAGTAAAGATTGAGGGGTAATGAATACATAATGAAGCCACCAAGTTCATCTGATTCCCCATCTTCTGATTAGGGCTTTGGAGACTAAGATAAGGCCTGATGAAGCTCCATGAAGTCGTGCCTTGAGGAATTAGGGCTTTGAAGGCCCTAGACTGTCTGGCCACACCTTTGTTGAAATCAAACTTTCACCGCCCTCATTATGGTTTCACATCCCCCATACTGATGATGTGATTAGATCATGCCCTTGAGCTTTGATATCTATACAAACCCTAGCTTTATGAGCCCAAGTATCTTTTGAATCCATGATGAATGATGCATGTGGATGAATTAGGAATGTATGCAAGTCATCTTCTGATCAAGTGATTGGATGCATAGGTGAGAGAGGGGAGGGAAAATTTTGGGTTACAACACCGCTCACTGTTTATTATATTAAATAAGTGATTTAATATGATTGCCAATGTCGCGAAAACCTACAGGGTCACACACAAAAGAATGGATTGATGAGAGATAGAGTAACTAAGGAACACCGTAAGGTACGATGCACTTAAGTGAATTATATAACATCGTAAGGTACGGTGTACTTAAGTAGAATACGAAATATGGTAAGGTACCACACGCTTAAGTGATTTTCGCATACTATAAGATATGGGCCACATCCACTTAAGTGGGCTTTTTAGCTTGCATCCCACACAAATCGTTCTATAAATAGAACCCTTGCGCAGAAGCATTGGTGAAGTTGTAATTTCGTTTCTCTCTCTCTCTCTCTTACTCAAAGCCTTCATTCGTAGCAGCTAGCACTGAGATTGAAGGAATCCGTTCGTGTGGAATGAGTAGAGGCGTTGTCACCATTCAACATTCATGATTGATCCGTAGATCTGCATCAAAGGTTTCAATCGCCATGAGAGGTAATGATTATGTCATTGATCATGCCCATTTGTAAGGATCACTAAAGGGGTAATTGTTTAAATTCCGCTGCGTTTTGGATCGTTCTTTTCCTTCAGTGGTATCAGAGCCACTTATGAAACCATGCATCTGATATTTGTTTATTTTCTGTATTAATACGATTAAAAGACAAAATGAGTCAAGGAATAAATGAGTAATTAAGTTTGGCATCATGTGTGTACGATTTGGATGATTGATGTTGATTATGCTTCGGAATACGACATTAGTATGGTGAAGCAGCGATACATCGACCGTCCATAGGTTACGCAATTGAGATCGATCAAGTTATATATATGATATAAGTAATCCTGATGCAAAATACGGTATATATGATATACTGTTTCTGTTTCGTTCATTCAAACACTTAATGATTGTTTTCCTTTGAGGGATCAATGGTCATTCGCTTCTTGATCCGACATTAATATGATGAAGCAATGATGTGTTGATCAATCATACTGAATTAACAATTGAGGTGTGTTTGACGGTCTGAAATTGGTGCATTAGGGTTCATGACGGTACAAGGGTTGTGCTGTCAAAGAGTTATGCAATTAGGGTTGTGACTGCGCAAGAGTTTTGCTTTAAGGTATCAAGTGTTGATGCGAAAAATGACGTCAATTTCAAATGAATTATTCATTAAAATTTTGCGTCGGGGCGCTGCCCCTGACAACCCTGCAAGGAGGCGCTGCCCCCTTGACCCCCGTTCGCTGACCGGGAAGCAGAACCCATGTCTGCTGAACGGGCAGCGGAACCCCCGACTAACTCTGCATAGTGTGATCGGTCGCTGAAATTTAATTTGGTTTTAATTAATTAACAAAATTTAAATTAATAATAATGATGTGTTTATTATTATTGTCTTGTGGTGATCGGTTATAGCCTTAGTTTTCCTTTATTTTGTTTTGGGATTTTAAAATACGGCCTGCGTGTCGTGCCTCTCTCTTAATCTCTTAATGTAACTTCTTTTCTCATCTCACTCCCTCGTATATAAAATGAGTTTCTTTTATGTAATGTAATATTATGAAGAAAGAGAAGAATACAATATCAAAGGAGGACAACCTTGAAGATCTTGCTTGAAGAAGCTTAGATCCTTATTATGTTAGCTTAGGTTCTCTCATTGGCTTGGGAGAACAATTGAGCTAGGGGCCATAACTGTTTCATTATGTATGTTGATGCATGTGAGAGACGATTTATATGATCAATAAGTCGGTGAGATCAGAATAATTGCAAATTCCCTCAAATTAAATATTAAGTTTATGCTTTCCAAGTTTTAGCACTCATCAAGACTAGTATCGAATAATGTAGGTTTCTCCTACGCGAGGTGCATATTCTATATTAGTAAGGTGCGATGGGATAATTGTAATATCGAATTGCTAAAACAATGGGTCAAACTTAACTAAACAAATTATAATAAGATTATATGTGTTTAGAAGCAAGAGTTGGAAATGATCCATGTGATGGATTGGAATAAAGAGTTATTCACCCAACTAAAATACTCGAGAGTTGTATTCGATATAATTGGAAGGAGTTCCTACCTAAATAACCTAGTTTTGTGTAATCCGCCTACGCTAACTTAAAACAAAGTGAAATGTGGGTCTCGACCCACTTGAAAATCTTCCAACGGGATTTTCCAAATCAAATGGTGAGGGTCATTTGTTTTGAGTAAAATAGTGGGAGCATATTTAATTAAAGGCATAATTAAATATGTTATTGATACTTATATTTTCATTATTTTCATGTAGGTTACCATGACAACAAACACCTCTAACAACATTTTATGATCAATCCTTGACAAGAAAAAATTGTTTAGGACAAATTTTCTGGATTGGCACCGAAATCTGAGGATTGTCCTCAAACATGATAGAAAGTTGTATGTCTTGGAGAAACCTGTTCCTGAAGAGGAACCTCCTAGTTCTGCACCTAAGGCAGAAAGAGATGCTTATAAGAAGCATGTCGATGATGCCAATGAAACTGCTTGCCTCATGCTAGCTACCATGAACTCAGAGTTGCAAAAGCAACTTGAGAACATGGCAGCGTTCGATATGATCGAACACCTGAAGATGCTTTATCAAGAGCAAGCAAGGCATGAAAGGTTTGAAGTTTCAAAAGCCCTTTTTCAAAGAAAGTTAGCTGAGGGAGCCCCTGTAGTTCCCCATGTGCTCAAGATGATTGGGTATGTGCAGAACCTTGAGAGGTTGGGTTTTCCCCTCGGAAAGGAACTTGCGAATGATTTGATCTTGCAATCGTTGCTAGATAGATTCAGTCAATTTGTCCTAAATTTCAATATGAGTGATATGGACAAATCTATTCCTGAACTGCTACCCATTGTAGCACCTCAAATTTGCACCTACCATTGTACATACATTTTCATCATTAGGTCATTAACATGACATAGTTCATTGCATAACATTGCATTGCCTTTTGCCCAAGTGCAAGTCATTCAGACAAATTAGGTCAAACTGGTCAGGAGATCAGGTCAAACGAACAAGCATGTGCCATTTCCATTAAGACAAGGCCCTAGGGTTGGTTTATCAAGTTCATATGATTATGTGATCATTTTGAAGTGGATTGGCCAAAGATTGGATGATCAAAGCTCAACAGCCAAGCTGAATTTCTTCAGAAACCCTAGAAAGTCAACTGTGGTCAACTGTGGTCAACTATGCCTGATTTTATGGATTGGAAGGTGGGAGATGGTTTGAAAGGCCTCATTCATGTCCATAGAAGTCTCATTTGACATATCAAAAACCAAGGTTGAAGATTTGGAGGTCAGACAAGGAGTTTCCTAAAATGGCAGGTGACCTGTAATTTCAACTGCCCCAAAATGGAAAGTTTTGCTCCTCAAATATTACTTCATCATACAAGCTTCAAATGGAATTTTGTCCAACATGAAAGTTGAAGATCTTGTTCTCACCATTCCAAAAAGTCCAAGAACATGAAATTCCCATATGTGGTTGGCAAGATATGGTCCATTCATTTTCAGAAAATGCCTAAATTCAAAGTGCCATAACTTTCACATGGAAAGGCCAATTTGGGTGATCTTTCTTTGAGCAAACCAAATTTCACGTGAACTTTCATGGTGCATCATTACATTTCATCAAAAATCATCATAGCAAAATGGCATTTTTTAAGTGGACTAATTTGCATTTTTGGTGTGAAA
This sequence comes from Lathyrus oleraceus, assembly GCF_024323335.1. Classification (NCBI taxonomy): domain Eukaryota; kingdom Viridiplantae; phylum Streptophyta; class Magnoliopsida; order Fabales; family Fabaceae; genus Lathyrus; species Lathyrus oleraceus. The sequence continues at coordinate 247,818,233 of NC_066584.1, forward strand.
TGGTGATTTTCAAAATTACAAGCCATTTGCACTTGGGACCAATTGCTACACATCATGAATGTCATTTTGAACTTGCTTGAACTGTTTTTAGACTGATACATTGACTGCATCATGAAAAGGGCATTTTGGCCAAAAATCACAAAAATGCATTTTACACTAATCACTTGCATTTGCCTAAGCTTGATTAATTTTTGGATTAGCATGAGGTATAAAGGTTCTAATCATAACTGTTTCTCTTAATCACAGTCATTCTTTCAGATCCAAACTCAAAATTCACCAATTCTCTCCAATTTTCTTCAAGCTTTCTTCAAACTTTTTTCACATTTTCCATTGAATTCACCATTGCTTTGCTAGTTTCTTGCTTGCATCTTCATTTGCAGGTGAAATTGCGCATCTGTTTTGGACAAAATCGTGGAGAAGACTTGGCAAATTGCAGCTGTCAAAGCAAGCTCACTTCCATGGCAGTTTGAAGATTCAACCACCTGGAGTATAATTGAGCTACAACACGTGTTCCAATCCACTCCTACACCATCAAGCATCGTCTGTTTTGGTAGTGTGCACCTCGAATTCACCAGATCCAGCAGCTGCTATCATCAAAGGTTAGAACTCGATTTCCATCATTGCTCAAATTATGATGTGGCTTTGGTAGAGTGAAGATCATAGAACACGATTCCGCTTGTGGTTTAGAAATCCATTAAGATTTGAGAGAGAAATCGTGAATTGAATTTGTGAGGTGAAACCTTTTCTTGCTCGATCCGTTCAGTATGTTAGGAATTAAGAAATTTCATGTGGATATTGTGATTGTGCTAGCTTAGACGGTTCCAACGGTATACGATTTGCTCATTTTGGTGAAAGATTGTTCATGTTGATTTTTCTGGATTTTTCTTGATGAACACGATGAAGAACAGTTTCCAGACGCTGTTTGATCTTCATGCCTGGCTTTCCATTTCGAATTTCTGTTTCCCGCGGATCCTAGCAAATCATGTGTTGCCACCGTTTTTAGTTAAACGCTGTGTTTCATCCCTGGCCAGGCGTAATTACGGATATGCCACTCGGTTCAATTAAAATCATTTTCATGTTAAAATAAAAACTTCATTTCATCAATAAAATTCAAAAAATCATAATTAAATCATGGATTATCCAAATTGGATGGGAATTTTTGTGTTGATCTCCAATTTTTCTCTAGTTTTTTTTAGGTATGATAGTCAAAGTTGTGCCTGGTGAATTTTTTTTGACTTTGCCTAATACCTTTGATATGTGTGCTTCATGTGTATGTTTTACCATTTTAATCATGAAATCTTGATGCCTTAGCCAAAATGATTGAAATTTTACATGCATGTTCTTGACTCTTTCCTGGTGATTTTGGTATATAGTTTGCTAATTTTGAGTCCCTGGTTAGAGAGATATGATGTGCTCAAGTTGAGTGTGACAATTTGTGTCACACTATGTTATGTCAACTTCATGAATTTTGTTTCCATTCCTATGCTTTGCCATCTGCTCCCAATTTTTGCATGTGATATCATCTAAATGTCTAGTTTCACCATGATTTTTTGTAGGATCTGTTGAACCATTTCCTATTTGATGGGGATTTTTGTTTGCTGTTTAGTCATTTTTAGGGTTTTCTTGAGTGATTAACTTACATGCTTTGTGAAATGTTCATACCTTATCATATGAAGATGAAATTTGGTGGAGTGTTTCTTAACATGTTTAACTTCACTTTGGCTTTGGTCCCATTCATTTCTCATTTGTCTTCACTGTTTTACATTTGCTTGAAGTTGACACATGCTTTGTGACCTAGTTTGGATTGATTTTTGCATGTCCTGACTTGTTGAATTTAATTTCCCTACTTCCTCTTGTCCAAATAGCATGAAATTTGACATGAAGATCATTGAATGTGTTCTGTTTAGACTTGAATTTTTGTGGAATTTATTGAGCTGTTTTTGTATTTGTTTGAGTGTGATCATTCTGTTTGCTCATATGTGGTTCACACTTGCCTAGTTTGACTTAAATTGTGCATGAAATGAATTTGGTGCATATTTTTGATGTGAGACCAATTGGATTCTCTTCTTAATTGATTTATCTTGGTTTTGATCATTTTTCACTTGCTGTTTTGGATTTTTCATCTCCTTTTGACCCTAGTCTTGGACTAGTGGTTTGTGATCTCACTTTTGAGTTGTGTTTCAGGTTAATAGCACAAATGGCCTGTACTTGATGATGTGCTTCCATTGGAGTTGACTTGTGACTTGTGTATAGCTAATTTTGACTTTGTTTTGCAGGGTTTGATACTTGAGTTTGAGCCTTAATGGCTTGCACCTTGGTGCATTGGCTTGTGTTTGTCTGTGCATAGTTAATTGTGAACCATTTGCTGTTTAGTTCTGTGATTGGTATACTGATTGTATTTGATTGATTTCAGGTACATTAGTTTCTAATATTGCTTTGCTTTGCTTGATAAGAAATTTGCACTGAGGTATAACATTCTTGTCTCCATGTAGTCTGGAAGACCTGGCCTGTTACTTGGCCAGGCACCTGTCTGAAGTCCTCCTTAAGAGGCGATGTTTGTGCTTGTTTACTTTTGTCCTCAAGCAGGTAAAGACCTCTATGAGGCAATTGGCGGATATAAGAGATATGCAATCTATCTCCCGCTATTCTGTTGAGTCGTCCCTCTGCACACACCACTGTGTTGACGCATTGAGGACACTAACCCAAGATCTTGTACTGTTGTACAGTTGTGTCCGAGTCTTAAGTGTAGAAGGGTTCCCACTTTCTGGACCCACACTTCATTGTCTGAAGCTCTCCCTGACCAGGGATAAGAGCTGTGAAGTCTAATCTTCACTCACCTTTCATCTGGCTTCACCTTGACTCTCAATGTCAAGGTTAAGAGCTAACCTCACCTTGATACAAAGGCTTGTTTGTCGAGGTTGATATGACCCCTCGACTAAAGCCTAGCCTTGATGTTTGAGCCCCTTGTTGGTGTGTTTACTTCATGCTGTATATGTTTGTGTGGTGTGATTGTATCCCCTAGGTTTGCTAGACTCCGCGTAGTCTCGTTTGCATGTCAATTAAGGTAGCACGGTTCCTTCGTATAGGACTTCCTTTCTTGCTTGAGCTTTCCTAAAACACAAACAAACATTATCCCCTCTTAAGGATACGTCAACTCCTTCTACTACAGGTGAGTAAGTCTCCAAAGGTCGAGCATCCGGTAGATTGTGTAGTGACGTGATCCACTTAAAAAACACAAACCAACAGGAATAGTTTAGCCGAACTACGGCAACTCTGATTCTCATGTCCAGATGAGATACGTAGGCACGAGATGCGATGTCTTGTCGAGTTTGACTGACAACTAACACTAATTCTTTTCTCTCGCCCTCATTGCGATCGAGACCTTCCCTTTCTCTTGCCCTAGTTGCAATCGAGACCCTTCTTCTTCCTGTGTTGGTGTCAGGAGATGGATGTAAGCCCAGCGATTGGCATTCCGTATCCTCTTGTTGTGTGCTTAGAGTCCGGTATAAGTCCATCAAGTGGCATCTGGTTTCCAGTGTGGGTGCGTTTGGTTCGGAAGCCGACGTAAGTCCAGTGATTGGCATTCGGGCTCCATGTTTGCCCTTGCCTGTGTGGTTTCGTGTGCGTGTTAGCCGAGCTACGAATGCTCTGATTCTTCTTCGTCCAAGAAGATACGTATGCATGGGATGCGACATCCTAGCGAGCATGTTTTTCCCCCCCAGTCCGAACTACTTAGACTCTGATGTCTATGCTTGATAGACTAAGTAGGCCCAGGATGCGATATCCTGCCGAGTCAGTCTTGTTTGTTTTCTTGTGTCTCTTTCAGCCTGTCTAAATGTTTATTCGAGCAGTGCTTTAGCAACCATTTTCCCTTCCTATTGTGCGTGGATCCCGTCGAGTACGACGGATGCGTAGGGGTGCTAATACCTTCCCTTCGCATAACCGACTCCCGATCCCATTCTCTTTGGTCGCGAGACCATGCTTTTTCCAGGTTTACTCTGAGTGTTTCCTTTCCCTCTCTTGGGATAAATAACGCACGGTGGCGGCTCTGTTGTTCTTGTTTCCCGCCGGTTTTTCGCGTAATGCGACAGCTGGCGACTCTGCTGGGGAATATAGAAGTCGACCTGTGCTGGTCCATCTTCCCTAAGCGAGTCTCTCCTAGCGATCTCTAGGTTAGGGCTTTGGTTGCTTTTTGCTGTGTTATTTATTGCATTCATTGTTTATTGTTTGCATTTAATGTGTGCATTAATGTTTGCATTCATTCATATTCATTTGTTGTGCTGGCTGTGCTTCTCTGTTTGGGGTGGGAGTTACTCTAGGTAAAAGGCCCAATACCCAGGCTATGAGTGAAATCTAGGAAACCTAGGAATAGAGTGATTCATGGGAAGCGGGTGGTGTACGCCACTTAGCGGAACATTGACATCACGAGCAGTTCAGACTCTGACGGGGTATTATCGGTGCATACATCTGGTGTGCACAGGATGATATTCTTGAAAGGGTTGTTTATCCTGCGTTTCTCTCGACCTTACCCTGGCCTAGACAACACCTGTGAGTAGGGAGGGAATGATCATTTTAACATGTACAGTTGGTGACCGGTTGGTGACTTGTAGTCCTGTTGGTGACTCGGTTTTCTCAGATTGGGTTCAGATGGCAGTTGATCAATTGACTTTGGGTTTCAGATGATGGTGATCAGAGCTCGAGCCGAAGTTTGATCATGTGTTCAGAGATGCACAGCTTGCCAGCCGTGTCTGCATCATGTGCATCATAGCATATTTATTTTTCAAAAGAAATGCAATAAAAAAAAAAAAAAAAAAGAGAAAGAAAGAAAAAGCTAATCCCTGCATGCATATCATTTCTCAGGTACATTCCAGAGCTTGTTCACTGATAGAGATGGCAACAGTCCCAGAGCCGAAGCGGAAGACTTGTTCCTACATTTTCCACCGTGAGCCTTTGACATCTCTGATTGAGTTGAGTAGCCTTGTGACCAGTGATCATCTGAGAGGGTTCGTGGACCAGTATGGGGATCTGTTGACTTTGTTGAAGATGGTAGTCGATCCAGTGCCGTTACAGACTCTGCTTCAGTTCTATGACCCGGAGCTTAGATGTTTCACTTTCCAGGACTATCAGTTGGCGCCTACTCTCGAGGAGTATTCCATTCTGTTGTGTGTCCCTATTCAGCATCAGATTCCTTTCTTGGACGTACCAAAGGAAGTTGACTTCAGGGTTATTGCTAGGGCTCTTCATCTGAGTATTAGAGAGATCAGTGATAGTTGGAAGACCAGTGGGGATACAGTTGGGCTGCCTTTGAAGTTTCTGCTGAGAGTTGCTAGAGGAGAAGCAGAGAAGGGGAATTGGGAAGCTTTTTATGCCCAGCTTGCTGTTATGATCTATGGCATCGTCCTGTTTCCGAGTATGCCCAACTTTGTTGACTCTGCTGCAGTTTGCATCTTCATGGGAGGGAATCCGGTTCCTACTCTGTTAGCTGACACTTACTATGCTATCCACAGTAGGCATGGTAAGGGTGGAGCTATCAGATGCTGTCTCCCACTCTTGCTCAGGTGGTTCATGTCTCTCCTACCAGTTAGCGGACCGTTTGTTGATGCTCAGAGCACTTATAGGTGGACTCAGAGGGTGATGTCTCTTACTTCATATGATATCAGATGGCAGTCTTACCGGATGGATGTGCGGGATGTTATTATGAGTTGTGGAGAGTACCGAAACGTGCCGCTTGTAGGGACCAGGGGTTGCATCAATTACAACCCAGTTCTTTCTCTTCGCCAGTTAGGGTTCGTGATGAGTAGAAGGCCACTTGAAGCTGAGATAGCTGAGAGTGTGTATTTTGAGAAGAAAGCTGACCCTGTCAGATTGGAGCAGATTGGGAGAGCTTGGAAGTCTATTAGTGTCAGAGATGGATCCGTCTTAGGGAAGAAGTTTGCCATTGCTATGCCTGATTATACTGACTGGGTAAAGAAGAGAGTGGAAACGTTGTTGTTGCCCTATGATAGGATGAATCCATTGCAAGTGCAACCACCCTTGATTCTTGCTGAAACTGTGCCTGTTGAGCAGTACAAGCAAGCCCTGATGGAGAATCGCCGTCTGAAGGAGAAAGAGCAAGATGCCCAGATGGAGTTGTATCAAGCCAAAGCTGATAGACTGAATTTGACTCATCAACTCAGAGATGCTCAGAATGCAGGTGTTGGTGGGGTAAGGAGCAAGAAGAGATCTTATTCAGAGATGGAGACCTTGTTGGATGCAGAGCACAGAGAGTGTTTGAGATTGCAGAGAGCTGAAGCCAGTTATCTGAAGAAGATCAGAGACTTGGAGTAGCAACTCAGAGACCAAGATATCCAGTTGAAGAAGGAAGTCGACCAGAGACTTGCATCAGAGACCCAGCTTGGGTCAGAGGTTGTCGAGCTTAGAAGACATTTGAAGGAGAAGATCACTCCCTTGCCAGAATGTTCAGAGTGTGAACTGTTGATAGACCAGTGTCACTACTTGAAGATGCTCATTCCTGGAAGTAACTTGTCTTAGCTTGTACTTTCCTGATGTTTATGTTGTGAATCACCCCCAGGCCTGTTGGGTGGGATTCTTTGTTGTACTTTGTTGGATATTTGGATCTTTGTTGTATGATCCAGTTGCTCATTTATAGATGAGATTTTTGGCTTTACTCTGTACTCACTGCTCTGTTGTATGCTGTTTCGGTATCTCCCTGTTGCTTTCGCGTTGTTGCAGGTTGCCATCTTTTGAGGATGGATCAGGCTCTTTGAATGCCTGAGAAATGAACATTTCATGCGCATCATATGCATTAGCATCATACTCATAACATTTGCATAGCAGGTGTTCTAGTTCGGACTTCTCACTCTGGTTCCTGTGTCAGGCAGGATAGCTGATCAGAGACCGCACCGGTATTCTACCAGACTTAATCAGCGCAGAAGCATGGATCAGGTTCAGAATGAATTGGCTGAGATGAGGGAGAACATGGCCCAATTCATGACTATGATGCAAGGGGTTGCTCAAGGTCAGGAGGAGCTCCGTGCTTTGGTTCAGAGACAAGAGATGGTTATTCAGGCGTCTAACAGTGGTTCACCTGCTGGTATTCCTGTACCTGAGAATATCAATGTTGCTGCTGCACCCGCTCATGACTATGCTGTGGGAGATGAGCTCAGGGGTATAAGAATCAATGGTCAGCCTCTTGCTGCAGAGGTCAATGCTAGAGCTACCCGGGCTCCGGCGCGTCATCCGGCTCCTCTCGTCGACAGACAAGAGGACATGTTCATGATGCTGAGTGAAGATGATGGTGATGTTGTCAGAATTGAGGACAGGGATCGTAAGGTTGATGCCCTGGCTGAAAAAATAAGAGCAATGGAATGCCATAACTCTCTTGGGTTCGATGTCACTAACATGGGGCTGGTTGAAGGTCTGAGAATCCCCCACAAATTCAAAGCGCCCACCTTTGACAAGTACAACGGTACTTCTTGCCCTCGCGCTCATGTGCAGGCGTATTATCGGAAGATCTCGGCATATACAGATGACGAGAAAATATGGATGTATTTTTTCCAAGATAGTCTATCTGGGGCATCTTTGGATTGGTACATGGAGCTCAAACGAGATGCTATCCGATGTTGGAGGGATCTGGGAGAAGCTTTTCTCAGACAATACAAGCACAACATGGATATGGCACCGAGCCGGACTCAGCTGCAGAGTCTGTGCCAGAAGAACAATGAAAGCTTCAAAGAATACGCCCAGAGGTGGCGTGAGCTTGCTGCGAGAGTCCAACCCCCTATGCTGGAAAGGGAGTTGACTGATATGTTCATCAGCACACTTCAGGGAGTGTTCATGGACCGAATGGGGAGTTGCCCATTTGGAAGCTTTTCCGATGTGGTGATCTGCGGTGAGAGGACTGAGAGCTTGATCAAGGCTGGGAAGATCAATGATGTGGGTTCCTCTTCATCCAAGAAACCTTTCTCTGGGGCACCTCGCCGTAGAGAAGGTGAAACCAATGCTGTTCAGCACCGCCGAGGGCCGAACCGAAATCAGAATCAGTATAGACAGGTTGCTGCAGTGACCATCCCTGCACCTCAACAACGTCAACCTCCTCAACAACCGAGGCAACAGCAACAACAACAACAGCCACAGCGTCCGTATCAGCCAAGGCAACGGATGCCCGAGCGACACTTTGATCCTTTGCCAATGACCTACGCTGAGCTACTGCCTGAGTTGCTCAGATTAGGGTTCGTTGAGTTGAGAACTATGGCTCCGCCGACAGTATTGCCGCCTGGGTACGATGCTAATGTCCGGTGTGATTTTCATTCGGGGGCACCAGGACATCACATTGAGAAGTGTCGGGCTTTTCAGCACAAAGTCCAGGATTTGATCGATTCCAAGGCGATCAATTTCTCTCCTGTGCCTAACGTTGTTAACAATCCCATGTCGGTGCATGGTGCTCACCGGGTAAACTGTGTTGATAGTGAGGTTGAAGATCTGGTTGTCCGGGTTGAAGAGATCCAGACCTCTCTGCTGGTTGTCAAAGGTCGTCTGCTGAGTGGTGGTGTTCATCCGGGCTGTGGTGAAGACTGTTTGGGCTGTGCAGAGGCTGATAATGGGTGTGATCTGTTGAGGGCTGGTGTCCAAAGATTGATTGACGAGGGCTGTGTGCAGTTTGGCCGGGCTGACAACAGAGATCGTGGGGCAGTGTCTACTGTCACGATATTTTTCAAACCGTCTGAAGGACGGGCGCCTACAACAAGTGGTAATCCAGTTACCATTTCTGCACCAGTTTCTGCCGGTACTCCGACGACAATTGTTGCTCCAGTCAGAAGGGCTGAGAACAGTAATGTTGTGCCTTGGAAGTATGATAACGCCTACCGAAGCAATAGAAGGGCTGAGAACAGGGTCAGACCCTCAAATCAAGCGCCCATGACGATTAATGTGCCTGTCAGTAAAGCTCCTGTGGTTGTGAGTCCAGCTGTGGACAATGTGGGCGGACCAGGAGGCTTTACTCGCAGTGGTCGGCTGTTTGCGCCTCAACCGTTGAGGGATGCCAATGCTGAGGCATCTGCTAGAGCGAAGGGCAAACAGGCCGCAGTTGATGAAACGCCTGCTCAAACGAATGTGCCTGGTGGCTCGTTTGAAAAGGACGTGGAGGAGTTTATGCGCATAATTAAGAAGAGTGACTACAAGATTGTGGATCAGCTCAACCAAACTCCCTCCAAAATCTCTATCCTTTCCCTGTTGCTGTGTTCTGAGGCACATAGAGACGCCTTGTTAAAAATGTTGAATATGGCGTATGTACCTCAGGAGATTTCAGTCAATCAGCTTGAGGGTGTTATTGCTAACGTGAGTACCCGACATGGCGTGGGGTTTACAGATCTTGATTTGACGCCCGAGGGTCGGAATCATAACAAAGCCTTTCACATCACCATGGAGTGCAAGGGGGCGGTGTTATCTCACGTACTGGTGGACACCGGGTCTTCGTTGAATGTGCTGCTGAAGCAAATATTGAAGAAGATATTTGTTGAAGGGGTTGTGCTTACTCCTAGTGACTTGATTGTGAGGGCATTTGATGGATCCAAGCGTTCTGTCTTTGGTGAAGTCACATTGCCCGTGAAGATAGGTCCTGAGACTTTCGACATCATCTTCTATGTCATGGACATCCAACCCGCCTACAGTTGCTTGTTAGGGCGTCCATGGATTCATGCAGCAGGGGCAGTCTCGTCGACTCTCCACCAGAAGCTCAAATATGTCTGGAACGGTCAGATTGTGACCGTATGCGGTGAAGAGGATATCTTGGTGAGTCACCTGTCCTCGTTCAAGTATGTCGAGGTGGATGGCGAGATCCACGAAACTTTATGCCAGGCATTTGAGACTGTGGCTCTCGAGGGTGTGGCATGTGCTGATCAGAGGAAGCCATGTGCTTCGATCGCTTCATACAAACAGGCCAAAGAAGTTGTTGACTCCGGTAAGGCTGAAGGCTGGGGCAGGATGGTGGATTTGCCCGTCAAAGAAGACAAATTCGGAATTGGTTATGAGCCTCTCCGAGCAGAGCAGGGTGCAGCAGGTCCTAGTACCTTTACCAGCGCAGGGCTGATGAACCACGGTGACGTCTTCGCAGCTGATGTTGAAGACAGTGACAGTGACATTGATCTCGACTGCTGGGTCCGCCCGAGTGCACCAGGGGAAGTGATCAGCAACCGGACTGCGGAGGATATAGTCCAAGTTACTTTTCAGACAGAGTAATTTTCTTTTGTTTTTTCATTCTGCACAAAACCCTACGTTCTGCCCAAGACGTAGTGGTTCATTGTAGGGCCTCATGTTTTCAATCTTTATCATTAATAAAGGACGTTTTGCAAACAATTTTGTGATCCCTGTCTTTCTATTTTTGTTTTTCATTTTTCAAAAAAATAGAAATTGCAATGTTTTTGTTTTTGTGACTTTATTGAAATCTTTTTCTAAAATAAAGCATTAACATGCAGAAGTGATTTTATGGCACCCACTATGAACAAACCTGTTATGGCTCAGTATGATTTCGACAATCCCATCTACCAAGCCGAAGAGGAGAGTGATGAAGACAGTGAACTCCCGAAAGAATTGGCTAGATTGTTGAAGCAAGAGGAAAGGGTCATCCAACCTCATCAGGAGGAGTTGGAGATTGTTAATCTTGGTACTGAGGATGCCAGAAGAGATATCAAGATCGGGGCTGCTTTGAAACCAGAAGTCAAGAGCAGGTTGATCGAGATGCTGAGAGAGTATGTAGAGGTATTCGCCTAGTCTTATCAAGATATGCCTGGGCTGAATACTGATATTGTGGTTCATAGACTACCTCTCAGAGACGATTGTCCTTCGGTCAAGCAGAAGCTTCGTAGAACGAGTCCCGATATGGCAGTGAAAATCAAGGAAGAGGTTCAGAAGTAGTTTGATGCGGGTTTCTTGTCAGTAACAACTTACCCACCGTGGGTAGCCAACATCGTTCCTGTGCCGAAGAAGGATGGCAAAGTCAGAATGTGTGTCGATTACCGGGATCTGAATAGAGCGAGTCCGAAAGATGATTTCCCATTACCTCACATCGATGTATTGGTGGATAATACGGCTCAATCCTCGGTATTCTCTTTCATGGATGGTTTCTCGGGCTATAATCAGATTAAGATGGCGCCAGAGGACATGGAAAAGACGACATTCATTACACCTTGGGGCACGTTCTGCTATAAGGTGATGCCATTTGGGCTGAAGAATGCCGGCGCTACCTATCAGAGGGCTATGACGACTCTCTTTCATGACATGATGCACACAGAGATTGAAGTGTACGTGGATGATATGATTGCGAAGTCGCAGACGGAAGAGGAGCACCTGGTTAATTTGCAGAAGTTGTTTGACAGATTGGTCAAGTTCAAACTGAGGCTGAATCCAAACAAGTGTACGTTTGGGGTGAGATCAGGGAAGCTGTTGGGCTTCATTGTCAGTGAGAAAGGGATTGAGGTTGATCCAGCAAAAGTCAAAGCTATTCAAGAAATGCCTGAACCGAAAACAGAAAAGCAGGTTCGTGGGTTTTTATGGAGATTGAACTACATTGCAAGGTTTCTGTCTCACCTAACTGCCACGTGTGAACCGATATTCAAATTTCTCAGAAAGAATCAGGCAATCAAATGGAATGATGATTGTCAGAAAGCTTTTGACAAGATAAAAGAATATTTACAGAAACCTCCAATCCTGATTCCTCCAGTTCCAGGGAGGCCGCTGATAATGTACCTGTCAGTTACCGAGAACTCGATGGGGTGTGTATTGGGACAGCATGACGAGTCTGGTCGAAAAGAGCATGCCATATACTACCTTAGCAAAAAGTTTACCGACTGTGAAATCAAATATTCACAGCTTGAGAAAACTTGTTGTGCTTTGGCCTGGGCTGTCGCCGACTGAGGCAGTATATGTTGAACCATACTACCTTATTGATTTCTAAGATGGATCCAGTGAAATACATCTTTGAGAAGCCGGCTCTCACTGGACGTGTTTCCCGTTGGCAGATAATCTTAACAGAATATGACATTCAGTACACGTCGCAGAAGGCTATCAAAGGTATTGTTTTGTCAGACTATCTCGCCGAACAACCGATTGATGATTATCAGCCAATGATGTTTGAATTCCCTGATGAAGACATCATGTATCTTAAGATGAAAGATTGCGAAGAGCCTCTTGTCGAGGAAGGACCGGATCCTGATGACAAGTGGACACTGATGTTTGATGGGGCTGTCAATGTGAATGGTAATGGTGTTGGTGCAGTGTTGATCAATCCTAAAGGTGCCCATATACCTTTTTCTGCCAGATTGACATTTGATGTCACCAACAATGAAGCTGAGTATGAGTCTTGTATCATGGGGATAGAAGAAGCCATTGATTTGAGAATCAAAACTCTAGACATTTTTGGAGATTCAGCTCTAGTGATCAATCAGGTCAATGGAGATTGGAATACGAACCAGCCACATTTGATCCCGTATAGAGATTACACCAGAAGAATACTGACGTTCTTCAAGAAGGTGAAGTTGTATCATGTCCCGCGGGATGAGAATCAGATGGCTGATGCCTTGGCTACTTTATCTTCCATGATAAAAGTTCATTGGTGGAATCATGTGCCACACGTTGCGGTGAATCGACTCGAGAGGCCTGCGTATGTGTTTGCAGCCGAGTCTGTGGTGGTTGATGAGAAACCGTGGTACTATGACATCAAGAATTTCCTCAAGACTCAGGAGTATCCTGAAGGTGCGTCAAAGAATGACAAGAAAACCCTGAGAAGGCTAGCTGGAAGCTTCTACTTGAATCAGGATGATGTGCTGTATAAAAGGAATTTTGACATGGTCTTGCTCAGATGCGTGGATAGACACGAAGCAGACATGTTGATGCAAGAAGTGCACGAGGGTTCGTTTGGTACCCATGCTGGTGGTCATGCAATGTCGAAGAAACTGTTGAGAGCCGGTTATTACTGGATGACTATGGAATCCGATTGCTTCAAATATGCTCGGAAGTGCCATAAGTGTCAAATTTATGCTGATAAGGTGCATGTACCACCAAGCCCGTTGAATGTCATGAACTCGCCTTGGCCGTTTGCCATGTGGGGCATTGACATGATTGGGAAGATTGAGCCTACTGCTTCGAATGGACATCGCTTCATCCTGGTTGCGATTGATTACTTCACCAAGTGGGTGGAAGCAGCTTCCTATGCTAACGTTACCAAACAAGTGGTTGCCCGGTTCATCAAGAAAGAAATCATCTGTCGTTATGGAGTTCCTGAGAGAATCATCACTGACAATGGTTCGAATCTCAATAACAAGATGATGAAAGAGCTTTGCAGATATTTCAAGATCGAACATCACAATTCTTCTCCCTACAGACCGAAGATGAATGGTGCTGTAGAGGCGGCTAACAAGAATATTAAGAAGATTGTGCAGAAGATGGTCGTGACGTACAAGGATTGGCATGAGATGTTGCCTTTCGCTTTGCATGGGTACCGTACCTCAGTACGTACGTCGACCGGGGCAACCCCGTACTCCCTTGTGTATGGTATGGAAGCAGTCCTACCTGTTGAAGTGGAAATCCCTTCTCTGAGAGTATTGTTGGATGTCAAGCTGGACGAAGCCGAGTGGATTCGGACAAGGTTTAATGAGTTAAGCCTTATCGAAGAGAGGCGGCTAGCAGCTGTGTGCCATGGGCAGTTGTATCAGAGAAGGATGAAAAGAGCCTTTGATCAGAAAGTGCGTCCTCGGAGCTATCAGACTGGTGATTTAGTTTTGAAGAGGATCCTTCCTCCCGGTACAGATAACAGGGGCAAGTGGAGTCCTAATTATGAAGGTCCATATGTTGTGAAGAAGGTCTTCTCCGGTGGAGCCTTGATGCTTACAACTATGGATGGTGAAGATTTCCCGTCCCCTGTTAACTCAGATGTAGTCAAAAAATACTTCGCATAAATTGACCCGCTAGACAAAAAGAATAAAAGAGTCCAGGCAAAAAAGGGCACCCGGCGAACCAAAAAAACAGAAAGAAAAGGTTCGGGCAAAAATTAGGGATAAAAATGAAAAGAAATTGTACACCCGGTAAGTCGAAAACCCGCAAGGGCGGCTTAGGCAAAAATGGGTATCCCGGTGGATTGAAAACCCGGGAGGGCGATCCAGCCAAAAGAGGGATTAAAGCGAAGACTACAGTTTGAGTTATCTGTACTTCATTGTGCTTCATGCGTCTGCCATCTCCAAAGATGTGATCGGTCCAGTCGTTCTTCTCAGAAAGCAAGGAAGTGGGGAGGAAAACTGATGATCTGTGAGTTATAACAGGATTGGGAAATAGTGGATGCCGTGTTCACATTGCCACTAGGATAGATTTTTCCTTTTGTGCACAATTTCCTCTTTCTAGGAATTGCTTCCCAATGTACTCGCCTTTTCAGGCACATTTTCAATCAATAAAAGTCGTTATTCAGACAAATAGCTTGTCTTTATTTTTACTGTTTTGTTTGCAAAAACGTCCGAATTTTTGATAAACATTGCATATAATGAAACATGAAGGCTAAACAATAACTTGCAGAAGGATGAAACATTTGAAAATCATTTTGAATGTTGAGGACACTTGAGCGTATCTTGTCCCTGTACCCCTGGGGCATTGTGTGGTGCTGTTTTGTAGGTCGTCATCTGTGAGCATTTCCCCAACAGATACTGTTCCTGAGTAAGTTTGAGAGCTGCCAGAGCTATGTTCCCCTGCAGAGGAGTTTGTGGATAGTATCTTCTTTCCTCAGCAGATCTAAGGATTGCCTATCCCCAGCAGGCTTGTATTTGCAGATTTCCCGGTGGATGTTTTCCCCAGGAGAGTCCCTCAGCGGAGTTTATCGATGGAATGTTGTTCCCCAATAAAGTTGTGCTTTTCCTCAGCAGAGAGGTGGGTTATCCCCAGTAGGGTGGCTTTCCCTAACAGATCTCCCGAGCAGAGATTGGTTTGTGTTGATTTTCCTCAGCGAGTTCCCCGAGTGGAGCGGGTATCAATGAAATATATCTCCAGCAGTTATCCTACCAGGGGATTGGATGAGTTCCCGGAGCGGAATGTTGTTTGTATCCCCAACTGAGTCTATTCTACCTGTGGATTGCGTGGGTCGTCCCCAGTGGAGTAGCAGTTATTCCCCAAAGCTATCCTACCTGAGGTTTGGTTGAGCCTTCCCCAGTGAAGTCGCTTTATCATTCCCCGGTGAAGTCGTCTTGTTACTCCCCTGCGAGTAGCTTCACCGGAGAGTTGCCTGGTTTACTTTCCCCAGTGGAACAGTATTGATTAATCCCCGAAGAGTTGCCTGGTTTGTTCCCCAGCAGAGTATTTGTTCGCTTCCCGAGCGGATTGGGTCCTATGAAGGATGTTCCCCAGCGGAGTCTATCCTTTCCCCGGCAGCAGTTTTGTTTTCTCCAGCATGAGTGAGAAGTCGGTGCTTTCTCTGTAAAGCATTCCCCAATAAGAGTCTCCTCGCAGAGTACTCTTCAAACAGAGTCTCCCCACAGAGTTGGAGTAGCTGATCTTTTGGCTCCCCAGCCGGAGTTCCTTGTGCATTTGGCATGTAGTGATCATTGCATCTTCAAAAATGCGTAGCATTTCCATTCAATATGGAGCATTACGCCATAGAAAAATTCAAACATATGCATTCATGTGTTCGAAACCCATCAGACTGTATCCCTAGCAGAAGCGGATTTTTGTTCAACCTGTACGGCACGTTTTCTACAGTTGCCCCAGTCAGCTGTTGATGTTGACAATCCCCACGGAGGTTTATTTCCTCATCCGTTGGTGAAAGGAAAGCTTGTTTCTCCCGAGTGAGACCCCCTGCAAGTGTTCAGCCTTGCCCTGTCATCTTGTAGATGTCGGTATTCTGTTAACACTCGCGTGTGTTATTTCTTTGGTGTCGGTAAACACCATCTTTCGGTGATTTCCCAGTCATGCGTAAGTGTCTGGTCTTCTTTGGTGTCGGTAAACATCATCTTTCGATGTTCGTAACGTCGTCCTCCTTCCCTAGTGAAAAGTTCCTCCTCTCCGTTGGTGTCGATAAACGTCGAGTTTTTCCCAATTATCCGTTGATGATTTGGTTGTGTTCTCTCTCCCCAGAAAAATACTCCTCTCCGTTGGTGTCGATAAACGTCGAGTTTTTCCTAGGCGTCCGTTGGCGTATAGTTGATATCTTTCCCCACAGGGTCGTCCCCAGTTGAATCTCCTCTCCGTTGGTGTCGATAAACGTCGAGTTTTTCCTAGTCGTCTGATGACGTCTGGTTGCTTGTTCCCCGTAGATCATTTGGTAATACCAGATGACTCCCCTCAGAGTTTTCTCCTCTCCGTTGGTGTCGATAAACGTCGAGTTTTTCCTAGCCGTCCGATGACGTCTAGTTGTGCCCTTCCCCATGCGGATTTACCTCTCCGTTGGTTTCGATAAACGTCGAGTTTTTCTCATTCGTCCGTTGACGTCTGATGGTATACCCTGTTTCCCAGTCATTCATTAATGTCTGGTCGATTCCCCGACAGAATCCCCAATAGACGTCCTATTCGGTTTCCGGTTGTTGTCTCCCTTTCGTCCGATGACGTCTGGTCGAGTTTTCCTGGTCGTCCCCAGTTGATTCTCCTTCTCCGTTGGTGTCGATAAACGTCGAGCTTCTCCCTTTCGTCCGTTGACGTCTGGTCGAGTTTTCCTGGTCGTCCCCAGTCGATTCTCCTTCTCCGTTGGTGTCGATAAACGTCGAGCTTCTCCCTTTCGTCCTATGACATCTGGTCGAGTCTTCCCATTCATCCAATGATGTCTGGTTACCTCTCCGTTGGTCTTGGTAAACGTCGAGTTTTTCCTGGTCGTTCCCAGTAGAGTTTTTCCTGGTCGTCCCCAGCTGATTTACCTCTCCGTTGGTCTCGGTAAACGTTGGTTTTTTCCCACTATGTCCTCTGACGTATGGTTGTATCCTTTCCTGGTCGTCCCCAGTAGAGTTGACCTACCTCTCCGTTGGTCTTGGTAAACGTTGAGTTTTTCCTAGTTGGCTGTTGGCATTTAGTTGAGATGATTTCTGATCCCATTCATCGTGTGTCGATGTTTGGATGTGGCTTTACCCTCTGAAGAGAAAGAAAACAAAAAATTCCCAGCAGTGTGCAAATTTCTACGGTTCTTGGTATTCAATCCCTGCTTACCCTGAAAGTCTGACAGCCGTTGCTCCCAGCCGTTCGGGTTCCCAGCTGATTGAATAGGGGCAGCTGTAGCACCTCAAATTTGCACCTACCATTGTACATACATTTTCATCATTAGGTCATTAACATGACATAGTTCATTGCATAACATTGCATTGCCTTTTGCCCAAGTGCAAGTCATTCAGACAAATTAGGTCAAACTGGTCAGGAGATCAGGTCATTGCATAACATTGCATTGTAATATCGAATTGCTAAAACAATGGGTCAAACTTAACTAAACAAATTATAATAAGATTATATGTGTTTAGAAGCAAGAGTTGGAAATGATCCATGTGATGGATTGGAATAAAGAGTTATTCACCCAACTAAAATACTCGAGAGTTGTATTCGATATAATTGGAAGGAGTTCCTACCTAAATAACCTAGTTTTGTGTAATCCGCCTACGCTAACTTAAAACAAAGTGAAATGTGGGTCTCGACCCACTTGAAAATCTTCCAACGGGATTTTCCAAATCAAATGGTGAGGGTCATTTGTTTTGAGTAAAATAGTGGGAGCATATTTAATTAAAGGCATAATTAAATATGTTATTGATACTTATATTTTCATTATTTTCATGTAGATTACCATGACAACAAACACCTCTAACAACATTTTATGATCAATCCTTGACAAGAAAAAATTGTTTAGGACAAATTTTCTGGATTGGCACCGAAATCTGAGGATTGTCCTCAAACATGATAGAAAGTTGTATGTCTTGGAGAAACCTGTTCCTGAAGAGGAACCTCCTAGTTCTGCACCTAAGGCAGAAATAGATGCTTATAAGAAGCATGTCGATGATGCCAATGAAACTGCTTGCCTCATGCTAGCTACCATGAACTCAGAGTTGCAAAAGCAACTTGAGAACATGGCAGCGTTCGATATGATCGAACACCTGAAGATGCTTTATCAAGAGCAAGCAAGGCATGAAAGGTTTGAAGTTTCAAAAGCCCTTTTTCAAAGAAAGTTAGCTGAGGGAGCCCCTGTAGTTCCCCATGTGCTCAAGATGATTGGGTATGTGCAGAACCTTGAGAGGTTGGGTTTTCCCCTCGGAAAGGAACTTGCGAATGATTTGATCTTGCAATCGTTGCTAGATAGATTCAGTCAATTTGTCCTAAATTTCAATATGAGTGATATGGACAAATCTATTCCTGAACTGCTACCCATTGTAGCACCTCAAATTTGCACCTACCATTGTACATACATTTTCATCATTAGGTCATTAACATGACATAGTTCATTGCATAACATTGCATTGCCTTTTGCCCAAGTGCAAGTCATTCAGACAAATTAGGTCAAACTGGTCAGGAGATCAGGTCAAACGAGCAAGCATGTGCCATTTCCATTAAGACAAGGCCCTAGGGTTGGTTTATCAAGTTCATATGATTATGTGATCATTTTGAAGTGGATTGGCCAAAGATTGGATGATCAAAGCTCAACAGCCAAGCTGAATTTCTTCAGAAACCCTAGAAAGTCAACTGTGGTCAACTGTGGTCAACTATGCTTGATTTTATGGATTGGAAGGTGGGAGATGGTTTGAAAGGCATCATTCATGTCCATATAAGTCTCATTTGACATATCAAAAACCAAGGTTGAAGATTTGGAGGTCAGACAAGGAGTTTCCTAAAATGGCAGGTGACCTGTAATTTCAACTGCCCCAAAATGGAAAGTTTTGCTCCTCAAATATTACCTAATCATACAAGCTTCAAACGGAATTTTTTCCAACATGAAAGTTGAAGATGTTGTTCTCACCATTCCAAAAAGTCCAAGAACATGAAATTCCCATGTGTGGTTAGCAAGATATGGTCCATTCATTTTCAGAAAATGCCTAAATTCAAAGTGCCATAACTTTCACATGGAAAGGCCAATTTGGGTGATCTTTCTTTGAGCAAACCACATTTCACGTGAACTTTCATGGTGCATCATTACATTTCATCAAAAATCATCATAGCAAAATGGCATTTTTTAAGTGGACTAATTTGCATTTTTGGTGTGAAATGGTGATTTTCAAAATTACAAGCCATTTGCACTTGGGACCAATTGCTACACATCATGAATGTCATTTTGAACTTGCTTGAACTGTTTTTAGACTGATACATTGACTGCATCATGAAAAGGGCATTTTGGCCAAAAATCACAAAAATGCATTTTACACTAATCACTTGCATTTGCCTAAGCTTGATTAATTTTGGATTAGCATGAGGTATAAAGGTTCTAATCATAACTGTTTCTCTTAATCACAGTCATTCTTTCAGATCCAAACTCAAAATTCACCAATTCTCTCCAATTTTCTTCAAGCTTTCTTCAAACTTTTTTCACATTTTCCATTGAATTCACCATTGCTTTGCTAGTTTCTTGCTTGCATCTTCATTTGCAGGTGAAATTGCGCATCTGTTTTGGACAAAATCGTGGAGAAGACTTGGCAAATTGCAGCTGTCAAAGCAAGCTCACTTCCATGGCAGTTTGAAGATTCAACCACCTGGAGTATAATTGAGCTACAACACGTGTTCCAATCCACTCCTACACCATCAAGCATCGTCTGTTTTGGTAGTGTGCACCTCGAATTCACCAGATCCAGCAGCTGCTATCATCAAAGGTTAGAACTCGATTTCCATCATTGCTCAAATTATGATGTGGCTTTGGTAGAGTGAAGATCATAGAACACGATTCCGCTTGTGGTTTAGAAATCCATTAAGATTTGAGAGAGAAATCGTGAATTGAATTTGTGAGGTGAAACCTTTTCTTGCTCGATCCGTTCAGTATGTTAGGAATTAAGAAATTTCATGTGGATATTGTGATTGTGCTAGCTTAGACGGTTCCAACGGTATACGATTTGCTCATTTTGGTGAAAGATTGTTCATGTTGATTTTTCTGGATTTTTCTTGATGAACACGATGAAGAACAGTTTCCAGACGCTGTTTGATCTTCATGCCTGGCTTTCCATTTCGAATTTCTGTTTCCCGCGGATCCTAGCAAATCATGTGTTGCCACCATTTTTAGTTAAACGCTGCGTTTCATCCCTGGCCAGGCGTAATTACGGATATGCCACTCGGTTCAATTAAAATCATTTTCATGTTTAAATAAAAATTTCATTTCATCAATAAAATTCAAAAAATCATAATTAAATCATGGATTATCCAAATTGGATGGGAATTTTTGTGTTGATCTCCAATTTTTCTCTAGTTTTTTCTAGGTATGATAGTCAAAGTTGTGCCTGGTGAATTTTTTTTGACTTTGCCTAATACCTTTGATATGTGTGCTTCATGTGTATGTTTTACCATTTTAATCATGAAATCTTGATGCCTTAGCCAAAATGATTGAAATTTTACATGCATGTTCTTGACTCTTTCCTGGTGATTTTGGTATATAGTTTGCTAATTTTGAGTCCCTGGTTAGAGAGATATGATGTGCTCAAGTTGAGTGTGACAATTTGTGTCACACTATGTTATGTCAACTTCATGAATTTTGTTTCCATTCCTATGCTTTGCCATCTGCTCCCAATTTTTGCATGTGATATCATCTAAATGTATAGTTTCACCATGATTTTTTGTAGGATCTGTTGAACCATTTCCTATTTGATGGGGGTTTTTGTTTGCTGTTTAGTCATTTTTAGGGTTTTCTTGAGTGATTAACTTACATGCTTTGTGAAATGTTCATACCTTATCATATGAAGATGAAATTTGGTGGAGTGTTTCTTAACATGTTTAACTTCACTTTGGCTTTGGTCCCATTCATTTATCATTTGTCTTCACTGTTTTACATTTGCTTGAAGTTGACACATGCTTTGTGACCTAGTTTGGATTGATTTTTGCATGTCCTGACTTGTTGAATTTAATTTCCCTACTTCCTCTTGTCCAAATAGCATGAAATTTGACATGAAGCTCATTGAATGTGTTCTGTTTAGACTTGAATTTTTGTGGAATTTATTGAGTTGTTTTGGTATTTGTTTGAGTGTGATCATTCTGTTTGCTCATATGTGGTTCACACTTGCCTAGTTTGACTTAAATTGTGCATGAAATGAATTTGGTGCATAGTTTTGATGTGAGACCAATTGGATTCTCTTCTTAATTGATTTATCTTGGTTTTGATCATTTTTCACTTGCTGTTTTGGATTTTTCATCTCCTTTTGACCCTAGTCTTGGACTAGTGGTTTGTGATCTCACTTTTGAGTTGTGTTTCAGGTTAATAGCACAAATGGCCTGTGCTTGATGATGTGCTTCCATTGGAGTTGACTTGTGACTTGTGTATAGCTAATTTTGACTTTGTTTTGCAGGGTTTGATACTTGAGTTTGAGCCTTAATGGCTTGCACCTTGGTGCATTGGCTTGTGTTTGTCTGTGCATAGTTAATTGTGAACCATTTGCTGTTTAGTTCTGTGATTGGTATACTGATTGTATTTGATTGATTTCAGGTACATTAGTTGCTAATATTGCTTTGCTTTGCTTGATAAGCAATTTGCACTGAGGTATAACATTCTTGTCTCCATGTAGTCTGGAAGACCTGGCCTGTTACTTGGCCAGGCACCTGTCTGAAGTCCTCCTTAAGAGGCGATGTTTGTGCTTGTTTACTTTTGTCCTCAAGCAGGTAAAGACCTCTATGAGGCAATTGGCGGATATAAGAGATATGCAATCTATCTCCCGCTATTCTGTTGAGTCGTCCCTCTGCTCACACCACTGTGTTGACGCATTGAGGACACTAACCCAAGATCTTGTACTGTTGTACAGTTGTGTCCGAGTCTTAAGTGTAGAAGGGTTCCCACTTTCTGGACCCACACTTCATTGTCTGAAGCTCTCCCTGACCAGGGATAAGAGCTGTGAAGTCTAATCTTCACTCACCTTTCATCTGGCTTCACCTTGACTCTCAATGTCAAGGTTAATAGCTAACCTCACCTTGATACAGAGGCTTGTTTGTCGAGGTTGATATGACCCCTCGACTAAAGCCTAGCCTTGATGTTTGAGCCCCTTGTTGGTGTGTTTACTTCATGCTGTATATGTTTGTGTGGTGTGATTGTATCCCCTAGGTTTGCTAGACTCCGCGTAGTCTCGTTTGCATGTCAATTAAGGTAGCATGGTTCCTTCGTATAGGACTTCCTTTCTTGCTTGAGCTTTCCTAAAACACAAACAAACATTATCCCCTCTTAAGGATACGTCAACTCCTTCTACTACAGGTGAGTAAGTCTCCAAAGGTCGAGCATCCGGTAGATTGTGTAGTGACGTGATCCACTTAAAAAACACAAACCAACAGGAATAGTTTAGCCGAACTACGGCAACTCTGATTCTCATGTCCAGATGAGATACGTAGGCACGAGATGCGATGTCTTGTTGAGTTTGACTGACAACTAACACTAATTCTTTTCTCTCGCCCTCGTTGCGATCGAGACCTTCCCTTTCTCTTGCCCTAGTTGCAATCGAGACCCTTCTTCTTCCTGTGTTGGTGTCAGGAGATGGATGTAAGCCCAACGATTGGCATTCCGTATCCTCTTGTTGTGTGCTTGGAGTCCGGTATAAGTCCATCAAGTGGCATCTGGTTTCCAGTGTGGGTGCGTTTGGTTCGGAAGCCGACGTAAGTCCCGTGATTGGCATTCGGGCTCCATGTTTGCCCTTGCCTATGTGGTTTCGTGTGCGTGTTAGCCGAGCTACGAATGCTCTGATTCTTCTTCGTCCAAGAAGATACGTATGCATGGGATGCGACATCCTAGCGAGCATGTTTTTCCCCCCCAGTCCAAACTACTTAGACTCTGATGTCTATGCTTGATAGACTAAGTAGGCCCAGGATGCGATATCCTGCCGAGTCAGTCTTGTTTGTTTTCTTGTGTCTCTTTCAGCCTGTCTAAATGTTTATTCGAGCAGTGTTTTAGCAACCATTTTCCCTTCCTATTGTGCGTGGATCCCGTCGAGTACGACGGATGCGTAGGGGTGCTAATACCTTCCCTTCGCATAACCGACTCCCGATCCCATTCTCTTTGGTCGCGAGACCATGCTTTTTCCAGGTTTACTCTGAGCGTTTCCTTTCCCTCTCTTGGGATAAATAACGCACGGTGGCGGCTCTGTTGTTCTTGTTTCCCGCCGGTTTTTCGCGTAATGCGACAGCTGGCGACTCTGCTGGGGAATATAGAAGTCGACCTGTGCTGGTCCATCTTCCCTAAGCGAGTCTCTCCTAGCGATCTCTAGGTTAAGGCTTTGGTTGCTTTTTGCTGTGTTATTTATTGCATTCATTGTTTATTGTTTGCATTTAATGTGTGCATTAATGTTTGCATTCATTCATATTCATTTGCTGTGCTGGCTGTGCTTCTCTGTTTGGGGTGGGAGTTACTCTAGGTAAAAGGCCCAATACCCAGGCTATGAGTGAAATCTAGGAAACCTAGGAATAGAGTGATTCATGGGAAGCGGGTGGTGTACGCCACTTAGCGGAACATTGACATCACGAGCAGTTCAGACTCTGACGGGGTATTATCGGTGCATACATCTGGTGTGCACAGGATGATATTCTTGAAAGGGTTGTTTATCCTGCATTTCTCTCGACCTTACCCTGGCCTAGACAACACCCGTGAGTAGGGAGGGAATGATCATTTTAACAGGTACAGTTGGTGACCGGTTGGTGACTTGTAGTCCTGTTGGTGACTCGGTTTTCTCAGATTGGGTTCAGATGGCAGTTGATCAGTTGACTTTGGGTTTCAGATGATGGTGATCAGAGCTCGAGCCGAAGTTTGATCCTGTGTTCAGAGATGCACAGCTTGCCAGCCGTGTCTGCATCATGTGCATCATAGCATATTTATTTTTCAAAAGAAATGCAATAAAAAAAATAAAAAAAAAAAGAGAAAGAAAGAAAAAGCTAATCCCTGCATGCATATCATTTCTCAGGTACATTCTAGAGCTTGTTCACTGATAGAGATGGCAACAGTCCCAGAGCCGAAGCGGAAGACTTGTTCCTACATTTTCCACCGTGAGCCTTTGACATCTCTGATTGAGTTGAGTAGCCTTGTGACCAGTGATCATCTGAGAGGGTTCGTGGACCAGTATGGGGATCTGTTGACTTTGTTGAAGATGGTAGTCGATCCAGTGCCGTTACAGACTCTGCTTCAGTTCTATGACCCGAAGCTTAGATGTTTCACTTTCCAGGACTATCAGTTGGCGCCTACTCTCGAGGAGTATTCCATTCTGTTGTGTGTCCCTATTCAGCATCAGATTCCTTTCTTGGACGTACCAAAGGAAGTTGACTTCAGGGTTATTGCTAGGGCTCTTCATCTGAGTATTAGAGAGATCAGTGATAGTTGGAAGACCAGTGGAGATACAGTTGGGCTGCCTTTGAAGTTTCTGCTGAGAGTTGCTAGAGGAGAAGCAGAGAAGGAGAATTGGAAAGCTTTTTATGCCCAGCTTGCTGTTATGATCTATGGCATCGTCCTGTTTCCGAGTATGCCCAACTTTGTTGACTATGCTGCAGTTTGCATCTTCATGGGAGGGAATCTGGTTCCTACTCTATTAGCTGACACTTACTATGCTATCCACAGTAGGCATGGTAAGGGTGGAGCTATCAGATGCTGTCTCCCACTCTTGCTCAGGTGGTTCATGTCTCTCCTACCAGTTAGCGGACCGTTTGTTGATGCTCAGAGCACTTATAGGTGGACTCAGAGGGTGATGTCTCTTACTTCATATGATATCAGATGGCAGTCTTACCGGATGGATGTGCGGGATGTTATTATGAGTTGTGGAGAGTACCGGAACGTGCCGCTTGTAGGGACCAGGGGTTGCATCAATTACAACCCAGTTCTTTCTCTTCGCCAGTTAGGGTTCGTGATGAGTAGAAGGCCACTTGAAGTTGAGATAGCTGAGAGTGTGTATTTTGAGAAGAAAGCTGACCCTGTCAGATTG
Source organism: Lathyrus oleraceus (assembly GCF_024323335.1). NCBI lineage: Eukaryota > Viridiplantae > Streptophyta > Magnoliopsida > Fabales > Fabaceae > Lathyrus > Lathyrus oleraceus. The sequence goes on from NC_066584.1 coordinate 247,843,297, forward strand.
GAGCAGATTGGGAGAGCTTGGAAGTCTATTAGTGTTAGAGATGGATCCGTCTTAGGGAAGAAGTTTGTCATTGTTATGCCTGATTATACTGACTGGGTAAAGAAGAGAGTGGAAACGTTGTTGTTGCCCTATGATAGAATGAATCCGTTGCAAGTGCAACCACCCTTGATTCTTGCTGAAACTGTGCCTGTTGAGCAGTACAAGCAAGCCCTGATGGAGAATCGCCGTCTGAAGGAGAAAGAGCAAGATGCCCAGATGGAGTTGTATCAAGCAAAAGCTGATAAACTGAATTTGACTCATCAACTCAGAGATGCTCAGAATGCAGGTGTTGGTGGGGTAAGGAGCAAGAAGAGATCTTATTCAGAGATGGAGACCTTGTTGGATGCAGAGCACAGAGAGTGTTTGAGATTGCAGAGAGCTGAAGCCAGTTATCTGAAGAAGATCAGAGACTTGGAGAAGCAACTCAGAGACCAAGATATCCAGTTGAAGAAGGAAGTCGACCAGAGACTTGCATCAGAGACCCAGCTTGGGTTAGAGGTTGTCGAGCTTAGAAGACAGTTGAAGGAGAAGATCACTCCCTTGCCAGAATGTTCAGAGTGTGAACTGTTGATAGACCAGTGTCACTACTTGAAGACGCTCATTCCTGGAAGTAACTTGTCTTAGCTTGTACTTTCCTGATGTTTATGTTGTGAATCACCCCCAGGCCTGTTGGGTGGGATTCTTTGTTGTACTTTGTTGGATATTTGGATCTTTGTTGTATGATCCAGTTGCTCATTTATAGATGAGATTTTTGGCTTTACTCTGTACTCACTGCTCCTGCTTTAAGCCTAGTGGAGGCATAGCAAAGGAAGGCACCTGCTTCCATTGCGGTAAGACCGGACACTGGAAGAGAAACTACCCAAAGTACTAGGAAGACAAGAAGAATGGAGTAGAGACTTCAACTTCAGGTATTTTTGTTATTGAAATTAATTTATCTACGTCTGCATCATGGGTATTAGATACTGGATGCGGTTCTCACATTTGTACCAATGTGCAGGGGCTAAAAAGGAGTAGAGATTTGGCAAAAGGTGAAGTTGACCTACGAGTTGGCAATGGAGCAAAGGTTGTTGCTTTAGCCGTAGGAACTTATGTATTGACTTTACCTAGTGGTTTAATAATTCAGTTAGAGAACTGTTATTATGTACCTGCAATTAGCAGGAATATTATTTCAGTTTCTTGTTTAGACAAGTTTGGTTTTTCATTTATAATAAAGAACAATTGTTGCTCAATTTATTTGAATGATATCTTCTATGCTACTGCACAAATGAACAATGGACTATATGTCCTTGATCTTAAAATGCCTATTTATAACATTAATACTAAAAGGATGAAACTAATAAGTTAAATCCAACTTACCTTTGGCATTGTCGATTAGGCCACATAAATGAGAAACGCATTTCCAAACTCCATAAAGATGGACTCTTGGACTCTTTTGATTATGAATCATATGAGACATTCAAATCTTGTTTAATTGGAAAGATGACAAAGTTTCCATTCACAGGAAAAGGTGAAAGAGCTAATGATCTTTTGGGCCTCATACATACAGATGTATGTGGACCACTGAACATACCAGCCAGAGGAGGTTTTCAGTACTTCATCACATTTACTGATGATTTCAGTAGATATGGTTATGTGTATTTAATGAAACACAAATTAGAGTCCTTTGAAAAGTTCAAGAAATTCAAGAATGAAGTACAAAACCAACTAGGTAAGAATATTAAAACTCTTCGATCAGATCGAGGTGGTGAGTATTTAAGCCTAGAGTTTGATGACCATCTGAAAGAGTTTGGGATCCTATCCCAACTTACTCCTCCTGGAACACCCCAATGGAACGGTGTATCTGAGAGAAGAAATCGAACCTTGTTAGACATGGTCTGATCCATGATGAGTCACGCTGATCTTCCAAACTCCTTTTGGGGACATGTATTATTGACAACAGCTTACACACTTAACCGTGTTCCATCCAAAAAGGTTGAGAAGACACCATATGGGATATGGAGTGGTAAGAAACCACATATGTCTTACATGAAGATTTGGGGTTGCTAAGTTTATGTGAAACGACAAATTTCAACTAGGCTTGAGCCCAAATCTGACAAATGCTTATTTGTGGGGTATCCTAAAAGAAACAAGAGGGTATTACTTCTACAATCCTTCTGAGGGTAAAGTGTTTGTCGCTCGAATTGGAGTTTTCTTAGAAAAGGATTTTATTTCGAAAGGAATTAGTGGGAGGAAATTAGAGCTTGAAGAAATTCAAGAATCACAAAGCATTGATACACCTATGGAGGAATTAGAACAGGAAACACAAGTAGTTATGGATGAGCAACCTGCTCAAGTAGAACAAGACCAGTGTAGGTCAAGCAGGATACATCACCTGCCTGAGAGATATGGATATCTCATAACTGATCAAGGTGATGTATTACTCATGGATCAAGATGAGCTTGTGACCTACCAAGAGGCCAAAACTGGTCCCGAGTCTGAGAAGTGGCTAGAAGCCATGAAATCTAAAATGGGTTCCATGTACACAAACCAGGTTTGGACCTTGGTAGAGCCTCCTGTAGGAGTTAACCCTATAGGATGCAAGTGGGTCTTCAGAAAGAAGACTGACATGGATGGTAAGGTACATACCTATAAGGAAAGACTGGTTGCAAAAGGATATACACAAATTCATGGGGTTGACTATGATGAAACCTTTTCACCAATTGCAATGCTTAAATATGTTCGGATTTTACTTGCTATCGCTGCATATCATGATTATGAAATATGGCAGATGGATGTCAAAACTGCTTTCCTTAACGGGAATCTTCTTGAGGATGTGTACATGACACAGCTTGAAGGATTTTACATACCAGAAGAAGCCCAAAAGATATGTAAGCTACAAAGATGAATCTATGGATTGAAGCAAGCTTCCAGAAGCTGGAATCTTCGTTTTGATGAAACAGTAAAGCAATATGGATTCATCAAGAATGAAGATGAGCCTTGTGTCTATAACAAGGTTAGTATGCATGATCGTCTTCCTGGTATTATATGTAGATGACATATTACTCATTGGAAATGATGTCCCTTCCCTACAACAAGTAAAGTCTTGGTTGGGGAAATGCTTTTCTATAAAGGACCTGGGTGAAGCAGCTTATATATTAGGAATCAGGATCTATAGAGATAGATCACAAAAACTGCTTGGCCTAAGTCAGAGCACATACATTAACAAAGTGCTGAGACGCTTTAATATGCATGATTCCAAGAAAGGATTCATACATATGCAACATCGCTTGTGTCTATCAAAAACGCAATCCCCTTCAACTAAGGAAGAAAGGGATCGCATGAATAAGATTCCATATGCATCTGCAATAGGATCTATCATGTATGCCAAGTTATGTACTCGACCAAATGTCTCGTATGCTTTAAGTGTAACAAGTAGGTACCAATCTGATCCCGGTGATGCTTATTGGATAGCTGTCAAGAATATCCTTAATTATTTGAGAAGGACTAAGGATTCATTCTTAATATATGGAGGTCAGGAAGAGCTTGTTGTAATTGGATACACCGATTCTAGCTTCCAGACAGATAAGGATGACTTTAGATCCCAATCTGCTTATGTGCTTTGCTTAAACGGTGGCGCTGTGAGCTGGAAAAGTTCAAAGCAAGACACAGTTGCTGATTCTACAACCGAGGCCGAGTATATTGTTTCCTCAAGTGCAGCAAAGGAAGTTGTTTGGATCAAAAAGTTCATTAGTGAACTTGGCATAGTTCCTAGCATTGTGGATCCCATTGATCTCTATTGTGATAACAATGGTGTTATCGCACAAGCTAAGGAGCCTAGATCTCACCAACGATCCAAACACATACTTAGGCGTTATCACCTCATTCGAGAGATAATAGATAGAGGAGATGTGAAAATATGCAGAGTACCTACACTTGACAATATTGTTGACCTACTGACAAAGCCTCTTGCGCAGCAGAAGCATGATGGCTATACTAGATCTATGGGCATTAGGGGTATGCCTGATTGGCTCTAGTGCTAGTGGGAGATTGTTGGTATAAGCCCTAGAGGTCAATACTTTTGGTACTTGTATCGAATTATTTATTAATAATAAAAGGCTTTTTCTTTATTATGTTTGTTTAATAAAGTCCCTAGAATAGCTAGTCCGTTTAAGGTATGAAGTGTGACTTAATCATGAGATCCCATTAAACATAAGGACATTATTCTTAAAGTATTCGTAGTCGAGCTTTATTGTGAAATGGGATAACATTAAAGCATTAAGACTATTATGTATATAGACTGATGATCACATCTCATGGATCATGGATAAGGAGTTATCAAGTCTTAAACATAGGTATGAATGTTAAGAGTAATATTTATACTGGATTGACCCGCTATGAGAATACTATATAGAATGTTATGCAAAGTGTCATAAGTTATTCTCATGGTGATAATGGTGTATGCCACCCTTCGACCTGAAACCACTATGGACCCTAGATGTAGAGTCGAGTGCCTTATTGCTGACCAAACATTGTCCGTAACTGGATGACCATAAAGACAGTTGATGGATACTCCACGAAGCATGTTGAGGGACATGAGTGACCTAGATGGTATTTTCCCATCCTGCGTAACAGGATAAATGTCTACAGGCCCAATATTAAACTGAACAAGGATGACACGGTCTATGCCTTGTGTTCAATATAGACATAAGGGAAAAAGGGTAATTGTATACATAAGTATTATCACAAAAGGATTTTTCAGATCACATGACATTTTTGTGTCTTGGGTAGCAGTGATGTGTTGCTAGATATCTCTCACTGTTTATCATGTTAAAAATGTGACTTAATATAATTGCCAATGCCGCGAAAACCTACAGGGTCACACACAAAAGGATGGATTGATGAGAGATAGAGTAACTAAGGAACACCATAAGGTATGGTGCACTTAAGTGAATTGTAGAACATCATAAGGTACGGTGTACTTAAGTAGAATACGAAATATGGTAAGGTATCACACGCTTAAGTGATTTTGGCACATTATAAGATATGGGCCACATACACTTAAGTGGGCTTTTTAGCTTGCAACCCACACAAATGGTTCTATAAATAGAACCCTTGTGCAGAAGCATTGGTGAAGTTGTAATTTCGTTTCTCTCTCTCTCTCTCACTCAAAGCCTTCATTCGTAGCAGCTAGCACTGAGATTGAAGGAATCTGTTCGTGTGGACTGAGTAAAGGCGTTGTCACCATTCAACGGTCGTGATCGCTCCGTAGATCTGCATCAAAGGTTTCAATCGCCACGAGAGGTAACAATTCTATCACTGATCATGCCCATTCGTAAGGATCACTAAAGGGGAAATTTTTAAATTCCGCTGCATTTTGGATCGCTCTTCTCCTTCAATATGTTAGTATTGAAGATGCATATGAGGTTCCTGAAATTATGCTAAGTATTTATACAGAGAAACTGGAAGTACTGGGTAAACTCTTAGTTGAGTTAGGAAATATGAAGAGCAGTGGGATTGACCTTCTTCCTACTGTAAAATTTCAAGGCTGGGAAAGTTTCTTCAAATGTCTTCAAGGCCCAATTTTCTTCAACTTGGTGAGAGAATTTTGGATAAGCACGAAATCTTCTTCTTTTCAAGTTACCTCTTTCCTGTTTGGAAAAAAGATAATGATATTTGAGAAGATGATAGTCAAACTCATTGGACATTATGGGTCTGGTATAAGGTGTGAACAAATGGTGGAAAAGGAATCCAATTTGACTGAGATTCTAAAGTGATTTTTGCCTCTAGAATACACTATAGCAAGGTCAATGATCTTATTCCTCATTTGAAGGTTTGGGATAGAATCCTTTTTCAATGCATTAATCCCATACCATCTACCAACTCCTCTGACAACATCAATGGTGACCAACAATATATCCTTTACTATATTAAATTTGAAAAGAAGGTGAATCTTCTTGCACTTCTGTTTCAACATCTAAGGGATAATGTAAGGGACACCAGAGATGGTAACAAAAGGACAAAGAGATACATTCCTATGGGAAGACCTCTAATGGCTTCAAATGCTCTCCAAATCACGCTTGATGCTGTAAAAATCATACTTGCAATGCCAATTTTTGTAACCCTTACAAAAGTGCATAATTTCCCCTTAAAAAAGCTCAGAATGCATCAGACGCGTCAGAAAAAGCTCAGAAAAAGGGTTCATCGCGCGCATGATGACCTGTATTGCACGCGCGATGCAATTAGTAGAAATTTATCACGTGCGCGATGTTGCGCGTAATTATTCCAGTAGTTGCACACGTTTGCTCCCTTTTTCACTTGATTTTTCACCAAGTCCAATTTCTTCACACTTAACTATTTCTTTCTCAATTTTTTGGTCTTTCTTCTTCATTTTAGCTCATCTTTCACTTGTTTTAATCTGATTCTTCGACTAAATTCATGCAATGACGGATTGTCATTAGGTACTTAGTAACTTTTGGCATATTCAGAAAAATGTTCTGAGGACCAAAATCGTTGACGTCGTTTGTGCGCCTTAGTTGCCCTTCATAAGTAGAAGAAACAACACAAAACTCCTCGTGGGCCAAAAGAGTAAGAGGTTTGGCCAGAAAGTAATTAGACTTAAAATATTTCCAACTATCAACGTAGACTTTGAAGACTCAGTTTTAGACACGACAAAAGGAAACAATCATGTGGCCAACAACACCTTTTGAAGTAGTACACACTTCAAAAAGATTGAATAAAATATCTTGAGAGGGCAACCCCGTTTTCTCCTATTATTCGTACCGATATTAAAATACTTGCATGAAGCCCCAAGCACAAGGATGAGGTTACGAAGGGGGGTATGAAGATGATTCAAAACCTCCTTCTCGAAATGGGTTAGTGGAAGACGAACTCCTAAATCCTGAAAAATACAAGCATATAAAGGGACAGATAATCCCTCGAATATGGGAAAATCCTTTTTTTGGATGAAATCGGTGATATTTCCTAATTAGAAGAAACCCCTATTTCTAAATGATCAAATGAAATCTCCTCCCATAGAACAAAAACAAACCCATGGACTAAATACGATGGTTGGACCCAAGAGTAATCTTCTATGTCGATCGCCACCATCAACACTGATGAGACAAACGAGATTGGAAGATTTGGGGAATGAGGTGAAATGATACGGAGAAGATAAGAAAATATAAAACAACTGCAAATTGAGAAATTTCACCTAAACTCTTGTAGGGAAAATAACATGAAGATCAACATCCTAGATCAAACCATCTAAGGGTAACACGCTTCCTGTCCCATCGGCCCACTCAATCAAAAGTAGGGTAATCGATTTCTAACCTATGTATCTAAGGTGACGTTTTGACGGCTTAGTGAGACACCAAATCAGAAACAAAGAAACATTAAATGCTTTGTTTATTCCTGCAAAGTACTCTAAACATTTCCAATTGTTTATGCATCAGGTGTACGTCTTTGATACGGCCGACCAATAGTGCTAAAAGACCTTTCGGTTCCTAAGACCCCGGGAAGTCTTGGGGGCAACTGTTTCGAGTTGATCATATCCATTTTTTCCCGACCACCATAAGACGCAACATCTCAGATCTAAGTCAGACGTTTATTAAACCTCTAGGGAATTCTCCTGACCACTGGATCCCAGAAACCTGGAAGTAAGGGGATTTGCGTCCTCAATGCATCCAATGGTCCTCCGCCTTTCACGCTGAGAGGATAGCAAGGTGGTTATTCTGCTCACTTGTATATGCAGATGGTGCCATTTTCGATAACAAGTTTAAAATACAATTTTAATACTCTTTCATCATTCAGATATTGACTTGAGTGTCAGAATGTTAACCTTGCAGGTACACCCCTTGCATTAGAAGCTCCCTTCCGCCGCAACTTCAGTGACTCTACATATTTCTAGTTTCATAACGGAAAAAAATATATATACTTCACTTCATATATGAATTGGGCATGGGATGTGGTGCTTTGACGGTATTATATATTGCACTTAGAGAGGCAACTATCTTTGAGGTGAGGCAATTTGTCAGTTATATGAATCTATTTCAGGTATGAATATTTATTATGTTTTATATATTTAGTTCTTATTTGTCAAATACATTTCATATATATAATTTCCTCTCCTTATGCAGTGTTGGATATACGAGCATTTCTCGTCCATTTGTGACAGGCATGATTGTGGCCTTATCACCGATGGATTGTCACGGGTCACCAGATGGTGGGCCAGTCATTCTCATTCAGGAGATCTTCAAGAGTACATGTGAAGGATCGGTGTGTTAATTATAGATGATATCATATAGACACCCTAAGTAGACCATAGAGTGCATCGGGACTTTGATGACACTGTCGTGTTCTCGAGTTATCAGCGATGGCAGAGTTCAATGGCTAGATATTTACTTAAGAGGTGTTTGTGCAAGTTTGAGTAGGTGTAGAGCATCCCTTGACTAGTCCACGTTCTTCCATCTGAGGGCCTTGATAGATGGTTTATTTCTAAATTATCAGTAGTGCCATTGCTATTAGAGAAAATGCAATAGAGGTGTAGTTCTTTGGATAGTATCTGGATGGTTAATTAAAGTGGTACTTTAGAGTATCACACCCTCACATTGTCCCACCAATTGTAGATGATGATGAACCTTCCCATGTTTGAGGACCTTCAAATGATGTGTCATTGCCTCCACCTAATATGGTTGAACAACAACGACTGTAGATGATGGCACTTCTTTCTGATAACCCTGTGAGTTTGGTAAATCCAAATGGTGAAATTTATGCTTTGGCATCACATATAACACACATTGACCGTGGTGGGTCTGTATAAATTTTATTATGTGTATTATTTTGATTTTGTAACGAATTATTTGTATATATTGACATTTTATCTTAACTTTTCATTAGATGAAAATTAGCATTACAATATTGCATGATGAACATAACTTAACACGAACATAGCTTAATATAACTTAACAAGAAAATAACATGAACAAAACTTAAACAGTATTGAATGATTCATGATGTTAACATCTCAATAAAATCATCAACAGATCTCACAATTGTTGCATCAACCTCGATCAGGCCATTTGTTTCGTATCGATGATATGTATTCCACGTAACCCTCAAATCTTCATCGGTATTCAACCAAAGTTGTTGAACTTCACATTTCCTTCATTACCAATCAATAGTGATTGATACTCAATCTTAACCACATTTGTGTTGTTCGTATGGTGCAAGAGATTATCCAGTTTAAATTTCAGAATCTATGAGTCTAAAATCATTGAAGGTTTCACACCGTTGAAGTACCACATGTGTCCTCTCTAAAATGTTTATCTTAACAACATAGAGTATAATACACTTTTATACAAGTTTTAAATTATTATGGACCACACAAAACTGTAGTTCAATTACAACTCTACAAAGTATAGGCAAAATCTCAACCATTGAAATATAACGCTACCAGATATTTCAAAGTTATGTAAAAATTCTTTTATTCAATGATATTTTTGAGAAATCCGATAAAAATTGTCAAACATCGAATATTTTCTCACGAGATAACGTTTCTACACCTTATTAATGAAAAATTGAGAAGAATATTTTTACTATAAAAAAATGGTGTTATGTTCAACTCAAGGGATTGCAGGATAAATCCTCCCAATGTCTTTTGTATTAGTTTGGTTTTATAGCAAATTATTTGTATAGTATTGACATTTTATCTTAACTTTTCATTAAATTAAAATTAGCATTACAATATTGTGTGATGAATATAATTTAAATAGTACCGGATAATTTAGGATGTTTTAACATCTCGATAAAATCATCAACATATCTCATAATTGTTGCATCCACTTCAATCGGACGATTTATTTCGTATCAATAATATATGTTCCGCATAATCCTCAAATCTTCATCAATCTTCAACTCAAAATTATTGAACTTCACATTTCTTTCATTATCAATCAATAATGAACCATACTTGATCTTAACCACAATTTTGTTGAGGGTGTGATGCAAGAAATTGTCCAATTTGAATTTTAAAATAACAAAAGGAGTGTTTTCTATGAGCCTAAAATCACATGAGACTTCACACTGTTGAAATACCAAATGTGTCATCTCTAGAATATTTATCTTAACAATAGAGTGTAATACACTTTTATACAAATTTTAAATTATTATGGATCAGACAAAACTATCGTTCAATTACAACTCTACAAAAGTATAGACAAAACATCAACCATTGAAGTATAACACTACCATATGTTTCAAAGTTATGTAAAAAAAGTGTAATATTCAATGATATTTTTGAAAAACCCCATAAAAGTTGTCAAGGATCGAATATTTTGAAATGTCAGTTAAAAATGCATACCAGGTTTTTTTTTTATTTGTCAACTGGATTTTTCTCATGGGATAACATTTCAGCACCTTATTAATGAAAAAAATGAAAAGAATATTTTTGCTATTAAAAATAATGGTGTTAGGTACAACTCAAGGGATTGCAGGATAAATCCTCCTAATGTCTTTGTTTTTCCCTTCTCTATGCAGAATACAAGTATGAAACTGATTTCTTTCAATAAAACTGAGTATAGAGTTTTAATATCACAATTGTTGGGAAAAAAAGTTAACATAACAAAATAAGTTCAGTATCACTCAGCAATCCATTGAGATAACGTTAGCATATACGGTGAAATCCAATGTCCTAACCAAGTTTATAACCTATGTGACTTTGATACTATCTGTATCACTTCTCGAAACATAAAATGCTGCATCATAGATTATCAAGCCGATAATAATCCATGTGCCTTCTTAACTAATGAATGGAGTACAACTGCTACAATGCTATTATATAGAGCAATTGGAACAAGCATAAATCGATTGCAAAGATTATGTTGTCTAGAGAGCTTAAATTGCGTAATAGCCTAAGTAGCAGAAATCCCAAGACAGTAACAAAAATCGTAGCAGCTCTTCTTAGTCGACCTAGTCTAGTAATATTTAGCAATAGGAATCATCAAAAACATTTCTTTAAACAGCATATACCTATAATGCTGTAAAAATGTCGAAGAATGCATGTTATAAAATCCACAGGTGGATATGCCCAGAATCAGACTAGCAGAGTTTTTAAAATGGTCTACATTTGCAATTTGGGCCAGAACATAAGGTTTTGCTACCTCTGCTACCATATTGCAACTGTGACTGAAACCACATCCGCCCTATTAGACATCGATTCTCAGCAATACGCACAGCCGCGAGGCGGCGACAATTTAAAGCCTCAATAATAATAACTTATCTTAGAGACATGCAGTTTTATAGTAAACAATTGAAACAACCTCAATAATCTTTAAAATATGAATTGCAATTTCTACATCCGATGAACATCAGCTGCACAACCAATCCCCTAGCACCTAGCCTACACAAGAGAAAAAGCATTCAAAACCTTGACACCATAAGAGGGAATAAAAACAGACAGTATTAAGAGAGCCCGTGCAAAAAGAACTAGAACCAACTTCTAAAGACAGTTTTGTGCATGAGCCCCCTATCAACAAATTAAAAGAAAATAATCATTTAAAAAACAAAGAACCTGAGAGTGGTGAAAGTATTAGTAGAGATAAGTTTAAGAACAGAGGAATCGAGAATAAAAGCAGTAGAAAAGGGAGAGACCAAAAATCACAGCATGATAGGAAAATGCGCAAGTATCTGGCCACTTACACATGGCGGCATGAAAATGAGGAAGAAATAAAAACTACCAGCAACCAGTTCAGGAAGAATATTAAAGCTGGTGACTGATAGCATTTTAAAAGAGAAGCAGAAAAATCAGCCATTATCACTCATAGATTCATGCAGTAGAAAATTGGGAAATGTCATATCCAAAAACCAACAGAGGCAAAAACTTTGCAGGCAGAGCAAACAACAAAAGAGGTAGTCATAGCCACACTCCCAAATGGCCAAATGCTCTAACTGCATAGCTGCAAACCAAATACAACCTGAAAATCAGGTCTCAAGAGGATATCCTAATTTACACTAGCAAAGCTTATCGAATTTTCCATCGAGAGAACGTAGGAAGCACTGCAACTCAGCAATGCAGATAGTGGAAAATAGCATATTGTTAAAATTCCTCTATGCAATAGTGCTATAGCACCTCTATAGCAACTATTTGACAACATTTTCTACTAAATAGTATATTGCGGAACAATAGCGGTTTTTTGTCCAAATTCCTCTACGCTATAGCCGTATAGCGCCGCTATAGGATAGTTAACATCATTGCTCAGTACTGCAATTAATTAATCAAAACTATAAAAAAAATCTGAAAAATGAAAAACCATAAAAAATGTCGCCCTTTCAGCTATCCAAACTAGTAAAAACAATTCTTCGAAGCCCCTGACTAAAAAAATATATGTTTCAGTTATAGAGTTCATCAAAGCTATACTTATAGAATCAACAAAATTGACTTCACTAACCAATCACCCCTCCCAATATCAAGCAGAATATAGTCCACCACACCAGAAAATAACTTTTTATTTCCCATTCATGATTGGAATACCAAATAACCTAGCAAACTACTAACTGTTTATGAATAAACTATTAATATGACAAACGATAAAATAACGTCAAACTATTTTCATAAGATGTCCTAGAAAGCTCATGGAAATAAGCAGAAACAACTTATGGACATGGCACAAGATGTTTTCAAAAGCTCTTAAATAATCTTACATCTGTTTGTGCTAGTTGATAAGCTCAAACAACAAACATATTAAACAAAATAGAAACATAGTGAATTTAAACTGCAATTAAGGCTCCAACTCAACCAATTCGAGAACACAAACCTTACCATTCCCTTCTCTTCACCAATTCTTCGATAAACCTCACCGTCAGTTGAATTTCACCATACAGCACAAAACACAACCTTAACCTATGTCAAAACAGAAAATTAAAATAATAATCAGCAAAAACATCAAGGCTTCTCTTCTCTTTCCCTGTTCCATTGCTCGATCCTCGCTCGCCTTTCCTCGCTCCCTTCCCTCGCCGAACTACCATTTCTTCGCCTTCCCCCTTCCTCCCTACTATCTCTATTCCTCTCCCTATCCCTATCCCTATCCCCATCCCTATCCCTATTTCTATCCCTATCACTACTTCTTCCACCACGGGAATCATAATCTCTATCTCTATCACGTGGCCTCTCTCGATCTCTGCTTCTCCTTCTCCGGCGAGGACTATTACTCCGACTCCTGCTTCGGCTCCTTTGAGAAGAAAACAGTTTTCTCCTCAGTTCCCTTCCAATTTTCTTCACATGCATGAAATTACAATAACCACCACGGTTACAACTATTCTCCTCATACTGCCGACAAGTAGCCTCACGAAAATCTGTCACCGGAGAAAAATCAGCAAGAATAGGACGACCAGAGTAAAATCTACCGTGCAACGAAGCAAGCGCAGCCGCGGCATGATCCTCCTCACGAAACAGAACGTAAACATTACCGATCATATGATCGGCGAGATTATCACAAACGTTTAGGGTTTCGATGTACCCGAATTTAGAAAGCTCTAGAAAGATATCTTCGTAGAAATCTTCGAAGTGTTGCTGGATCTGACGCGGATCGATAGGTTGACCGTTGGGATCGACACCGGGAGTGATGATATCGGGACGTTGGTACATGTTGGAGAGAAGAAGAGTTGGCGAAATGGTTGGACGGTTGTGGAGACGCGAACAACGGTCGCCGTGTCTACACGCGCCGATCTTGAAGTAGAATGGACAGTTAACTCTGTCTTTCTCTGTGCCGAATATTGAGGCTAGGTGTTCCGCCATTTTTTTTATTGTTAAGGGATTTGAAGAATAGATTGAATTGGATCTGAGATGGAGGCTTATTTATGGCGGATTTGGAATGGACAACAACTTAACTTAACTGCGATGAGTCGTGAGCGTTCCCAGTTTAATAAACCTACCTGGTTCGGATTGGATGAATGTTGAACTTTGACCAAATTCACGAAATTTTTGTTTATTTAATATAATTTTTTCTTTACGAAGTTTTTCATTTATTAAATATAATTTTGGATGAAGATGAGGATTTAATTGAGCCCCTCAACATTGGAGCACTTAAATAATACCATTAGATTTAATCAATGGTTAGGTTTGTTTGAAAATAGAATGAGAGAATTTATTTGTTTTTCTTCATAGGAATCTTCTTCTATTCTTAAAAAATTTGCAAAAAAATATTGATAGTAAATAAAAAAAATTCAATGAATTCTTAGGGTTTGCAATTTATAAATATACATCTATTGTTGAAGGATAATTTAGTATTTTAGTATTTCGCCGACGTGACATTATTATTTGTGTATATATAGTATTGTAATTGTCAACAGTTGTATCCATTAAGTATTGTAGTATAGTGTGTGTGCAACCATTTTGCTGTAACCGTTTTAGCAGAGTAGTGGAAGTTTGTTATTCTCTCTTCTCTCTCTTTCTCCATCTTCATCTTCTTCATCTTTTGCTCCATCAATTGGTATCTAGAGCTGCAGTTCAGATCCACGGGGAAACACAAGGAAACACGAGTGAACGATGAGGCGTTGTGTGATTGATTTTCGTTTCTTGAATTCGTGTTGAATTTCTGAATCAGAATGTAACAAAATCACATTTCTTGATTCTATGGAATTGAGAAGCACCAGTGTTTGGTGAGATCTTAGTGTATTGCACAAGGTTGAAGATGAACGGAAACGTTAATCTAAGTACCAAGCTTCTAGTGTTCAATGGCAAGAACTGGAATCAGTGGATGATTCAGATGCGCATGTTATTTGGCGCTCAAGATGTTCTTGATCTCGTCAATGACGGTTATGTTCATGTTGCACTTCCGTAATCTGAGTACCAAGCTTCCAGTGTTCGATGGCAAGAACTGAAATCGGTGGATGATTCAGAGCATGTTGTTTGACGCTCAAGATGTTCTTGATCTCATCAATGACGGTTATGTTCAAGTTGCACTTCCGGCTGATGCAACGGATGTGCAAAAAAATGTTCAGCATGATCTGAGGAAGAAGGATCAGAAGGCGTTGTTCTACATACATCAGTGTGTGGATGTGAACGTGTTTGAGAAAGCCGTTAATTCGACGACGAAGAAGGTTGCAAGGGACACACTGGTATGGTGCTACGATGATGATGCATCAGTGAAGAAGGTGAAGCTTTAGTCTCCTTGTAAGTAGTATGAGAATCTCATCTTGAAGAACAATGAGAAGGTACCTGAATATATCTCTAAAGTGATTTTGATCATAAATGAGATGAAGTCGTGTGGAGAAACTCTCTATGAAGAAAGTATCATTGAGAATGTACTTAGATCGCTTACGCCTCAATTTGATTACGTTGTGGTAGCAATTGAACATTCTAAGGATCTTAGCACCATGAGAATTGAAGAGTTGTAAAGCAGTCTAAAGGCATAAGAGTTGCGTATGACTGAGAGAGAATCTGAAATGAAGGTAGAGCAGGAGGCTTTGAAAGCAGCTTTTGATAAGAAATTTCAGAAGCAGTCTTGGTTAGAAGCCAGGAAGAGACCTGCTGGTGTTCAAAAGTCAGAAGTCTCAACTTCTGTAAGGCAGAAAAGTTCTCAGAAGGAGAAATAGAAGTATGACAAGAGAAAATTACAATGCCACTTGAAGCTAGCAAAAATATACTCGAACGCATTGCACGCTCGAACATACAACAGAGTTGCCATCGAACTTTATTTATTCCAGAAGGAAAGGGAAAACATCGATAAAACCCAAGGGAAAGAGGTATGTTGGGTAAGGAAGTCGGTTATGTAAGGGGGAGCTATTAGCACCCCTAACATCCATGGTACTCCATGGGAACCGTTTTGATCGTTCTTGCTTGAATGGGTGTTATATCTAAGGATTACTCGCGAAAGGATAAAGGGAAAATAGGAGAAATAGATAAAGTGTTCAGTGGGGATTGGGGCTCTCATGCCTACGTATCCTTATAGTACAATAAGGAATTCAAAGCTCCGTAGTTCATGGAACTAATGACGAGAGACGAAAGGATGTTATGATAAAGGTATGGTTTGAACCAAAGGATAATCTGATTTGAACTCTAACAATGGGTGAAATATGAACCCAAGAGTAAAATTGGTATGAACCAACAAGTGACGGGCCTACGGCATGGTATCAATGTATTGGAATAACCGAAAACAAAGGAATTAAATGTTTGCTTTCACAACACAAACAACTCTTGGTTCACGAGGAGATACAAGATGAAGCTCAAATAGATCGTGTATTTGGCTCAAAGATAAGGTATATCACATGAAGTGAATGAAGGTAGAATATGAATGCATCGTGGAGATGAAAAGGAATGAATGACCACCACGATTACAACTATTCTCCTCATATTACCGACAAGTAGCCTCACGAAAACCCATCACCAGAGAAAAATCAGCAAGAATAGGACGACTAGAGTAGAATCTACCGTGCAACGACGCAAGCGCAACCGCAGCATGATCCTCCTCACGAAACAGAACATAAACATTATTGATCATATGATCAACGAGATTATCAAAAACTTTTAGGGGTTCGATGTAACCAAACTTAGAAATCTCTAGAAAGATATATTTGTAGAAATCTTCGAAGTGTTGCTGGATCTGACGCGGATCAATAGGTTGATCGTTGGGATTGATGTCGGGAGTGATGATATCGGGATGTTGGTACATGTTGGAGAGAAGAAGAGTTGGCGAAATGGTTGGACGGATATGGAGACGCGGACAACGGTCATCGTGTCTACATGCACCGATCTTGAAGTAGAATGGACAGTTAACTCTGTCTTTCTCTGTGTTGAATATTGAGGCTAGGTGTTCCATCATTTTTTTATTGTTAAGGGATTTGAAGAATGGATTGAATTGAATCTGAGATGGAGGTTTATTTATGGCAGATTTGGAATGGACAACAACTTAAGTTAACTGCAGTGAGTCGTGAGCGTTCCCGGTTTAATAAACCTACCTGGTTCAGATTGGATGAATGTTGAACTTTGACCAAATTCCACGTAAATTTTGTTTATTTCATATAATTTTTTCTTTAAGAGAAAAGAGAAAATGAAGTTTTTCATTTAAATATAATTTTGGATGATGTTTAAGGTGAGGGTTTAATTGAGTCCCTCAACCGTGGAGCACTTAAATAATACAATTAGATTCAATCAATGGTTAGATTTGTTTGAAAATAGAACGAGAGAATTTACATATTTTCAAGCACAAATTTTCCTCTACCTCTTCTTCATATGAATCTTCTTCCATTCTTAATAATCCGTAAAAAAAACTATTGACGGTAAATAAAAAAAATTCCAACGAATTTTTAGGGTCCGCAATTTATAAATATACACCTACTGTTGAAGGATAATTTAGTATTTTAGTATTTCTCCGACATGGAATTATTATTTATGTATATATAGTAGTGTGATTGTCAACAGTTGTATCCAATGAGTATTGTAATGCAGTGTGTATGCAACCATTTTGATGTAACCATTTTAGCAGAGTAGTGGAAGTTTGTTATTCTCTCTTATCTCTCTTCTTCCATCTTCATCTTCTTCGGCCTTTGAACCAACAATTGGTATCTAGCGCTCTGGTTCAGATCCACGGGGAATCACAAGGAATTACAAGTGAACGGTGAGGCGTTGTGTGATTGATTTTCATTTCTTGAATTCATGTTGAATTTCTGAATCGGAATCGTAACAAAATCATATTTCTTGATTCTGTGGGATTGAGAAGCATTAGTGTTTGGTGAGATCTGAGTGTATTGCACAAGGTTGAAGATGAATGGAAATTCTATTTTGAGTACCAAGCATCCAGTGTTCGATGGCAAGAATTGGAATTGGTGGATGATTCAGATGCGCATGTTGTTTGGCGCTCAAGATGTTCTTGATCTCGTCAATGACGGTTATGTTCAAGTTTCACTTCTGGCTAATGCAACGAATGCGTAGAGAGATGCTCAGTGTGATATGAGGAAGAAGGATCAAAAGGCGTTGTTTTACATCCATCAGTGTGTGGATGTGAACGTGTTTGAGAAAATCGTTAATTCAACGACGGTGAAAGCTGCGTGGGACACACTTGTATGGTGCTACAACGGTGATGCATCAGTGAAGAATGTGAAGCTTTAGTCTCTATGTAAGCAGTATGAGAATCTCAGCATGAAGAACAATGAGAAAGTACCTGACTACATCTCTAGAGTGATTTTGATCACAAATGAGATGAGTCGTATGGAGAAACTCTCTCAACGCTTTCACCCAGTTTAATTAATCCCAAGCGCACACTTGTTGAATCTAAAACTTGTCAACACGGTCCACCATTTCACGCTACTCCCTTGCCGACACACCTAGTCTCAAGGCTTTCACTTGATCAGATCCTAATTGCACAATATTGTCAAAAACCTTCAAAATTTAAAGATCTTGAGGGAAACCCCTAACTCGATTTTATTATTTGAATCCTTTAAAGATCGCAACCCAATATTCTTGGTACAACAAACCTAACTAGACGTTATCAATCCTAATCAATATGGCACCCAATCAAAAAATGATTGTCTATGGTTTGATTATGTGTATGCATAAATTGAATTGAAGATGATGGGATGCTTTGAAATCTTGGATTCACATAGGTTTTACTCCATCTAGAAACCTTACTAAAGAGTGATGCATGTATGAAGTATATATATGCATGTTTAAATGGGGGAAAAGGAAAGCAATTAACTTTGAGAAAATATGTAAATATGCAAAAAAATCATCGTACATGTCAACTTGTTTAAGTCATATGCCAACTTGTACGAGGCATAGGTTGACCTGTTGAAGGTCATGTGTCGACCTATCAATGTCATGTGCCTCCTATGTGTCGACCTGTGGAGTCAACACATGCAAACAGTAGCTACAGACTTTACTACTACAGTATACGTGCCGACCTGTAGCACGAAAGTGTCGACCTATAGCCTAAATTTTTTTACTATAGGCCGACATGTTTACGTATGTGTCGACCTATCATATGCATGTGTCTACCTGACCAGTAAATTTTTATAAAACTTGATTTTTCATGCATGTTTAATGTATAAGACCTTTTCAAAGATGTTCTCAATAACTTGTATGTTTCCTACCACTAATATGCATATAAAGAATAAGAGGATATCATTCAATGTACACAAATGCTAAAGAATCTTAGTTTTGACATCATACAAAATACTCCTAACTAAACTTAATCGGAAGATGCACTCACATACTCCCCCTTTTTTATGATGGAAAAACTTGAGACGACACGTTAGTAATGAATAGCTCCTCCCCTGAATATATGCATCCTCATATCTTGCTTTTCCCCCTTTGACAACATAAAAAAGAAACAAAGCAAATTATGAGAAGTATAATAAAATTCACATAAACAAATATAAACCACACAATGGAGAAATGCAAAGATAAGAGAAATAATACGATAACACTCACAGAGAATGATAGTCATATTGAATAAGAGTCTAACTTAAATAAACTCAAAGAAAGCAAGAATGGAATATAATTGCTATATCAAGTGCTTAAAAATAATAAACAAAACACAAGCATGAAAAATGAAGGATACAAAGTGAACACAAATACTTGACATGCTTCAAAAGCGACACAATTATGTGACATATGCCTTTGGTGCTCCCGAAATATTGCACATGCATGTGCTCTAGCAAGGCGATAAACGAAGTACCACCACACAAACCAAAAACAGAGATAAAAACATAACAATGACACATAATCAAGAATATTGTTAATAGTGAAACATGTTCAATCATGATTCATGAGAAAATAGATACCAAACCGATGCACCAAACACTATATTTCGAATAACATGAAGATAGCATAAAGTCACCATAAGTATATAAATTGACATGCATCAATTAGACATTTTTGAAAGTAAACATACATGAACTATCTTATATGTCAAGAACATCAATTTTATGGATCATAGACAACATGCAAAAAGAAAAGCTTACAGAAAAGAGGAAAATGAAACGATAGTACCTTGCTTGCGTAATGATGAGAAATGCACTCTTATGAAGTATGCCTTTTAAGGAAGGTTATATGGATAAGATATATTCAAAGTGCAATAACATAACATTTAGGCAAGAGTTGAGATGTCAAGAATCCCTAATTCTCGTTGAATGTTAAAGAAGGGTTCGGTCGCAAGTGGTTTCGTAAAAATATCGGCAAGTTCATTTTTACTATCAACATGCTCAAAAATGATATCGCTTTTCTCAACATGATCGCATAGGAAATGATTATGAATCTCAATATGCTTAGTACGAGAGTGTAGTATCGGGTTATTAGTTAGGTTAATGGCCCTAGTGTTGTCGTACATAATTGGAATATGACTTAGTTTTATATCAAAATCAAGTAATTATTATTTAATCCACAAAATTTAAGCACAACAACTATCGGCATCTACGTATTCCGCCTTGGCTGTTGACAATGCAGCCAAAACTTATTTCTTGTTATGCCAACTAACTAAGGAATTTGAAAATATGTGACAAGTCCCACTAGTTCTTTTCCTATTCTATTTGCAACCGGGAAAATCAGAATTAGTGTAACCAACTAAGCTACAATCCCTCCCTTTGGAATACCAAAACCTATAATTTGAAGTACCATGAAGATACCTAAAAATGCATTTGACGGCTTTGAGATGGGATTCCTTAGGAGCCGATTGATATCGGGCACACATACAAACACTAAACATGATATCTGGCCTAGACGCAGTGAGATATAGAAGATAACCAATCATACCTTGATATTTCTTTGCTTCTACATCCTTACAGTTTTCGTTCCTTTCCAAGCTCTCGTTTGTAGCCATCAGAGTGTCAATCGAATTCGCTTCAACCATGTCAAATCTCTTTAGCAAGTCTTTGCAATACTTGGTTTGACAAACAAATATGCCTTCACTAATTTGTTTTATTTGAACACTGTTAGGGACCAATTAATACTACTTTTTATATCATTTTATTGGTCCCTTTTACCAAGTTTTGATGTAATTACACACTTTTGTTCTCACTATTCTGTATAAATGCAATTAGGTTTAATTTATTTTGTTTTGAATAGTTATTTCACATTTTTGTTAATTGTGTAGAATTTTTGGATGAGAAGGCTTTGGAATGCAACACCACATCTTGGATGAAGCTTGCCAAAGAAGGAAGCTGGATAAGCAACAGTTCGCGCCGCGAACTGCCTTCGCGCCGCGAAGGCTGCGAATCCAGCAAGCTGACTGAGGGTCAAAAGTGCTGTCTTGCAGAAAAAGCTTTTTGCCATTTTGATGTCTACCTTGGAATAGCTTTTCTGCTTTGGATGAGAATGACCAATTAGGAAAATGTCAACCTTTTTGTGTAGAAAAATACATTATTCTAGGGCATTCATTCATTCATTATCATACACACATTGAGATTTTTGTAGGAGAGAAAAACAAAGTTTTTCTTCTTTAATATTATGCTTTGTAACAATGATGATGAGGAGCTAAACTCCCCTTTTGTCAAGATTGGAGGTAGTAGCTATTCTCATATGTTTATGTATTCCATTTTATTTATATATATGATAAAGATTGTTGATGTATTGAATACTGTTTTTGCCCTAAGTTGAAAACCAGATTTGAGTAGTTGTCGAGAGAGATTATTTGAGTCTTGACATAAAACAGATTTTCAAGTAGTGAATAAGTTGTAGAGATAGATTTATTCATTACTCTTCTTTGGTATTAAACATTAAAGATTGCTATATTGATAGTTAGGTGGAGAGATCGTCTAAGGATCAATATAGTGATTATCACAATATCATTTAGACATAAATGACTTTGAGAGGATACTTGAACATCATCAATAATCTTAAATCTATATAGTTATCATAAGGAAGCATAAACATTTGAAATAGTGAACTCCAATCTTGCCAAGTTTTTATATTAGATTAAAACCATTTTACTGTTTTTAGTGACATTTACTCACAAGATAACTTTCTAACGAAAACAACCTTGTTACTTTCTAAACTTACAACATTTGGATTATAGAACGGCAGTAATATCAACCAATCTCTGTGGATACGATATAAAAATATTTGTCAAAGATATACTTTTCAACAAATTGGCGTCGTTGCCGGGGATTGGTGTCGATATTACAAGCATTGCAATAATTCTTTGTTTTAAGTTGTGTTACATTTATTACTATCCCTCTTTTGTTTCACTTGGTTTGTTAGTTTTGTAGATTCTAGTGCATGCGAGGAAAAGCAACCGAGGAGCAACTTCAATTCGATCCTGAAATTGAAAGAACACTTCGGAAGCTCAATAGCAAAACACGAAGAAGAAGGAAACTAGCCGAAGAGAGGAACCGGAGAGAAGAAACATCTACTTCCGCACTTGTTCCAATCGAAGAAGTGGTTGTAGAGGCTTATGAAGGAAACATGGCGGAGGATAATCGTACCGAAATGTCCGCTAATAGTCCAAGAAGGAATGCTCAATTTGCCCGTGGAGGAAGAAATACGGAGATGAAGACCGGAATCCTCCAACTTCTCTATGCAAATCCATTCACCGGAATGGATCATGAAGATCCATATACCCATCTCATCAAATTTTATGAGATTGCGGGTTCTACGGGAATAGATGAAACGGGTGAAGAGGCACTATTCAAAAGGATGTTCCCACACTTCTTAGTGGGAAAGGCAAAAGAGTGGTACCTTGATCAAGCACCGAGAGTGATGACGGATTGGAATTTACTAGAAGAAAAGTTCTTAGAAAGATACTTCCCACAATCCCGATTCATGGAAGCCAAAACGGCTATTGCGGTATTCACTCAAGGAGGCAACGAGTCTCTAAATGAAGCTTGGGAAAGATTCAAGTCAATGTTGAGAAAATGCAAGGGATATGGTTTTGATGAGCTCACTCAAATCCATATTTTTCTAAATGGACTCCAATCAACTCACAAGACACTTCTGGATGCCACATCGGGTGGCTCGCTTATGTCAAAAACTGCGGAAGAAGCTAAAGTCATTATTGAACGGATGGCGCTCAATGATCACCAAAGTCAACATGATCGTAGCCCTTCACAATGTAAGCCGGGAGTTCTTGAGTTAAATATCAATGATGCCATCCTTGCTCAAAACAAGCTACTCTCTCAACAAGTGAGCTCCTCACTCAACAAATGGCCAAGCTTCCACATCAAATGAAAGAGATTCAAGGGTCTCAAATTAGACATCAAGTAGCATGTTGTGAATTATGTCAAGGGGATCACCCTACTGGTTTTTGTCCTCCACCCCAAGAAGAAGTGAGTTATGTGAATAATCAAAATCAGGGCTATCAAAGACAACAGCCTACCAATCAAGGCTACCAACCAAGAAACAATCAAGGCTATCAACCATCAAGGTTCAACAATCAAAATTTTCAACAGCAAAGTCCTTACCAACATCCAAATTTTCAAGGACAGCAGTCGCAAGGAGGAAATTCCAAGCTAGAGGACACTCTTCAACAATTCATGCAAGCTTCCATGGCAAATCAGAAGAGTAACGAAGTAGCCATTAAAAATCTGGAAAATCAAGTAGGTCAACTTGCGAAGCAACTGTCGGAACAAAACACAGGATCTTCCTTTTCTGCTAACACTCAACCGAATCCAAAGGAGCATTGTAAAGCAATTGTCACGAGGAGCGGTAAAGAGTTGGTAAGTGAAAAAGGTGAAGAGATTATAGAAGAGAACAATATGGATGGGATGCTGGAAGAAGAAGACAGGGTTGGTGAAAGGGAGAAGGTTGCTGAAAATGCTCAGTTCGCGCCGCGAACCACCTTCGCGCCGCGAACCACCTTCGCGCCGCGAAAAGAGCAGGTTTTGCCAAAGGAGCAGCAGATTGATTTGGAGGTGAAAAAGGATGCTGAACCAAGGAAGAAAAAGAAATCAGAGAAAGGTGTGAGCGTCATTCCAACTCAACATCTACCCTATCCACATGCTCCATCAAGGAAGGACAATGCTAGGCATTATGCACGGTTCATGGATATCTTCAAGCAACTTCAAATCAACATTCCATTTGCTGATGCATTAGAACAAGTGCCACGGTATGCTAAGTTCATGAAGGATATTCTTACAAAGAAAAGGAGACACGTGGAAGACGAAACCATACTGCTTGATGCACGGTGTAGTGCCATTATCCAAAAGACTCTACCAAGGAAGGAGTCCGATCCAGGACGACTTGTTCTACCGGTAACCATTGGAAGCACATACATTGGAAATGGTTTGATTGACTTGGGTTCTAGTATATATTTAATCCCCCTCTCCATTGTTAAAAGATTAGGGAATGTTGAAATTAAATCTACGAGAATGACTCTACAACTAGCCGACAAGTCTACCACATCACCATACGGAATCGTTCAAGACATGCTTGTGAAAGTGGACAAATTTTTGTTTCCGGTGGACTTTGTAATAGTAGAGATGGATGAGGACCGTGATGTGCCCCTAATTCTTGGAAGACCTTTTATGAAAACATCTCGGATGATGATTGACATAGATGATGGACTAATGAAGGTGAGAGTGCAAGATGAAGAGGTGACCTTTAATCTTTTTGAAGCTATGAAGCATCCAAACGACAAGCATGATTCTTTCCGAATCGATGCAATTGAAGAGGAGGTAGTGGAGGTCGCGAACCAAATTCATATTTCTAATCCTCTAGAAAGATCCCTTATCGGAGCATACAACGTGTTGACCGACAATGAGGAGCGAGAGATCGAAGCAATGTTGCACGAGTTAGAATCTTGTGGTGAGTTGACCTATCAAGAAGAAATAACGGAAGACTTGGATGCAAAGAAGAAAATGGATGAGCAAAAGATAGAGTTGAAAATGCTTCCGTCACACTTGAAGTATGTGTTTCTTGGAGACGAGTGTACTAAACCGGTGATTATAAGCAACACATTGTCCACACTAGAGGAAGATAAGTTGATTCAAGTATTGAAAAAGAACAAAGGTGCAATAGGGTGGGTGTTATCCGACTTGAAGGGTATTAGTCCAGCCTATTGCATGCATAAGATCATGATGGAGGAAAATTTCAAACCAGTTGCGCAACCTCAGAGGCGTCTGAATCCATCAATGAAGGAGGTAGTCCGGAAAGAAGTTGTCAAACTCTTGGAAGCCGGAATGATTTATCCTATTTCCGATAGCGCATGGGTGAGTCCGGTACAAGTGGTCCCCAAGAAAGGCGGAATGAAGGTGATCAAAAATGATAAAAATGAGTTGATTCCGACAAGAACAGTGACCGGGTGGAGGATGTGTATCGACTATAGAAGGTTGAACCAAGCTACAAGGAAAGATCATTTCCCACTACCTTTCATGGACCAAATGTTGGAGAGGTTAGCCGACAAAAATTTCTACTGTTTCTTGGATGGATATTCGGGGTACAACCAAATTTCGGTCAATCCTGCGGATCATGAGAAGACAGCTTTTACATGCCCTTTTGGCATCTTTGCTTACCGAAGAATGCCTTTTGGGTTATGTAATGCACCGACCATATTTCAACGGTGTATGCAAGCTATATTCTCGGACTTAATAGAAGAATGCATTGAGGTGTTCATGGATGATTTCTTTGTTTATGGATCATCTTTTGAATTGTGCTTAAAACACCTTGATGTAGTTTTGGGGAGATGCGTGGAGACCAACCTAGTGCTCAACTGGGAAAAATGCAATTTTATGGTCACTGAAGGTATCGTACTTGGTCACAAGATTTCTTCTGAAGGGCTAGAGGTGGACAAAGCCAAGGTGGAGGTTATTGAGAAACTACCACCTCCAACTAACATTAAAGGGATAAGAAGCTTCCTAGGACATGCCGGTTTCTACCGGAGATTCATACAAGATTTTTCAAAGATAGCGAAGCCATTGAGCAGTTTGCTCAACAAAGGTATGCCTTTTCTTTTTGATGAATCATGTCTTAAAGCTTTCTTAGATTTGAAAGAAAAGTTGGTCACCGCACCTATAATCGTAGCACCGAACTGGAACCTTGATTTCGAACTCATGTGTGACGCTAGTGATTATGCAGTTGGTGCGGTGTTAGGACAAAGAAGCGATAAAATTTTCCATGCCATACACTATGCTAGTAAGGTGTTGAATGAAGCACAAGTTAATTACGCAACAACTGAAAAAGAATTACTAGCCATAGTATATGCATTGGAAAAATTTAGAGCTTATTTGATTGGTTCAAAAGTTGTAATCTACACTGACCACTCGGCGATAAAATATCTGCTTACCAAGCCGGATTCCAAACAAAGACTTATTCATTGGATCCTTTTATTACAAGAGTTTGATTTGGAAATTCGGGATAAAAAAGGTTCTGAAAACTTGGTGGCGGATCATTTGTCTCGGTTGGTCAATGTAGACATTACAAACAAAGAAGAGGAGGTGAGAGAAGAATTTCCAGATGAAAAACTTTATGCGATTCAAGTGAGGCCTTGGTTTGCTGATTTTGCTAACTACAAAGCAACCGGTTTAACACCGGAAGACCTCACTTGCAATCAAAGAAGGAAATTCTTGGCAGATGCAAAATATTATGTTTGGGATGATCCTTATCTGTTTAAAGTAGAAGCTGACAATATTTTGAGAAGGTGTGTAACAATTGAGGAGTCAAGAGACATTCTTTGGCACTGTCACAACTCTCCGTATGGAGGTCACTATAGTGGTTTGAGAACAGCCACTAAAGTACTCCAATCGGGTTTTTATTGGCCATCTTTATTCAAAGATGCGCATGAACATGCGAAGAGTTGTGATACATGCCAAAGGAGTGGAGGAATAGGAAAACGGGATGAAATGCCTCTAACCAACATGGTAGAAGTGGAAGTTTTTGATTGTTGGGGTATTGATTTCGTTGGCCCATTCCCCTCTTCTTTCTCAAATGAGTACATACTAGTAGCCGTTGACTATGTCTCGAAGTGGGTAGAAGCAATTGCCTCACCTAAGGCCGACGCCAAAACAGTGATCAAATTTTTAAAGAAAAACATATTCTCACGTTTTGGTGTGCCTAGGGTGTTAATAAGTGATGGAGGCTCACACTTTTGCAATACACCTTTAGAAAAAGTTTTGCAATATTATGGTGTAAAGCACAAGGTGACCACTCCCTACCACCCACAAGCGAATGGTCAAACTGAGGTTTCAAACCGGGAAGTCAAACGGATTCTTGAGAAAACAGTCTCGAATTCAAGAAAAGATTGGTCCTTAAAACTGGATGAAGCTTTGTGGGCGTATCACACTGCCTACAAAGCACCTATTGGGCTAACTCCGTTTCAAATGTTGTATGGGAAGACTTGTCATCTTCTAGTGGAAATGGAGCATAGAGCACTATGGGCTCTTAAGTTCTTGAATTTCGACTCCACTTTAGCTGGAGAAAGAAGAAAAGGTCAACTCCATGAATTGGAGGAATTAAGGAATGATGCATACCATTCGAATAAGATGTACAAGGAAAAGGTAAAGGCATACCATGATGGAAAGGTCCGTCATAAGGAGTTTCATGTTGGACAGATGGTATTGCTTTTCAACTCGAGGTTGAAGTTATTTCCTGGTAAGTTGAAGTCGAAGTGGTCAGGACCATTTGTTATCAAGGAAGTACGGAATTATGGAGCCATTGTGATAGAGGATCCAAAGTCACAAGAGAGCTGGACTGTTAATGGTCAAAGACTAAAAATCTATCATAGTGGTGACGTAAACCGTGATGTGTGTGTTATTTCCTTATCTGGACCAGGCTAATCGAGGTACCGTCGAGCTCTTAACGACGTTAAACAAAGCGCTTGTTGGGAGGCAACCCAACGTCGTAAGTTTGCATTTTATTTTTCTCTGTTGTGTGATTTTCATCTCTGTTAAAAATTTTAGAATTTTGGGGTTCTGTTTTTCACAGTTCGCCCCGCGACCCCAGTTCGCGCCGCGAACACTGTTCGCCCCGCGAACAGTGCGTGACAGAATCACTTAAATTCTGTTAGGTCATTTTCATTTCTCATTTCAAAACTTTTTCAAAACTCCAACTTTGCCGCGCTTTCGTCTCCACTCTCAAAAACCCACCAGATACTAAAAATCTTCATTTCCCAAAGTCCTAATCTTCAAGTTCTAGCAAGAATTAGTATTTCAAAAGGTATGCACTCCTCAATTCATCTTTTCCAATCCCTTTTGGGTTTTACATTTAGGGTTGGTTAGAAATCGAATTTTTTTTGTAGATTGCCTTTTGAAATCACTATGCATGTTTGATTTAGATTAGGACTAGGGTAGATGTGAAAACCTTGACTGATTGGGAGTTGATTGTTCCCCATTTTTGGAACCCTAGGAAGTTCTAGAGATTTCCTGGTTCGCAGACTTCGCGCCGCGAACTGGAAATTCCAGAACCTTGTTTTGTGCTGATTGATTGCTAATTCTCTCTATATTTGTCTTGTGGTTGTTCTGATATTTGATGCAGATGTCAAAAAGAACCAAGACCACCGCACCCCCTCAATCCCGTTCAATAAGAAGGTTCATAAGCGATGAGCACGAGGCATGGTTCGAGAGCTTAGTTAAGAGAACCATCTTTCCTGAGAGGTTTATCCGTTTAGCTCCAACTGGGACTTATCATAGTGTGGTTGCAGCTTTTGAACGACGAAGGTGGATGAGATTGTGCGAACCTGAAGTAGCAATAAACTTTGACATTGTCCGGGAATTTTATGCTAATGCTACGCATCGAGAGGAGGGGACAACCTTCATCTACCGATCAAGGGTTAGAGGGAAGATTGTTTCTTTTGGAAGGGATGATATTAATTCATATCTGGGTAACCCCTTAACTCTTGGCGAGGGTGAGTGTGAGTACCGTACTATGCAGTCCGCTAACAGGTGGAACCTTGAAGCGGTAAATGCTACTCTTTGCATCCGTGGAAAATCCTTTGATCTCAATGATCAAGGCCACCCAAAATTGTGGAAAAGAGAAAATTTTAATTTGGAAGCTAGGGCCTTTCTGGTGGTACTGTTAAGTAATATCCGACCAAGGAGCCATACCACTACAATTCCTCTGGATGTAGGGTGTTTGCTCTACTGCATCATGGTTGGGAAATCTGTGGGCGTAGCGTCCATCATTGCGGAAGAAATAAGAAAAATGGTTTTAAGTGGAACCAATTTTGGCGGTAAAGCAGGTGTACTCGCCTTTCCCGGGCTGATCATGGGACTATGCCGTTAGGCAAATGTTACCATCCCTGAGGAAGTACACTTCTTTATCA
The DNA here is from genome assembly GCF_024323335.1 of Lathyrus oleraceus. NCBI lineage: Eukaryota > Viridiplantae > Streptophyta > Magnoliopsida > Fabales > Fabaceae > Lathyrus > Lathyrus oleraceus. The sequence continues at coordinate 247,872,492 of NC_066584.1, forward strand.
CCAGTGTGATAAATGACGCCTATCTAAATAGGTTTCTACAAAACCAAAATGAAAGGACCGACGCACCTGGAACCTCTTCATCCAGAGCCCGAGCCAGACCCCAACCTCAACCTCACACTACCCCAGGATTTGATCAGATGGCGTTTGCCAACTACTGTTGCGAGAGTTTTGAGGCCTCTAGGAGATCTCAATCGTTTATCTTCGATGCTATGCAGCAGCAGTTCCAGAACACATTCCTGGCACCTGAGGCCCGTTCATTTCCTTCTCGGGCGGAATACGTAACATATGCTAATTGGCCTGAGGGCAGACCAGATTTTATGGGGGGTGCAGGAGGTAGTGCAAACCCAAATGAGGAGATGGAGGATGTTCTTGGAAATGTAGGTGGTGATCAAGAGGAGGAGGATTGAGAATTTGGAGAATTGAGAAGTTGTTGTTTTTCTGAGTTTCTTTGTACTATTTCTGTTTTTGTTTTTAGAAATTTGTGATGTACTTTTGGGTGGCTCTAGTTCACCATAACTTTATTTTGGCACTTTATTTTTTGTGAGTGTTTTGACAATTGCGTGAATGCTGTTTGAGATTTAAGTGTGTTTTTAATCAAATTTTGGTTTACCAACACTTTTGTTAATTGTTCTTATTCTTAAGTCAAGCTTTAAGCAACCGAGAAATGATCGCAAAGAAAGAAGCATAGGACACTTCGAGTGGTGATGATAAGAATTAGTGTCGGCATTTCAAGGTACACTTTATCGCTTTCTAGACTTAACATGAGTAGTTGATGGTGTGTGCAAATTCCATGTCATAAATTCATTGAAGTATATGTCAGTTTTGAATCAAAATAGGACTTAACCAATTGTGAGGAGGGTTTCCATTGTACACTAAAAAGCGGGAAACCGAGCATTATTTTAACTCATTCTTATCATGCTAAATCATGCATCAATCCATTTTTGTGTAAAATTTTTGAAAATGATAGAGGCATTGTTTGTGAGAAAAACCACTTGACCAAAAAGTTTGAATCAACTAACCTTGTGAGGAATAATCCTTAGTTAAACCCCTTTGAGCTTATTTTAGGATTCATTTGATTGATCATTGTAAAATCAATTGAAAATTGTGGAATAAATGAATCCTAATTTCTTTCGTATCAGTTGAAACCTCAAACCGAGATGTTTGCAAAAATTTTGCCTTTTGCTTATGTCTAAGTAGGGAGCATTATTGAATAAATTTGGTTTTGGATTCTAAAGTTGGGGAGAGTAAAGTGAAAAGTTGATTAGAAATTTGGAAAAGTGAGTTTTTATGAAAGGGTAAAAATATGAAAAGAAACAAGAAAAAGAAATCACCCTTGAAACCATAGAGCATAGAAAAAAAGATTAGAAAAAGTAAAGCAAAGAAAATGCTCATGGTTGTGTGGATTTGAAAAGAAAAAGAAAAAGAAAAAGATAGGGATCAAAGAAAGGGAAATTGTGCGGAGTTGAATATTTGGGAATGCTCCCTTAGGATAATCAATTTGGTTGAATTCTCTTAAATCATATCCTTTCTTGTAACCTAAGCCACATTACAACCTTTGAAAGACCTCTTGATTCTCATTTTTCACATGATTTGGTACTTGTTGTGATAACCGCATGATTTGAGTTGTTGTTGATTTAATTGCTTGGATGAGTGAAAGTAACCCTTCATATTATTCATCATTATTATGATGTGTGTGTAAGTTTGATTCAATTTTGACATATATGGCTTTGAATTCCTTGGAATGATTTTTGCACTTTACTATTTCCCTCATTCATGTTTTGTCTAGAATTGAGATAGGTGAATTGAGAAAATGCCAAACGCTTTTGAACCATTTGAATGTCCTTGGTAAATTCTTGTTTAAATCTTTTGTGTCATTGCTTTGGTTGTAAGGGTGGAAACTTTTGTTTAGGGACAAACAAAATGCTAAGTTGGGGAGAGTTGTTAGGGACCAATTAATACTACTTTTTATATCATTTTATTGGTCCCTTTTACCAAGTTTTGATGTAATTACACACTTTTGTTCTCACTATTTTGTATAAATGCAATTAGGTTTAATTTATTTTGTTTTGAATAGTTATTTCACATTTTTGTTAATTGTGTAGAATTTTTGGATGAGAAGGCTTTGGAATGCAACACCACATCTTGGATGAAGCTTGCCAAAGAAGGAAGCTGGATAAGCAACAGTTCGCACCGCGAACTGCCTTCGCGCCGCGAAGGCTGCGAACCCAGCAAGCTGACTGAGGGTCAAAAGTGCTGTCTTGCAGAAAAAGCTTTTTGCCATTTTGATGTCTGCCTTGGAATAGCTTTTCTGCTTTGGATGAGAATGACCAATTAGGGAAATGTCAACCTTTTTGTGTAGAAAAATACATTATTCTAGGGCATTCATTCATTCATTATCATACACACATTGAGATTTTCGTAGGAGAGAAAAACAAAGTTTTTCTTCTTTAATATTCTGCTTTGTAACAATGATGATGAGGAGCTAAACTCCCCTTTTGTCAAGATTGGAGGTAGTAGTTATTCTCATATGTTTATGTATTCCATTTGATTTATATATATGATAAAGATTGTTGATGTATTGAATACTGTTTTTGCCCTAAGTTGAAAACCAAATTTGAGTAGTTGTCGAGAGAGATTATTTGAGTCTTGACATAAAACAGATTTTCAAGTAGTGAATAAGTTGTAGAGATAGATTTATTCATTACTCTTCTTTGGTATTAAACATTAAAGATTGCTATATTGATAGTTAGGTGGAGAGATCGTCTAAGGATCAATATAGTGATTATCACAATATCATTTAGACATAAATGACTTTGAGAGGATACTTGAACATCATCAATAATCTTAAATCTATATAGTTATCATAAGGAAGCATAAACATTTGAAATAGTGAACTCCAATCTTGCCAAGTTTTTATATTAGATTAAAACCATTTTACTGTTTTTAGTGACATTTACTCACAAGATAACTTTCCAACGAAAACAACCTTGTTACTTTCTAAACTTACAACATTTGGATTATAGAACGGCAGTAATATCAACCAATCTCTGTGGATACGATATAAAAATATTTGCCGAAGATATACTTTTCAACAAAGACCTAGGAAGTAATTTAACTCTCCCATTAGGCTTATTTCAAACTCTCCCTACATAAGCTTAGAAAAGTCTTTGACAAGTTGCATATTAGTAGATCCAAAAATAATGTCATCAACATATACTTGTACAAGAAGAGTATCATATGGCGCTTAATAAAAAGAGTAATGTAAATATTTCCCTTTAAGTACCCTTTATTAATCAAAAACTTTCTTAGTCTCTCATACCAAGCCCTAGGTGCTTATTTGAGACCATACAAAGCATATTTTAATTTGAAAACATGATTAGGATACTCGTGATTTTCAAAATCGGGAGGTTGAGTAACATACGCCTCTTCATTAATGTAACCATTTAGAAATGCACTTTTCACATCCATTTGAAATCATTTGAAAACCTTAGAGAAAGCAAAGGCAAGAAGAAGATGTATGGCCTCAAGTCGGGCGACCGAAGCATAAGTCTCCTCATAGTCAATACCCTTATCTTGGTTATACCTGTAGCGGGGTATTCGTTACCTTTAGATTTATAGACTAAATCAAAAGTAAATCATACAAGTCGAGTCGCCACCGCACTTCTATTTATCCAAAGGAAAGGTTAGAAAGCGAACAAAAACCGAGAAGTTTTATCGAATAAAAAGCTAATAAAAATGTCAGAGATCTGCGTAAGGGGGTTGGTTATGCAATGGGAAGGTTTTAAGCACCCAATACATCCTAGGTACTCCTAGGGAGCCCTTTTCACAATGTTGTAAGGTAAGTTGGTATTTGTGAAAATTTTGTTTGTGCAAACATGATTGGGGAGATGAGAGGAGAATGTACAAATTATTTACAATTTTGTGTTTGAATGGATAAACCCATTGCCTACGTACCATCTTAAAAAAAGATTAGGATCAAAACCTCGTAGTTCGGGGTAAAAATCTCAAAACAAGTTGGTGAATTGATTGGTCCAAAAGCCTTAACGTCTTTTGTTATCCAAGGGAGAAAACTCAACCTAAAACCACAAATCCACCATGTGAGGATATCTTCAACATGCTAGTGAGGGGTTAATCCTATAATAAGCATGGAAGACTCATTGTCCATCACTAAGGATATAGGTGAGTATTATATCAACCTCAAGGATAACTCAAACCTAATAGCTAAGGTTTATGAAAAGCTTTGGCAAGAAGTGGCCATTGAAACCACAAAAACATTTGAATGAGTTATATTTACCAATGAAAAGTATTTACAAAATATGGTCAAAGTTGACTTAGGATTCAATTCAAAATAAGTGTTATGAAAAGAAGTTTGGAAAATCAAAAGCATAATGCTTAGGTTTCTAATGTTGAAAACAAATGTTAATGTTTGCACAAAAGTTTTGGCTTGGGTTAGAGTGGAGGGAAGAAGAAGAATGGCTAAGGTCCTAAACATACAAGAGGTGAAAGAAGAGAAATAAAACCACAATTGAAGTTCCCTTCTTGAGATAATAGTGATGATCTAAGTAGCTCCCATCCTTTGGAATAAGCAAGCAAATAAGCAAATACTCAAGCAATCAAGCACACAATCAAACAAAGCTCCTAGGAATCTTTCAATGGCTTTTGTATCTCTCACTTTGGATGCTCATGACAATGGTTCTTCAATTAGGCACAAGTTAGAATCCCTAGCACAAGAACACACACATCAAAAAATTCCATAATGCAAACAAAGAATGGACAAGAGGGAGTTTAGAAATTGGTCCTTTCAAAGTCCTCTTAAATATTAAGCATTCTAATGGCATGAGGCCTAGTTGCTCTTTGACATTATTTCTTCTTTTATAGCATTCTAAAGGCATGAAGCCTAGTTGCTCTTTGACTCCATTTTGCATAGGGAATGTCCTAAAGTCTAAGCCCTTTTGTCCATTTGCATGTGGTTCACAACAATCAAAATAAAACACAAACACAATAGTATATACACAATTATGTGCTCAAGTGAGCAAAAGGCAAATTGCATTAACATAAACATGAGCTCAAGTGAGCAAAGGGCAAAAGCAAATGAATAATATGTACAAGATATTAAATTGCATAAGGTAAATTGCAAGAATTAAATAACTTGAATTAAAAGTTAATGGTCAATAGTTAGTGTTAGTGTGCCATAAGGCAATTTAGCGCCATGTTAAGCAATCGTAAGTGGACTAATGTAGTAGTCACACCTATCTGAGGCCGGTCAATAAAAATATAGGCAACAAACACAAGTTAGAGACCTTGACTAGTAAGCCAAGCTCATACAACTTGCCATGCCAAAAGAAAATGAGAATGATCTTGTATTGATTTAGGTTTTTTTACTTGATTAAGAAGCAACCTATCCTTAATGCAAAGCCATTCACTTGATCCTTGATCAAGATGAATTAGATTTGAATCAAGGAAGGTTAAACCTCCTATACATCAAGGCTAACCACCAATCTTTAACTCATTGATCAAAAAGAAAAAGATGAAGAAGAAGATGAATAAGAATGTACATTAATGGACTTCAAATGAAATAAGCAAATTGCATTGACCAAAGAGAAGTGGAATCAAGGTCAAACAATAGTAAACGGAAGCAAAATGAAACTTAGAAGTCAAGAAACAAATAAAATATTTTTGGTATTTTTCAAAATTCAAATAATACTTGAATTAAAATAAACAATTAAAGGTTAAACTTCAAATCCATTTCAAATCAACTTTGAAAAGTCCAAATGGATCATCCTAAGTTCAACAAGGTCAAACAAAGTTTGACAAAAAATTTCAGCATTTTTAGAAACCAGAAACTATTTTTAATCAATTAAAATTGAATAAAAAATAACCTAATTGAACTAAAACCTCAAATAAATCTCAAATCAATTAATAAATTGATGAGAATATTTTTCATAGATCTATCATCATTTAAAGAGGTTAAGAAAATATTTTTGTATTTTTTGGATATTGGAAACTATTTAAAATGAATTAAAAATAATCAGAAAAGAGAAAATTCACAAAAAAATATCAAATGATAAAATAAAAAATATTAAAAATCATTTTTTGAAACTAGAAATTAAAAGAGAAATAATGAAATTGGTCCCATATTTTTTGGAATTAAAATGAGAGAGATATGATTTTTTGAAATGAAATGAAATAAAAGGAAATTAAATCAGAAAATGGAAAATGCTAAAAATTCTGGCGCGTTAGATCCAGTCTCATTAATTGAGCTGGCACATCCAAGGGCCATGGCATGCGTGCGCACCAAAGTCCAAAGTCAATGAGAAACATAAGGTATTTAAAAAAGTCCTAAAAATGGAGAGCTGAGATTAGATCTGGAGATGAGATCCAAGGGTCAACAATAAACCTGGCAAAGAGACGGTGATGTAAACCACCGTCTTCTCCGGCGAGCTCATCAGCCGGTGGAAGTTGCAGACATGGCAAACATAACCTAATGAAGTGATCCTCATATCATTGGAAAGTTGGGGTGATGTACATCACCCCTGTACCATTGGTTTTCACTCTAGATCCTCATAGGAAGAGAAATCAAAGGTGGAAAATAATGGTGTTCATCCTAAACTCAATGGATTTGCACAATTAAAAGCATAATTCAAATGCCTCTGATGAGAGGACTTCAGTCAAGCCAAGAAACACAGGAAACAAGCAATAATCAATGAGTTTCGAAGAAGAAAAGTTTGAACATCCACCTCTGAAATGTAGATCTATGGAGCACAATTCTTCACAGCTCTTGATTGCAGTTCACTCTTGAGATGGAAAGGAGATGAGGCTAAGGAATTTGAGTCCAAAGAACAACCAAGGAGGTTGAAATTTGGATCTGAAAAATTGAAAGTGAAAGAGAGGAATTCCTTTATGTGGGGTTATGGATTCAATTTTGCAGCGTATCAGGCGCCTTCAGGTTGAAGAATAGTGAAGCTGAGCATGCTTATTTATAGCAAATGGCAAAGGCAAGCATGAGAATTATGTGTGCATGAATGGTAAGGGCCTCCATGCATGGGCCTGTACAGGTGCATGGAGGGCCCAAATCCTATTGGTTTGGCAAGCTTAAGTCATTTTGATCTGAAATGGACGTGCAAATGTGAGGTAATTGGAGTGTGCAATGAGTTTCAAACAAGTTTCCATAATTGCACCAAAATCTTCCCCTCTTCGAAAATGGCACTTACCTAAATGAAACATGGCCTTGTGGGTAATGGTTGGAAAGGTCTTGACATGAGGATCAATTGTTATGTTGAACAAAACTTCAATTGGAATTGGGAAATTAGTGAAAATTGGTCATAAAGTTCAAGGTGCAAAACATGTGCATGTGAAAATTTCCAAAATAGACTAACTTCAAGCCCTTCTGTTTCAATGATGCAAGCCTCAAATGACAAAACCTTTAACATCAAAGTTGTACATATTTTCAAGACAATCAATTTGGACTCAAATGTTTCATCATTTGGATTTTTGGTAAGAAAGCTATGGGCACTTGAAGTTGGATTTTTTCACATTTCAATGCCTTTGGTCCAAAGTGACCTATAATGTTTTGCATTATCACATGTATTTATTTCAGGATTATGAAAATTTGTTCAACATAAACAATCAAGTAGACATCTCAAACTTTATAATGCATTTGATCCCACCTCAAAATCATAAAAAATGAGAGAGTTAAGTCCTTGGGAAGTTGACCCAAAATTAGGGTTTCAGTCAAAATGACCTATAATGTTTTGAAATGGATGATGATCCTCCAAGATTCAAATAAATTTTGGATGAACATGAAAGTTGTTCATATGGTTCTTAAGAACATTTTTTCCCTTGGGATCATATTCATTTGATAAACACATTAAAAGTTAGGTCTCAGTGTATTTCGAAATAGTCAGATGAATTGATTGATCAACTTCTCAAGTCCAAACCTCAAATCTTGATGAATTGATGATTGAGGGCACTCAAATAAGCTCAAATATGCATGAAATGATGAGTGAAAGAACTTCCTTTGACTTTATTTGATCATGGGTTGAGGTTGCTTCATGAGCAAGGCACAATTGATGAACAAATGAATTAGGGTTTCCTTGGGAAACAAGACTCAAGCCCTTTGGTTTGATTTGACCAAATTGGAAAATTGAGATGCTTGGGAGGCATATATGATGAATGAGAGCTTTGTGAACCATTGTCATGCTTGCTTTCCATTTCATCTGGTCACATCATTGAGCATAGGGCCTCCTAGGAGCCTCAGATCTTATGATTGCTCAAGCTACAAAACAAAAGATGTTAGTGACATATTTTTGTGCTTTTGGTTAGTAATCAAAATAAGAAAAGCAACAATATACAATTCAAGCATGCTTGGTGATCTCAAACCAACTCACAAATGTTCCCACCCAAGGGGAAGGAGTCAAGATGCTATGATCCTTAAGGCAAATGCAAATGCAATGATATGATTCCATGAGGGATCTTAGGGTCAAAATTAGGGTTTTACAGATGCCCCTATTTAAGGTCATTCTAGCCGGAAAAGTGAAGGTTAAAATCTTCGTCTCGACAAGGTAGAATGGGCTTAAATAATAACAAAGATACGAATTTTGGTCCCTAAGAGACCTCATGATGCAAATGTATGTATGCAAAAAGGTAATACTCTGTGGGGATATGTGTCCACAAAGGAAAAGAAATCAGGAGAAACTGAAAATCCATATAAGTAATACACTCATAAATGGGACAAAGACTATGGGGAGTAAAGGGAAATAAAATGCGTGAGCAGGTCACGACTTAAAACTTGCTGAGAGACACGAGAGGGATTCCATGAAAATAAATCAATGGAAAAACTCGAGCTAACGCAAAGATGCATGTATTGGGGAATATGCCAATATAACAAAACTATCCACAAAGGATACTTCGGATAAAAATCCGGACTCAGGCTGGGAAAATCCACTAAAGGACTCCAGTGGGGGATGTCCAAGGAGGACTCAACTGAGGAAACAACAAAATGAGGTATTACCGGTTACTTAATAAGCTCAAAGGGACATGTGATCAAAACACCAGAGTAAGGGTGAGAGAACAACATGCTCGGGGAGAATGAATATCTAAGACCGGTATAAGGGTGAGAGATATCAATCATCCAAAACATCTGAGGAAGACATAAAAAGGTATATTTCAACTCAGGAAAATCTGACTCCACAGGGGACCAAAGTCATAATAGGGAGCAGAAGGGAAGGAACACCAGGGATACCGGTTAATGGGCATATAATAGGTGACCAACCAGGCGTGAATTGAGGAATATTTCCAAAACACTCATCATCCGAAAGGATGGCTGAAATAGCAGACTCGATTACAGGATGGACATTCGATTCCATAAGGAAAATTGAATCTTACTCGACTGGGGAAGAAAAAGACTTCGACTGAAGAGCGCATGAGATATATTATCTATTACCGTCAGAATGTAGATAACATACTCGCATGGAGGATTATCCATAACCGATTACCGGGTTAATAAAGGATAAATCGACCGAAAAGAAAGGACATCGGGATACCAAATACTAGGTATAAAATGATGACCAATCAAAGGGGAAAAACGATCATTACCAACAAAAGGGGTAAATGAAAGATGACTCGTTGGGGATACGTTGCTTTATCAGAGCAATGATCCAAGAGATATATCACCGGTTACTGGGAGATATACTCCAAGGTGCAGGAATATCAATATCGAATATTGGATAAAGATAAATAACAAGGAGGGGATTACATCTACCGGTATGAGGGTAGAAAACCATAGAAGGGAGTAGCCGTCATCGGTTAGGATGAACAACAAGGGTTAAATCTGCAAAGGGGATAAAAAAGGGGTTTATAACTACCAATATGCGGGTAGAAAATCACAGAAAATAGGAGTTACAACTACCGGTTACTGGGTAGAAGGCCAAAGAAGCTCCGCCGAGGAAAAGATGGATAATTACTGGTTACTGAGCAATCATTCATCTGAACTGCGGGGAAGTACATGGGAAATACAAGAGGAATCAATCTAGGGACAAACTAGAGAGTCACAACGAAACAAGACTCAACCCTATGAGGATATAACTCAGGGGAGTAATTCCATCCCAATACATGTTTTGGGAGGAAACTGAAATAACAATCATCCACGAGGACATAACTCAGTGGGGAATGTAGAAGAAAGGGGTAGACATTTTCTGCCTATGGGGCTGACTCTATATGGAGAGATCAAACACCATCATCTGCTTGGGGATATATATCACCAAATAGCAGGAGACAACAAACAAAGATATATGGCAAAGAATGCAACATGAATATCTGAATGTTAATACTATGCATGTATATGCGTGGTTTGTGTATGATTAATGTTGACAAACAGACACATCTGACACAAATAGGTCTAAGAATCAATGGACAAACATCCGGTACTACATCTCAAAAAGAGAAAGCCAGGCCCATTGGGGGAGACTCCCAATCTGGCGGGGGTGAAAGATACCAGGAAATGCTAATCTCTGCAGGGGAACAAAGGCCAATGTTGAGAATCAAATATAGTCACCGCTGGGAATAAAGACTACCGCCAGGGAGACAAACAGGATCACCGAGATTAAGAGATTATTGTTGGGGATAAGCAAGGGATCACAATCACCAAAGTTGGGGATCTTCCAACAGTATGCAGAGATAAGGATAAGATCAGACAGGGAAGAAACCACTGGGGATCTTATCAGGAAGTGATGTATAATTCTGTGGGGGACAACCACCAACCAAAAGTACATCAACAAAATTCACTTCTAATCACTTGAAGGAAGATGGGTAGAGGCACCTCCTTCCCATCTTCCAATGCAACATCATTATAGTGATAGGGAACAACCTTATCAGAAGAATATGGCACAGGGCCAGCTGGCTTGATTATGAGAGAAGGAGAAGCCTTATACTTGCTGCCATCATACCGGATGACAACAAGCTCGGGGATCCTGAATACTGGCGATATCACATTGACTTCATCATCCTCATCACGATTCTGATGTATTTCAATTACACCTTCATCCAACATTTCTTGGATGTCTTTTCTAACTTGACGACATCCCCTCTCATTGACAGTGAAAACACGACATCTGTCATGGTCATGCTCATAATGACTGTATCCACATAACAGTCTATGCATCTCGACCAAAGATTGTCGGATATGTATGACATATCGGACCTTATACTTGCCAGGGTAACCCTGAACCATGTTGACAACAGATTTCCCATGCTCGGGAAATGGGTTCTTCTTGATGTTAGGACCTACGTCCTCGAAAAACAATATACCGCTCCTCACAAGGTCTTGAACCTTGGTCTTCCGCGGATAACAGTTCTCCACATCATGTCCGGGAGCACCAGAGTGATAGACACAATGAAGCTCAGGCTTATACCACCACTGGGGGTTGGTAGGTATAACAGGTGGGTCACGTGGAGTGATCAGTTCCCTCTCTATCAAAGAAGGATATAGCTCTGCATAGGTCATGGGAATAGGATCAAAATTGACCCTCTTCCTATCATAGCTTGTACTGATCTGATTATTGTTTCGAGGCTGGTAGGTCTGCTGTTGAGGACGGTGCTGTTGTTGTTGATATTGTTGATGTTGCTGTTGCTGGTTGTGATGCTGATATTGCTAATTTTCTCTGAAAACATGTGCTATATGAGCCACCTAGTGCTGGTTGCCGGCGGGACGCACGATCTTCCTCTTCACAGAGGGTCTTCTGGATTTTACATGGGAGGTCACATCATGTGCCTCACCATCTTTCTTCTTTCCAAACGCCCCATATCGTTTGGCAGAAGAGCCTTCTTCTCTAGTCAGGCACCCTTCCCCGACTCCTTCCTCCAGACGCATCCCCATATTCACCATCTCGGTGAAGTCATAAGGAGCGTTGGCAATCATCCGCTCATAATAGAATGAGCTCAAGGTCTTCAGAAATATCTTGGTCATCTCTTTCTCTTCCAGCGGAGGCATAATTTGTGCAGCTAATTCTCGCCACCTCTGGGCGTACTCCTTGGACGTTTCCTTGTCCTTCTGGGACATGACTCTCAATTGATCCCTATCGTGAGCCATATCCACGTTATATTTGTATTGCTTGACGAAGGCTTCACCAAGATCGTTGAAGGAGCAGATGTTCACGCTGTCCAAACCCATGTACCATCTCAGGGCGGCACCGGACATGCTGTCTTGGAAATAATGAATGAGGAGCTGATTATTGTCGGTCTGAGTCGACATCTTTCTTGCATACATGACCAAGTGGCTGAGAGGGCAAGTATTTCCCTTGTACTTTTCAAATTCAGGTACTTTGAACTTTACAGGTATCTTGACATTTGGAACCAAGAAAAGCTCATCAGCAGACTTGCCAAAAAGGTCCTTCCCTTTGAGAGTTTTGAGTTCTTAGTGAAGCTCAAGGAACTGATCGTTCATAGCATCCATCTTTTCATACACGTCTGGGCCCTTAGATGGCTCAGAATGATAGATGGAGTCGTCTACCCTTGGCATAGTATGCACGATCGGAGGTGGCACAACAAGGACCGGGCTAGATGCCGGCAAAGAAGCAAACGTTGGGGCGAGACCCTCAAGAACAAAATTCGCGGGCATCCCCCAGGGAAACCGGCTGGTATAGCAGTTGGCGCGAAATGAGCACTCGCAGCAGACACTGTCGAGGAGGCAATCTTAGAGATGACTGTCCTCTGGGGAGGAGTTGAAGGCGTTCGAGTAGACTGGCTTTGGGCGGCCAAGAAAGACTCCATCAGGGCCTTCAATCTTGCCACTTCCTCCTACAGATCTCTGTTTTCTTGCTCTAGGTGATCCATTAGTCTTGAAGAGTTGGCTCTGGTGTAGTACCGGTGAGTCAGCTTGTCTTAAAAAAAAATGAAGAACACAGAGTTAGGCCCTTGAATCAAGAAGCCTGGAGCAAAACATGCTTATGCACATGATGCATGCAATGCTTGTGCATATGGTTTATTTTTAATCAGAGGAACTTTAGAGTCCTATTTGCAAATATTGAAAATATTAATCATTTAAACATATATGGAAATATCATATCAATAATATTTTTACACCAAAGAAGTACAGTCTTGGTAACCAAATACAATACAAGAGAGAAGGAAAATGAACATCCTATGGAACCCTAGAAACAATCGTCCAAGGCTCTTGAGACCGGAAGATAAGATGCACGAAGCCTCTTCACCTCTCGCTCATAGGCTGCCTCCATATCTGCCTTCTCTTTGGCGAGTCGATCGTACTTCCTCTTCCAAAACTTGGAAGACCGAGGAAGAAGAGAAGTCACCACATCATCAGGCTCATCGATAACCTGATGCTCAAGAAACTCTATCAATGCATCCTTATCTCTAAGCTGCTGAAGTAGCTCCTCTCGCTCATGGATCCAAGCACGTGAACGGTATTCGTCTCTCAACTCCTCTATTCCTTGGTCAGGGAGGGTTGAAGGCCCAGCCACAACCAAAGGTGTAGGTCTTGGATAGTCATAAGGCATAAGGTACTCAGAAGCTCTCCTCCTTACCCACGAGGTATAGGGTTCCAAAGCAATACAGTTCTTAGGACCAAGCTCTTTCCTTCCCTTCCTATAAATCTTGCGCCAAGCGTGGACCATCCTGCCCTTCAAGCCTTGGGGATCTTTACCCTCTTGAAAGAACACACCTTCTAATAGGATGTTATTGGGTTTATCCTTTAAGGTGAACCCAAGCTGATGACGTGCTAAAATGGGGTTGTAGTTAATCCCACCACATGTAACAAGAAGAGGCACATTGGAGAATTCACCACAAGAGTCAATAATCTGCACACCATCATATACATGGTTGTACCAAAAGATATCATCATTAGTGAGAGACATAAGCCTCGTGGACCACCGTAGACATCCTTTGTTCTCCTTGAAGGCGACCGTCTGTGGCAAGTGCAAAATAAACCACTTGTACAACATAGGCAAATAGCACACAATGGTACCACCACCCTTTGCATTCCTCATATGCAAAGAAAAGTAAGTGTCACCCAACAGAGTCGGAACGTGATTAAGAGTAGAGAAAATCCTAATGGCGTTCACATCCACAAACTTGTTGATGTTAGGGAATAACACTAGCCCATAGATGAGAAGTACAAATATGGCCTCAAAGGCGTCCTCACTCATGGCCTTCCCATACAAAGTAGCTTGAGCAAGGAGGAACTCAGAAGGGAGACCTTGAATTCCACCTTTGGTAGTCACATGAGCACCCACAATAGATTCATCTATATGCAACAGATCAACAATCTCTTTGAAGTAGGAACCCTCTCCAAGCCACTGAATGGAAACTGATCTAGAATAGGTATACCCACAAGATAGACATACTCCTCAAGCGTAGGCAAGAGCTGGAAATCCGGAAATGTGAAGCAACGGTACAAGGGATCATAGAACTGCATCAATACACTCATTAGACCTTCATCCACTTGAGTAGCAAGAATAGATAGAAGCTTCCCATGACGAGCCTTGAACTCAAAGGGATCTAATACATAGGATGTCAAACTCCTTAACTCTTTCAAGTCGGGTTGTCTGAATCTGTACTTCTTTGTATTCCTTCTTTGTCTATCCATGTCTGAAAATTTGCAAATAGACCTCTTAAGTTCCTTGAAAATTTTCTCATTGTTGATGATATGGATGCAAATGGATTCAACAATCACACTCAAGGATCAAGCAAAGCACACCACACAAAGGTCATGGGATGGATCAAGTCATCCTTAATATCAATCATCCATTTTTGTGGATTATGGTTTACACCTTATCAACACCCAAGTTCCATTGATATTAAGGATATACAAGAACAGATCAACCATGAATCAAGGGTTTGTTGCAAGTTGCGAGCATGGAGTCTCAGTTAAGAATCACCCAAAGGGAGTGTACTAGGGTTAAACCTGCCAATCATGTTCTACAAAAGGTTCCCATAGTCATCATCCCATCTTTCGGATATTATCGGATAAACGACTACTCGTATTCCAAAAATATTCTCAAGAGAGACTCTTATGAGTGTAGTATCGCATAATAAACGTATCAAATATTACACTTAAACGACCTTCGCACTATGTTAAAAAAAAGGCCAAGATGGGCTTGGTAAACTAAGGTCCTTGGCTTCTAAGGTCTATATTGGAAAGAGTAATGCCTAACCACGACTACTCGTGTGACATTATTGATCCCAACATGACCTCCACCAAGTGAATGGGCTTGCAAGTCAACTTGCTAAGGAATAACTGCACACAAGTTGACAAGACTATGCCATTCTCCTATCCTAAGTGCACTCGAGTTCGGGTATAGAACTCATCTCAAAAAGATCACCAAGCATACAAGCAATTAATATATCAAGCAACTCATATATTACATACAATACAGTAATCCCAAATTTGCACAGAAATATGTCACAAAAATAATATACAATACAATACAACAAATGTGAAAAGTAGGCAAAACCCATTAGGCAAATGTGTCCTCAGTGGAGTCGCCACTTTTCTGTAGCGGGGTATTCGTTACCTTTAGATTTATAGACTAAATTAAAAGTAAATCATACAAGTCGAGTCGCCACCGCAATTCTATTTATCCAAAGGAAAGGTTAGAAAGCGAACAAAAACCGAGAAGATTTATCGAATCAAAAACTAATAAAAATGTCAGAGATCTGGGTAAGGGGGTTGGTTGTGCAATGGGAAGGTTTTAAGCACCCAAAACATCCTAGGTACTCCTAGGGAGCCCTTTTCACAATGTTGTAAGGTAGGTTGGTATTTGTGAAAAATTTGTTTGTGAAAACATGATTGGGGAGATGAGAGGAGAATGTACAAATTATTTACAATTTTGTGTTTGAATGGATAAACCCATTGCCTACGTACCATCTTAAAAAAAGATTAGGATCAAAACCTCGTAGTTCGGGGTAAAAATCTCAAAACAAGTTGGTGAATTGATTGGTCCAAAAGCCTTAAGGTCTTTTGTTATCCAAGGGAGAAAACTCAACCTAAAACCACAAATCCACCATGTGAGGATATCTTCAACATGCTAGTGAGGGGTTAACCCTATAATAAGCATGGAAGACTCATTGTCCATCACTAAGGATATAGGTGAGTATTATATCAACCTCAAGGATAACTCAAACCTAATAGCTAAGGTTTATGAAAAGCTTTGGCAAGAAGTGGCCATTGAAACCCCAAAAACATTTGAATGAGTTATATTTACCAATGAAAAGTATTTACAAAATATGGTCAAAGTTGACTTAGGATTCAATTCAAAATAAGTGTTATGAAAAGAATTTTGGAAAATCAAAAGCATAATGCTTAGGTTTCTAATGTTGAAAATAAATGTTAATGTTTGCACAAAAGTTTTGGCTTGGGTTAGAGTGGAGGGAAGAAGAAGAATGGCTAAGGTCCTAAACATACAAGAGGTGAAAGAAGAGAAATAAAACCATAATTGGAGTTCCTTTCTTGAGATCATAGTGATGATCCAAGTAGCTCGCATCCTTTGGAATAAGCAAGCAAATAAGCAAATACTCAAGCAATCAAGCACACAATCAAACAAAGCTCATAGGAATCTTCCAATGGCTTTTGTATCTCTCACTTTGGATGCTCATGACAATGGTTCTTCAATTAGGCTCAAGTTGGAATCCCTAGTACAAGAACACACACATCAAAAAATTCCATAATGCAAACAAAGAATGAACAAGAGGGAGTTTAGAAATTGGTCCTTTCAAAGTCCTCTTAAATATTAAGCATTCTAAAGGCATGAGGCCTAGTTGCTCTTTGACATTATTTCTTCTTTTATAGAATTCTAAAGGCATGAGACCTAGTTGCTCTTTGACTCCATTTTGCATAGGGAATGTCCTAAAGTCTAAGTCCTTTTGTCCATTTGCATGTGGTTCACAACAATCAAAACAAAACACAAACACAATAGTATATACACAATTATGTGCTCAAGTGAGCAAAAGGCAAATTGCATTAACATAAACATGAGCTCAAGTGAGCAAAGGGCAAAAGCAAATGAATAATATGTATAAGATATTAAATTGCATAAGGTAAATTGCAAGAATTAAATGACTTGAATTAAAAGTTAATGGTCAATAGTTAGTGTTAGTGTGCCATAAGGCAATTTAGCGCCATGTTAAGCAATCGTAAGTGGACTAATGTAGTAGTCACACCTATCTTAGGCCGGTCAATAAAAATATAGGCAACAAACACAAGTTAGAGACCTTGACTAGTAAGTCAAGCTCCTACAACTTGCCATGCCAAAAGAAAATGAGAATGATCTTGTATTGATTTAGGTTTTTTTGCTTGATTAAGAAGCAACCTATCCTTAATGCAAAGCCATTCACTTGATCCTTGATCAAGATGAATTAGATTTGAATCAAGGAAGGTTAAACCTCCTATACATCAAGGCTAACCACCAATCTTTAACTCATTGATCAAAAAGAAAAAGATGAAGAAGAAGATGAATAAGAATGTACATTAATGGACTTCAAATGAAATAAGTAAATTGCATTGATCAAAGACAAGTGGAATCAAGGTCAAACAATAGTAAACGGAAGCAAAATGAAACTTAGAAGTCAAGAAACAAATAAAATATTTTGGTATTTTTCAAAATTCAAATAATACTTGAATTAAAATAAACAATTAAAGATTAAACTTCAAATCCATTTCAAATCAACTTTGAAAAGTCCAAATGGATCATCCTAAGTTCAACAAGGTCAAACAAAGTTTGACAAAAAAATTCAGCATTTTTAGAAACCAGAAATTATTTTTAATCAATTAAAAATGAATAAAAAATAACCTAATTGAACTAAAACCTCAAATAAATCTCAAATCAATTAATAAATTGATGAGAATATTTTTCATAGATCTATCATCATTCAAAGAGGTTAAGAAAATATTTTTGTATTTTTTGGATATTGGAAACTATTTAAAATGAATTAAAAATAACCAGAAAAGAGAAAGTTCACAAAAAAATATCAAATGATAAAATAAAAAACATTAAAAATCATTTTTAGAAACTAGAAATTAAAAAGAGAAATAATGCAATTGGTCCCATATTTTTTGGAATTAAAATGAGAGAGATATGATTTTTTGAAATGAAATGAAATAACAGGAAATTAAATCATAAAATGGAAAATGCTAAAAATTCTAGCGCGTTAGATCCAGTCTCATTAATTGAGCTGGCGCATCCAAGGGCCATGGCATGCGTGCGCACCAAAGTCCAAAGTCAATGAGAAACATAAGGTATTTAAAAAAGTCCTAAAAATGGAGAGCTGAGATTAGATCTGGAGATGAGATCCAAGGGTTCAAAATTAACCTGGCAAAGAGACGGTGGTGTAAGCCACCGTCTTCTCCGGCGAGCTCATCAGCGCCGGTGGAAGTTGCAAACATGGCAAACATAACCAAATGAAGCGATCCTCATATCATTGGAAAGCTGGGGTGATGTACATCACCTTTGTACCATTGGTTTTCACTCTAGATCCTCATAGGAAGAGAAATCAGAGGTGGAAAATAATGGTGTTCATCCTGAACTCAATGGATTTTCACAATTAAAAGCACAATTCAAATGCCTCTGATGAGAGGACTTCAGCCAAGCCTAGAAACACAGGAAACAAGCAATAATCAATGAGTTTCGAAGAAGAAAAGTTTGAACATCCACCTCTGAAATGTTGATCTATGGAGCACAATTCTTCACAGCTCTTGATTGCAGTTCACTCTTGAGATGGAAAGGAGATGAGGCTAAGGAATTTGAGTCCAAAGAACAACCAAGGAGGTTGAAATTTGGATCTGAAAATTGAAAGTGAAAGAGAGGAATTCCTTTATGTGGGGTTATAGATTCAATTTTTCAGCATATCAGGCGCCTTCAGGTTGAAGAATAGTGGAGCTGAGCATGCTTATTTATAGCAAATGGCAAAAGCAAGCATGAGAATTATGCGTGCATGAATGGTAAGGGCCTCCATGCATGGGCCTGTACAGGCGCATTGAGGGCCCAAATCCTATTGGTTTTGCAAGCTTAAGTCATTTTGATCTGAAATGGACGTGCAAATGTGAGGTAATTGGAGTGTGCAATGAGTTTCAAACAAGTTTCCATAATTGCACCAAAATCTTCCCCTCTTCGAAAATGGCACTTACCTAAATGAAACATGGCCTTGTGGGTAATGGTTGGAAAGGTCTTGACATGAGGATCAATTGTTATGTTGAACAAAACTTCAATTGGAATTGGGAAATTAGTGAAAATTGGTCATAAAGTTCAAGGTGCAAAACATGTGCATGTGAAAATTTCCAAAATAGACTAACTTCAAGCCCTTCTGTTTCAATGATGCAAGCCTCAAATGACAAAACCTTAAACATCTAAGTTGTACATATTTTCAAGACAATCAATTTGGACTCAAATGTTTCATCATTTGGATTTTTGGTGAGAAAGCTATGGGCACTTGAAGTTGCACTTTTTCACATTTCAATGCCTTTGGTCCAAAGTGACCTATAATGTTTTGCATTATCACATGTATTTCTTTTAGGATTATGAAAATTTGTTCAACATAAACAATGGATTAGACATATCAAAATTTATAATGCATTTGATCCCACCTCAAAATCATAAAAAATGAGAGAGTGAAGTCCTTGGGAAGTTGACCTAAAATTAGGGTTTCAGTCAAAATGACCTATAATGTTTTGAAATGGATGATGATCCTCCAATATTCAAATAAATTTTGGATGAACATGAAAGTTGTTCATATGGTTCTTAAGAACATTTTTTTCCCTTGGGATCATATTCATTTTAGAAACACATTAAAAGTTAGGTCTCAGTGTATTTCAAAATAGTCAGATGAATTGACTAATCAACTTCTTAAGTCCAAACCTCAAATCTTGATGAATTGATGATTGAGGGCACTCAAATAAGCTCAAATATGCATGAAATGATGAGTGAAAGAACTTCCCTTTATTGTATTTGATCATGGGTTAAGGTTGCTTCATGAGCAAGGCAAAGTTGATGAACAGATTAATTAGGGTTTCCTTGGGGAACAAGCCTCAAGCCCTTTGGTTTGCTTTAATCAAATTGGCAAATTGAGATACTTGGGAGGCATATGTGATGAATGAGAGCTTTGTAAACCATTGTCATGCTTGCTTTCCACTTCATCTAGCCACATCATTGAGCATAGGGCCTCCTAGGAGCCTCAAATCTTATGATTGCTCAAGCTACAAAACAAAAGATGTTAGTGACATATTTTTGTGCTTTTGGTTAGTAATCAAAATAAGAAAAGCAATAATATACAATTCAAGCATGCTTGGTGATCTCAAACCAACTCACAAATGTTCCCACCCAAGGGGAGGGAGCCAATGTGCTATGATCCTTGAGGCAAATGCAAATGCAATGATATGATTCCATGAGGGATCTTAGGGTCAAAATTAGGGTCTTACAGATGCCCCTATTTAAGGTCATTCTAGCCGGAGAAATGAAGGTTAAAATCTTCGCCTCGACGAGGTAGAATGGGCTTAAATAATAACAAAGATACGAATTTTGGTCCCTAAGAGACCTCATGATGCAAATGTATGTATGCAAAAAGGTAATACTCTGTGGGGATATGTGTTCACAAAGGAAAAGAAATCAGGAAAAGCTGAAAATCCATATAAGTAATACACTCATAAATGGGACAAAGACTCTGTGGAGTAAAGGGAAATAAAATGCGTGAGCAGGTCACGACTTAAAATTTGCTGAGAGACACGAGAGGGATTCCATGAAAATAAATCAATGGAAAGACTCGAGCTGACACAAAGCTGCATGTATTGGGGAATATGCCAATACAACAAAACTATCCACAAAGGATACTTCAGATAAAAATCCGGACTCATGCTGGGAAAATCCACTAAAGGACTCCAATGGGGGATGTCCAAGGAGGACTCAACTGAGAAAACAACAAAATGAGGTATTAACGGTTACTTAATAAGCTCAAAGGGACATGTGATCAAAACACCGGTATAAGGGTGAGAGAACAACATGCTCGGGGAGAATGAATATCTAAGACCGGTATAAGGGTGAGAGATATCAATCATCCAAAACATCTGAGGAAGACCTAAAAAGGTATATTTCAACTCAGGAAAATCTGACTCCACAGGGGACCAAAGTCATAATAGGGAGCAGAAGGGAAGGAACACCAGGGATACCGGTTACTGGGCATATAATAGGTGACCAACCAAGCGTGAATTGAGGAATATTTCCAAAACACTCATCATCCGAAAGGAGGGATGAAACAACAGACTCGATTACAGGATGGACATTCGATTCCATAAGGAAAAACGAATCTTACTCGACTGGGGAAGAAAAAGACTTCGATTGAAGAGCGCATGAGATATATTATCTATTACCGTCAGAATGTAGATAACATACTCACATAGAAGATTATCCACAACCGATTACCGGGTTAATAAAGGATAATTCGACCGCAAAGAAAGGACATCGGGATACCGAATACTAGGTATAAAATGATGACCAATCAAAGGGGAAAAACGATCATTACCAAAAAAAGGGGTAAATGAAAGATGACTCGCCGGGGATACGTTGCTTTATCAGAGTAATGATCCAAGAGATATATCACCGGTTACTGGGAGATATACTCAAAAGGTGCAGGAATATCAATACCGAATATTGGGTAAAGATAAACAACAAGGAGGGGATTACATCTACCAGTATGAGGGTAGAAAACCATAGAAGGGAGTAACCGTCATCGGTTAGGATAAACAGCAAGGGTTAACTCTGCAAATGGGATAAAAATGGGGTTTATAACTACCAGTATGAGGGTAGAAAATCACAGAAAATAGGACTTACAACTACCGGTTACTGGGTAGAAGGCCAAAGAAGCTCCGTCGAGGAAAAGATGGATAATTACTGGTTACTGAGCAATCATTCATCTGAACTGCGAGGAAGTACAGGGGAAATACAAGAGGAATCAATCTAGGGACAAACTAGAGAGTCACAACGAAACAAGACTCAACCCTATGAGGATATAACTCAGGGGAGTAATTCCATTCCAATACATGTTTTGGGAGGAAACTGAAATAACAATCATCCACGAGGACGTAACTCAGTGGGGAATGTAGAAGAAAGGGGTAGACATTTTCTGCCTATGAGGCTGACTCTATATGGAGAGATCAAACACCATCATCTGCTTGGGGATATATATATCACCAAATAGCAGGAGACAACAAACAAAGATATATGGCAAAGAATGCAACATGAATATCTGAATGTTAATACTATGCATGTATATGCGTGGTTTATGTATGATTAATGCTGATAAACAGACATATCTGACACAAATAGGTCCAGGAATCAATGGACAAACATCCGGTACTACATCTCAAAAAGAGAAAGCCAGGCCCACTGGGGGAGACTCCCAATCTGGCGGGGGTGAAAGATACCAGGAAATGCTAATCTCTTCAGGGGAACAAAGGCCAATGCTGAGAATCAAATATAGTCACTGCCGGGAATAAAGACTACCGCCAGGGAGACAAACAGGATCACCGAGAATCAAATATTATTGTTGGGGATAAGCAAGGGATCACAATCACCAAAATTGGGGATCTTCCAACAGTATGAAGAGATAAGGATGAGATCAGACAGGGAAGCAACCACTGGGGATCTTATCAGGAAGTGATGTATAATTCTGTGGGGGGACAACCACCAACCAAAAGTACATTACAAAATTTACTTCTAATCACTTGAAGGAAGATGGGTAGAGGCACCTCCTTCCCATCTTCCAATGCAATAACATTATAACGATAGGGAACAGCGTTATCAGAAGAATATGGCACAGGGCCATCTGGCTTGATTATGAGAGCAGGAGAAGCCTTCTGCTTGCTGCCATCATACCGGATGACAACAAGCTCGGGGATCCTGAATACTGGCGATATCACATTGACTTCATCATCCTCATCACGATTCTGAAGTATTTCAATTACACCTTCATCCAACATTTCTTGGATGTCTTTTCTAACTTGACGACATCCCCTCTCATTGACAGTGCAAACACGACATTTGTCATGGTCATGCTCATAATGATTGTATCCATATAACAGTTTGTGCATCTCGACCAAAGATTGTCGAATATGGCTGACATATCGGACCTTATACTTGCCAGGGCAACCCTGAACCATGTTGACAACAGATTTCCCATGCTCGGGCAATGGGTTCTTCTTGACGTTAGGACCTACATCCTCGAAAAACAATATACCGCTCCTCACAAGGTCTTGAACCATGGTCTTCAGCGGATAGCAGTTCTCCATATCATGTCCGGGAGCACCGAAGTGATAGACACAATGAAGCTCAGGCTTATACCACCACTAGGGGTTGGTAGGTATAGCAGGTGGGTCACGTGGAGTGATCAGTTCCCTCTCTATCAAAGAAGGATATAGCTCTGCATAGGTCATGGGAATAGGATCAAAATTGACCCTCTTTCTATCATAGCTTGTACTGGTCTGATTATTGTTTCGAGGCTGGTAGGCCTGCTGTTGAGGATGGTGCTGTTGTTGTTGATATTGTTGATGTTGTTGTTGCTGGTTGTGATGCTGATATTGCTAATTTTCTCTGAAAACAGGTGCTATATGAGCCACCTGGTGCTGGTTGCCGGCGGGACGCACGGTCTTCCTCTTCACAGAGGGTCTTCTGGATTTTACATGGGAGGTCACATCATGTGCCTCACCATCTTTCTTCTTTCCAAACGCCCCATATCGTTTGGCAGAAGAGCCTTCTTCTCTAGTCAGGCACCCTTCCCTGACTCCTTCCTCCAGACGCATCCCCATATTTACCATCTCGGTGAAGTCAGAAGGAGCGCTGGCAATCATCCGCTCATAATAGAATGAGCTCAAGGTCTTCAGAAAGATCTTGGTCATCTCTTTCTCTTCCAGCGGAGGCACAATTTGTGCAGCTAATTCTGGCCACCTCTGGGCGTACTCCTTGGACATTTCCTTTTCCTTCAGGGACATGGCTCTCAATTGATCCCTATCGGGAGCCATATCCACGTTATATTTGTATTGCTTGACGAAGGCTTCGCCAAGATCGTTGAGGGAGCGGATGTTCATGCTGTCCAAACCCATGTACCATCTCAGGGCAGCACCGGACGGGCTGTCTTGGAAATAATGAATGAGGAGCTGATCATTATCGGTCTGAGTCGACATCTTTCTTGCATACATGACCAAGTGGCTGAGAGGGCAAGTATTTCCCTTGTACTTTTCAAAGTCAGGTACTTTGAACTTTACAGGGATCTTGACATTTGGAACCAGGCAAAGCTCAGCAGCAGACTTGCCAAAGAGGTCTTTCCCTCTCAGAGTTTTGAGTTCCTTGTGAAGCTCAAGGAACTGATCGTTCATAGCATCCATCTTTTCATACACGTCTGGGCCCTCAGATGGCTCAGAATGATAGATGGTGTCGTCTACCCTTGGCATAGTATGCACGATCGGAGGTGGCACAGCAAGGACCGGGCTAGATGCCGGCAGAGAAGCAAACGTTGGGGCGAGACCCTCAGGAACAAAATTTGTGGGCATCCCCCAGGGAAACCCGGATGGCATAGCAGTTGGCGCGAAATGAGCACTAGCAGCAGACACTGTCGAGGAGGCAATCTTAGAGATGATTGTCCTCTGGGGAGGAGTTAAAGGCGTTCAAGTAGACTGGCTTTGGGCGTCCAAGAAAGACTCCATCAGGGCAGTCAATCTTGCCACTTCCTCCTTCAGCTCTCTGTTTTCTTGCTCTAGGTGATCCATTAGTCTTGAAGAGTTGGCTCTGGTTTAGTACCGGTGAGTCAGCTTGTCTTCAAAATAAATGAAGAACACAGAGTTAGGCCCTTGAATCAAGAAGCCTAGAGCAAAACCTGCTTATACACATGATGCATGCAATGCTTGTGCATATGGTTTATTTTTAATCAGAGGAACTTTAGAGTCCTATTTGCAAATATTGAAAATATTAATCATTTAGACATATATGGAAATATCATATTAATAATATTTTTACACCAAAGAAGTACAGTCTTGGTAACCAAATACAATACAAGAGAGAAGGAAAATGAACATCCTATGGAACCCTAGAAACAATCGCCCAAGGCTCTTGAGACCGGAAGATAAGCTGCACGAAGCCTCTTCACCTCTCGCTCATAGGCTGCCTCCATATCTACCTTCTCTTTGGCGAGTCGATCGTACTTCCTCTTCCAAAACTTGGAAGACTGAGGAAGAAGAGAAGTCACCACATCATCAGGCTCATCGATAACCTGATGCACAAGAAACTCTATCAATACATCCTTATCTCTAAGCTGCTGAAGTAGCTCCTCTCGCTCATGGATCCAAGCACATGAACAGTCTTCATCTCTCAACTCCTCTACTCCTTGGTCAGGGAGGGTTGAAGGCCCAGCCACAACCAAAGGTGTAGGTCTTGGATAGTCATAAGGCATAAGGTACTCATAAGCTCTCCTCCTTATCCATGAGGTATAGGGTTCCAAAGCAATACAGTTCTTCAGACCAAGCTCTTTCCTTCCCTTCCTATGAATCTTGCGCCAAGCGCGAACCATCCTTCCCTTCAAGCATTAGGGATCTTTACCCTCTTGAAAGAACACATCTTCTAACAGAATGTTATTGGGTTTATCCTTTAAGGGGAACCCAAGCTGACGACGTGCTAAAACGGGGTTGTAGTTAATCCCACCACATGTACCAAGAAGAGGCACATTGAAGAATTCACCACAAGAGTCAATAATCTGCACACCATCATATACACGGTTGTATCAAAAGATATCATCATTAGTGAGAGACATAAGCCTCGTAAACCACCGTAGACATCCTTTGTTCTCCTTGAAGGCGACCGTCTATGGCAAGTGCAAAATAAACCACTTGTACAACAGAGGCAAATAACACACAATGGTACCACCACCCTTTGCATTCCTCATATGCAAAGAAAAGTAAGTGTCACCCAAAGAAGTCGTAACATGATTAAGAGTAGAGAAAATCCTAATGGCATTCACATCCACAAACTTGTCGATGTTGGGGAATAACACTAGCCCATAGATGAGAAGTACAAATATGGCCTCAAAGGCGTCCTCACTCATGGCCTTCCCATACAAAGTAGCTTGAGCAATGAGGAACTCAAAAGGGAGACCTTGAATTTCACCTTTGGTAGTCATATGAGCACCCACAATAGATTCATCTATATGCAACAGATCAGTAATCTCTTGTGAAGTAGGAACCCTCTCCAAGCCACTGAATGACAACTGATCTAGAATAGGTATACCCACAAAATAGACATACTCCTCAAGCGTAGGCAAGAGCTGGAAATCCGAAAATGTGAAGCAACGATACAAGGGATCATAGAACTGCATCAATACACTCATCAGACCTTCATCCACTTGAGTAACAAGAATAGATAGAAGCTTCCCATGACGAGCCTTGAACTCAAAGGCATCTAATACATAGGATGTCAAACTCCTTAACTCTTTCAAGTCGGGTTGTCTGAAACTGTACTTCTTTGTATTCCTTCTTTGTCTATCCATGTATGAAAATTTGCAAATAGATCTCTTAAGTTCCTTGAAAATTTTCTCATTGTTGATGATATGGATGCAAATGGATGCATGAATGCATGGATGCAACAATCACACTCAAGGATCAAGCAAAGCACACCACACAAAGGTCATGGGATGGTTCAAGTCATCCTTAATATCAATCATCCATTTTGGTGGATTATGATTTACACCTTATCAACACCCAAGTTCCATTGATATTAAGGATATACAAGAACGGATCAACCATGAATCAAGGGTTTGTTGCAAGTCGCGAGCATGGAGTCTCGGTTAAGAATCACCCAAAGGGAGTGTACTAGGGTTAAACCTGCCAATCATGTTCTACAAGAGGTTCCCATAGTCATTATCCCATCTTTAGGATATTATCGGATAAATGACTACTCGTATTCCAAAAATATTCTCAAGAGAGACTCTTATGAGTGTAGTATCGCGTAACAATCATATCAAATCTTACACTTAAACGACCTTCGCACTACGTCCTAAAAATAGGCCAAGATGGGCTTGGTAAACTAAGGTCCTTGGCTTCTAAGGTCTATATTGGAAAGAGTAATGCCTAACCACGACTACTCGTTGACATTATTGATCCCAACATGACCTCCACCAAGTGAATGGGCTTGCAAGTCAACTTGCTAAGGAATAACTCCACACAAGTTGACAAGACTATGCCATTCTCCTATCCTAAGTGCACTCGAGTTCGGGTATAAAACTCATCTCACAAAGATCACCAAGCATACAAGCAATTAATATATCAAGCAATTCATACATTACATACAATACAGTAATCTCAAATTTGCACAGAAATATGTCACAAAAATAATATACAATACAATACAACAAATGTGAAAAGTAGGCAAAACCCACTAGGCAAATGTGTCCCCAGTGGAGTCGCCACTTTTCTGTAGCGGGGTATTCGTTACCTTTAGATTTAGAGACTAAATCAAAAGTAAATCATACAAGTCGAGTTGCCACCACACTTCTATTTACCAAATAGCAGGAGACAACAAACAAAGATATATGGCAAAGAATGCAACATGAATATCTGAATGTTATAACTATGCATGTATATGCGTGGTTTATGTATGATTAATACTGACAAACAGACATATCTGACACAAATAGGTCCAGGAATCAATGGACAAACATCCGATACTACATCTCAAAAAGAGAAATCCAGGCCCACTGGGGGAGACTCCCAATCTGGCGGGGGTGAAAGATACCAGGAAATGCTAATCTCTGCAGGGGAACAAAGGCCAATGCTGAGAATCAAATATAGTCACCGCCGAGAATAAAGACTACCGCCAGGGAGACAAACAGGATCACCGAGAATCAGAGATTATTGTGGGGGATAAGCAAGGGATCACAATCACCAAAGTTGGGGATCTTCCATAATTGCACCAAAATCTTCCCCTCTTTGAAAATGGCCCTTACCTAAATGAAACATGGCCTTGTGAGTAATGGTTGGAAAGGTCTTGACATGAGGATCAATTGTTATGTTGAACAAAAATTCAATTGGAATTGGGAAATTAGTTAAAATTGGTCATAAAGTTCAAGGTGCAAAACATGTGCATGTGAAAATTTCCAAAATGGACTAACTTCAAGCCCTTCTGTTTCAATGATGCAAGCCTCAAATGAAAAAACCTTCTACATAAAAGTTGTACAAATTTTCAGTACAATAAATTTGGAATCAAATTTTGCATCATTTGGAGTTTTGGTGAGAAAGTTATGGGCACTTGAAGTTGGACTTTTTCACATTTCAATGCCTTTGGTCCAAAGTGACCTATAATGTTTTGCATTATCACATGTATTGCTTTTAGGATTATGAAAATTTGTTCAACATAACAAATGGAGTAGACATCTCAAACGTTATAATGCATTTGATCCCACCTCAAAATAATAAAAAATGAGAGAGTTAAGTCCTTGGGAAGTTGACCTAAAATTAGGGTTTCAATCAAAATGACCTATAATGTTTTGAAATGGATGATGATCCTCCAAGATTCAAATAAATTTTTTATGAACATAAAAGTTGTTCATATGGTTCTTTAGAACATAGTTTCCCTTGGGATAATCTTCATTTGACAAACACATTAAAAGTTAGGTCTCAGTGTATTTCAAAATAGTAAGATGAATTGACTGATCAACTTCTCAAGTCCAAACCTCAAATCTTGATGAATTGATGATTGAGGGAACTCAAATAAGATCAAATATGCATGAAATGATGATTGAAAGAACTTTCCTTTATTGTATTTGATCATGGGTTGAGGTTGCTTCATGAGCAAGGCATAGTTGATGAACAGATGAATTAGGGTTTCCTTGGGAAACAAGCCTCAAGCCCTTTGGTTTGCTTTGATAAAATTGGCAAATTGAGATACTTAGGAGGCATATATGATGAATGAGAGCTTTGTGAACCATTGTCATACTTGCTTTCCACTTCATCTGGCCACATCATTGAGCATAAGGCCTCATAGGAGCCTCAAATCTTATGATTGCTCAAGCTACAAAACAAAAGATGTTAGTGACATATTTTTATGCTTTTGGTTAGTAATAAAAATAAGAAAAGAAATAATATACAATTCAAGCATGCTTGGTGATCTCAAACCAACTCACAAATGTTCCCACCCAAGGGGAAGGAGCCAAGATGCTATGATCCTTGAGGCAAATGCAAATGCAATGATATGATGCCATGAGGGATCTTTGGGTCAAAATTAAGGTCTTACAATACCCTTAAGCGACTAACCGGGCCTTATTCCGGTTATCACTCCATCTTCGTCAAGTTTGTTCCTAAAAACCCATCTTGTGCCTATTACTTGATGATGTTTTGGATGCGGGACAAGGTCCCAAACGTCATTCCTTTTATATTGATTTAGCTTATCTTGCATTGCCATGAGCCAATGCTCATCAAGTAATGCATCTTTAAAACTTTTAGGCTTAACGTGTGACACAAAAGCGAAGTGATAACAAAAGTTACTTATCTTAGAGTGTGTTGTCACGCCTATTGTGATATCGCCAAGAATATTATCAATAGGGTGATCTTTGGATGTTCTCTAAGTCAAAGGAAGGTTATCTAGTGGAGTCGGCCTCTTCGCCTTTTCCTCTTCGTGATCATCATTTTCTACTTTCTCATTTTCATTCATTTGAGGTTGATCAATCCCTTTGTCGACTTCATTGAGAATATCATGTGGGGACACATCTATATCATGAAAATATATACCTTTCCCAACAATTTTTGGAAAAGACTCATCAAAGGAAACATGAACAAACTCCTCAATAATAAGTAGCCTATTGTTATAGACCCTATATGCCTTACTAGATTGTGAGTATCCAAGGAAGGTACCCTCATCGGCTTTAGCATCGAATTTAGCTAGATTTTCCTTTCCATTATTCAAAATTAAGCATTTATGTAACACCCCGATAAATAAATAAGATAATTATTTAATTTAAGTTAATATTTTAATTATTAATTTAATTTAAGTAATTGAGATTATTGGATTATTTATTTATTATTATTATTTAGAATAATAATTAGTGGAAAATATATAAGTTGGAATATGGAAAAAAGGGTTCATTGTTGGTAAAGAGTTTTCACGTGAAACAGAGAAAGCGGCTGAAAGGTGAAAAGTGGAGAAAGAGCAAAGGTTGAAGAACGGAAAAGCTTGAAGCTTAGAGACTGCCGGATTATCTCAGGTAAGGGGGGTTTATCGTCGCTTAATGGGTATTATAGATTGACATGTCATGGGTAGTGAGAAACCGTTGAATTGACCCTAATTGGGATTGTTGAATGTTGAAAGGTTGTGATGAATAAACTGAGTTTAAGCTGTAATTGAGTCCGTAATTGTGTGAGTCGTGTTTCCCCGAACGTGTAGCTTTTTACGGAAATTGAATCGGAGGTCCGGAAGTCCTCCAACGGCGGAAAATGCGGGAACTCTGCATTCTGCCTTGTGTTAGCGCAGGAACTGCTGTTTTGTCTGCGTTAACCGGTTAACCCAGGGCGTTAACCGGTTAACACTGTTATATTTTGTGAAAATGTGCTGTTTTGCCTGCGTTAACCGGTTAACCCAGGGCGTTAACCGGTTAACACTGTTGCGTTTTGCCAGAAAATGTATTTTTGTCCTGCGTTAACCGGTTAACCCAGGGCGTTAACCGGTTAACACTGTTGGAAATTAGAAAAATTGGTATTTTAATGTTGTGAACATAATTGGTGATTGGCCCATTTTAGTTGATTGTGAGGAATAAGTTTGTTGGGTTTATGTTATGAAATGTTGACCCAATTATGTTGATCAGTTGTGTTAAAGTTGTTGAAAATACTGAGTTGTAGGCTTGATGAGCCAAAGTTGATTATAAGTTGATTTTTGTTGAATACGTTGTTGTGTTGATATTATTATTATGTTGTCGACAATTTAAAGTCGTGTATGCCATGTACATTCATATGCATTAAGTCGGAGCTTTGCTCACACCACGTTGGCCTGGATTGGCAAATTTTAAGTTGAAAGTTGAAGGCTTATGCCTTGATGCCCACTAAAATGGCAATGATTTTTAAGTTGGGAGTTTTACTCCGAATGGTACCACATGCATGACGAGTCGAGTCTCATTTGAGTTGCATTTTATGTTGTTCTTGAGTAAGATATTGAGTTGATATCTGCCGTTGCTGTATGTGTAATCTGATTTGGGTGATGAAACGTGTTAAATTACTTAGCATTACATGATGAATTATAATGCTTATTATATTGATTGAGAGACTCACCCTTACAGTTATTTTTCAGGTAACGAGCAATGAGTCGAGTAGAAGCTAATGCTGGGAGTCTAGTGTAGTCGCTTTAGTGGGTCATGCTCTGATAGATGTAACATCGGGACGGGATGTTTTAATTATTTTGTTGTCGGTTGTTGAACTATTTTTCATGTAATATGTTATATGTTTTAATTGGTTGACATAATTTCTATCCGCTGCGTATTTTTGAAATGTTTTATGGTTGATATAATAAAAGAGCATGACAGATGTTATTTTCGAAGATGTGACACTCTTGTTTTGTGTATTTACTCTGATATATATATATATATATATATACTTGTTGTTGTTATTAAATAATTGGGGTATTTTAGAAGGGTGTTACATTAGTGGTATCAGAGCAGGTCGGTCTGTCCGGCCAGTTGTCGTGTCATTACTGTCTAACAATTAGGTATTGTTACCAATCTAACTTTAAGTTGTGTTGTATTGATAAGTTGAAATGGCTGGAAGGAATGACGCTGCAATGGCTGCCGCAATGCAAGCAATGGCACAAGCAGTGCAGAACTTGCCAAATGCTGGTGGAGATGCTGGATCACGTAGCTTGGCGACTTTTCAAAGAGAGAATCCGCCGGTGTTTAAAGGGAAGCATGATCCAGATGCAGCCTTGGGATGGTTGAAAGAGATTGAGAGAATCTTCCGTGTTATGGATTGCACTCCAGCTCAGAAGGTTCGGTATGGTACTCACATGCTAGCAGTCGAAGCTGATGACTGGTGGCTAGAGACTCACGAGAGGTTGACCGTGGCAGGTGAAGACATTACTTGGGATGTATTCCGTAGGGAATTCCTGAGGAAGTATTATCCGGAAGATGTCCGTGGTAAGAAGGAAATCGAGTTCCTTGAGCTGAAGCAAGGAAACATGTCTGTCACTGATTATGCTGCGAAATTTGTGGAGCTGTCCAAATTTTATCCTCATTACACTGGTGCTGGTGCTGAATTTTCAAAGTGCATCAAGTTTGGGACGGATTGCGCTCTGAGATTAAGAAGGCTGTTGGGTATCAGAAGATACGCATCTTTACTGAACTGGTTGATAGCTGCAGGATATTTGAAGAGGACAATAATGCTCATTACAAGATTGTCAGTGACCGCAAGGGAAAGCAACATCAAAATCGTGGCAAGCCGTATGATGCCCCAGTGGGAAAAGGGAAACAAGGAGCTGCTCCGGCTCAGAGGACTAGTAGGGGAGGTACTCCTGCTGGTATAGTTTGC
This sequence comes from Lathyrus oleraceus, assembly GCF_024323335.1. NCBI lineage: Eukaryota > Viridiplantae > Streptophyta > Magnoliopsida > Fabales > Fabaceae > Lathyrus > Lathyrus oleraceus. The sequence goes on from NC_066584.1 coordinate 247,905,028, forward strand.
TTCAAATGTGGTCAGGCTGGTCATAAGAGTAATGTATGCACTGCTGAAGTAAAGAGGTGTTTTCGCTGTGGTAAGACTGGTCATGCAATGGCTGATTGCAAGCACAAGGAAATGATTTGTTTTAATTGTGGCGAAGAAGGGCATATTGGAAGTCAGTGTCAGAAGCCAAAGAAATCTCAGACTGGGAAGGTGTTCGCATTGACCGGAACTCAAACCTCCTGTGAGGACAGACTTATCCGAGGTACATGTTTCATAAATGGTACTCCTTTAATTACTATTATTGATACCGGTGCTACACACTGTTTTATTTCTGCTAACTGTGCTCGAAGACTGGGTTTGAAATTGTCCGCTTTGGATGGTGAATTGATTGTTGAGACCCCAGCTAAGGGATCAGTAACTACTTCTTTGGTATGTTTAAAATGTCCTTCGTCGATCTTCGATAAAGATTTCTGCGTTGATTTAGTATGTTTGCAGTTGGATGGGATGGATGTAATTCTTGGTATGAACTGGTTAGAGTATAATTATGTTCATATAAATTGTCATCATAAGTCGGTGAGGTTTTCCACTCCTGAAGAGGAAGGAGTTGACTTATTACCTTTCAGAGAATTGCGAAAATTGATGAAAGAAGGAGCTCAGATGTTTTCCTTGATGGCGACGTTGTCGGTTGAAAGTAAAGCTAAGATAGAGGAACTGTTAGTGGTGAAAGAATTCCCTGAAGTTTTTCCTGATGAAATTCCTAGTGTGCCGCCAGAGAGGGAAGTTGAATTTACTATTGATCTGGTACCTGGTACTAGGCCTGTTTCGATGGCACCGTATAGAATGTCGGCATCTGAATTGTATGAATTAAAGAAGCAATTGGAAGACTTACTTGAGAAGAAGTTTATAAGGCCAAGTGTGTCGCCGTGGGGAGCTCCAGTGTTGCTAGTAAAGAAGAAAGAGGGTAGTATGAGGCTTTGTATTGATTATAGACAATTGAATAAAGTAACGATCAAGAATAAGTATCCACTACCGAGGATAGATGATTTGATGGATCAATTAGTGGGTGCTTGTGTGTTCAGTAAAATCGATTTGAGATCGGGCTATCATCAGATCAAAGTGAAAGATGAAGACATCCAGAAGACAGCGTTCAGAACTCGGTATGGACATTATGAGTATTCTGTGATGCCTTTCGGTGTGACTAACGCGCCGGGAGTATTTATGGAATACATGAATCGTATTTTCCATACTTATCTGGATCATTTTGTGGTAGTATTTATTGATGATATTTTGATTTACTCTAAGTCCGAAGGAGAGCACCAGGAACATTTGAGATTAGTATTGGAGGTTTTGAAAGATAAGAAATTGTATGCGAAGTTGTCCAAGTGTGAGTTTTGGTTAAGAGAAGTCAGTTTTCTCGGCCATGTAATTTCAGGAAAAGGTATTGCTGTAGATCCTTCCAAGGTAGAAGCGATATTGCAATGGGAAACTCCTAAGTCGGTTACCGAGATTAGAAGCTTTTTGGGATTAGCTGGATATTATAGAAGATTTATTGAAGGATTTTCTAAGTTAGCACTTCCGTTGACTAAATTAACTTGCAAAGGTAAAGCTTTCGTGTGGGATGTTCAGTGCGAAGAGAGTTTTAATGAATTAAAGAGGAGATTGACGTCGGCGCCGGTTTTGACTCTGCCAAATCCGGAGGAACCGTTTATAATTTACTGTGATGCTTCATTGATGGGTTTGGGAGGTGTGCTCATGCAGGATAATAAAGTAATTGCTTATGCGTCGCGACAGTTGAGAATTCATGAAAAGAACTATCCTACGCATGATCTTGAACTTGCTGCTGTAGTGTTTGCGCTAAAACTTTGGAGGCATTACCTTTATGGTTCCAGATTCGAAGTTTTCAGCGATCATAAAAGTTTAAAGTATCTATTTGATCAGAAAGAGCTGAACATGAGACAACGCAGGTGGTTCGAATTGCTTAAGGATTATGATTTCGGTTTGAATTATCATCCAGGAAAAGCAAATGTTGTGGCCGATGCTTTAAGTAGAAAGACCTTGCATGTGTCAGCAATGATGATTAAGGAGTTGGAATTAATTGAGCAATTTCGGGATATGAGTTTGGTTTGCGAAGTAACACCGCAGAGTGTGATGCTAGGAATGCTAAAGATTAATAATGATTTTATGGATAGTATCCGAGAGGCACAGAAGTTGGATGTGAAATTAGTAGATATCCTTAATCGTTGTGGTCAATCAGGGAAAAGTGACTTTAAGGTTGACGCGAGAGGTGTGTTGAAATTAGGGGAAAGAATTTGTATTCCTGATGATGCGATTTTGAAGAGAAGTATTTTAGAGGAGGGTCATAGAAGCAGTTTGAGTATTCATCCAGGAGCTACTAAAATGTATCAGGATTTAAAGAAATTATTTTGGTGGCCCGGAATGAAAGAAGAGGTGGCTCGTTTTGTGTATGCGTGCTTAACTTGTCAGAAGTCGAAGATTGAGCATCAGAAGCCTGCTGGGTTGATGCAACCGTTAGACGTTCCAGAATGGAAATGGGATAGCATTTCTATGGACTTTGTAACGGGGCTGCCTACTACCTTACGAGGGCACGATTCGATTTGGGTGATCGTTGATAGGCTCACGAAGTCGGCTCACTTCATACCTATTAACATCACTTACCCAATTGCGAAGTTGGCAGAGATTTACATTCGAGTAGTTGTAAAGTTGCATGGTGTTCCTCTGTGTATTGTGTCGGACAGGGATCCGAGGTTTACATCGGGATTTTGGAAAAGTTTGCAAGATTCGTTGGGATCTAAGTTGAGGTTGAGTTCGGCATATCATCCTCAAACTGATGGCCAAACTGAGAGAACTATTCAGTCATTGGAAGATTTACTAAGGGCTTGTGTTCTTGAACAAGGAGGTTCGTGGGACACTTATCTTCCATTGATCGAGTTCACATACAATAATAGTTACCATTCTAGTATCGGAATGGCGCCTTTTGAAGCATTATATGGTCGTAGATGTAGAACTCCGTTGTGTTGGCACGAATCTGGTGAGAGTGTAGTACTTGGACCAGAGTTAGTTCGAGAAACTACCGAGAAAGTGAAGTTTATCCGCGAGAAGATGAAAGCTTCTCAGAGTAGGCAGAAGAGTTACCATGACAAGCGGAAGAAGGATTTAGAATTTCAAGCTGGTGACCATGTGTTTTTGAGAGTCACGCCTGTGACCGGAGTTGGGAGGGCTTTGAAGTCTAAAAAGCTCACTCCTCGCTTCATTGGTCCATATCAGATCTTAGAACGGGTTGGAAGAGTTGCTTATCGAATGGCATTACCACCTAATCTTTCGAATTTGCATGATGTATTCCATGTGTCGCAGCTTCGGAAGTATATCTCAGATCCGTCTCATGTGGTTAGTATGGATGATGTGCAAGTGCGAGATAATTTAACAGTAGAGACAAAGCCTGTGCGAGTTGAAGATCGTGAAACAAAGACTCTTCGAGGAAAAGAGATTGGGTTGGTTAAAGTCGTTTGGTTGGGAGCTGCGGGCGAAAGCATGACATGGGAACTTGAGAGTCGGATGAGGGAGTCTTATCCGGAGTTATTTGCTTGAGGTATGTTTTCGAGGACGAAAACTCTTTTAGTAGGGGAGAGTTGTAACACCCCGATAAATAAATAAGATAATTATTTAATTTAAGTTAATATTTTAATTATTAATTTAATTTAAGTAATTGAGATTATTGGATTATTTATTTATTATTATTATTTAGAATAATAATTAGTGGAAAATATATAAGTTGGAATATGGAAAAAAGGGTTCATTGTTGGTAAAGAGTTTTCACGTGAAATAGAGAAAGCGGCTGAAAGGTGAAAAGTGGAGAAAGAGCAAAGGTTGAAGAACGGAAAAGCTTGAAGCTTAGAGACTGCCGGATTATCTCAGGTAAGGGGGGTTTATCGTCGCTTAATGGGTATTATAGATTGACATGTCATGGGTAGTGAGAAACCGTTGAATTGACCCTAATTGGGATTGTTGAATGTTGAAAGATTGTGATGAATAAACTGAGTTTAAGCTGTAATTGAGTCCGTAATTGTGTGAGTCGTGTTTCCCCGAACGTGTAGCTTTTTACGGAAATTGAATCGGAGGTCCGGAAGTCCTCCAACGGCGGAAAATGCGGGAACTCTGCATTCTGCCTTGTGTTAGCGCAGGAACTGCTGTTTTGTCTGCGTTAACCGGTTAACCCAGGGCGTTAACCGGTTAACACTGTTATATTTTGTGAAAATGTGCTGTTTTGCCTGCGTTAACCGGTTAACCCAGGGCGTTAACCGGTTAACACTGTTGCGTTTTGCCAGAAAATGTATTTTTGTCCTGCGTTAACCGGTTAACCCAGGGCGTTAACCGGTTAACACTGTTGGAAATTAGAAAAATTGGTATTTTAATGTTGTGAACATAATTGGTGATTGGCCCATTTTAGTTGATTGTGAGGAATAAGTTTGTTGGGTTTATGTTATGAAATGTTGACCCAATTATGTTGATCAGTTGTGTTAAAGTTGTTGAAAATACTGAGTTGTAGGCTTGATGAGCCAAAGTTGATTATAAGTTGATTTTTGTTGAATACGTTGTTGTGTTGATATTATTATTATGTTGTCGACAATTTAAAGTCGTGTATGCCATGTACATTCATATGCATTAAGTCGGAGCTTTGCTCACACCACGTTGGCCTGGATTGGCAAATTTTAAGTTGAAAGTTGAAGGCTTATGCCTTGATGCCCACTAAAATGGCAATGATTTTTAAGTTGGGAGTTTTACTCCGAATGGTACCACATGCATGACGAGTCGAGTCTCATTTGAGTTGCATTTTATGTTGTTCTTGAGTAAGATATTGAGTTGATATCTGCCGTTGCTGTATGTGTAATCTGATTTGGGTGATGAAACGTGTTAAATTACTTAGCATTACATGATGAATTATAATGCTTATTATATTGATTGAGAGACTCACCCTTACAGTTATTTTTCAGGTAACGAGCAATGAGTCGAGTAGAAGCTAATGCTGGGAGTCTAGTGTAGTCGCTTTAGTGGGTCATGCTCTGATAGATGTAACATCGGGACGGGATGTTTTAATTATTTTGTTGTCGGTTGTTGAACTATTTTTCATGAAATATGTTATACGTTTTAATTGGTTGACATAATTTCTATCCGCTGCGTATTTTTGAAATGTTTTATGGTTGATATAATAAAAGAGCATGACAGATGTTATTTTCGAAGATGTGACACTCTTGTTTTGTGTATTTACTCTAATATATATATATATATATATATATATATATATATATATATATATATATATATATATACTTGTTGTTGTTATTAAATAATTGGGGTATTTTAGAAGGGTGTTACAATTTACATCCAAAGACATGAAGGTGAGAAACATTAGGTTTTCTACCTCTAAGTAATTCATAGTGGATTTTGTTTAGAATAATAAATATTAATATCCTTTTCAAAATATAACATGTCATGCTAATAGCATCGGCCCAAAAGTACTTTGGTAAATTACCTTCATTAAGCATCGTCCTCGCTAACTCCTCAAAAACTCGGTTTTTACGCTCCACAACCCCATTTTGTTATGGAGTTCTAGGAGCCAAGAAGTTATGATCAATACCATGTTTTTCATAATATTTTTTAGAAAGAAGATTTTCAAACTCTCATCCATGATCACTTCGGATGGAAACAATTTTCAAGTTCATTTTATTTTGGAACAATCTAGCAAATTGTTTGAAAGTCGGGTAGGTCTCATTTTTACTAGACAAAAACATAACCCAACAAAATCTAGAATAATCATCAACTATAACAAAGCCATAATAGTTTCCACCTAAGCTTTTGGTCTTATAGAGACCAAAGAGGTCCATATGAAGAAGTTTAAGAGGTCTAGATGTTAAAACAACATTTTTTGATTTAAAAGAGACCTTTGTTTGCTTCATCGTTTGACATGTTTCACATAGGTGGTCTTTTGTGAACTTCATTTTAGGAAGACCAATTACTAGATCCTTTGAGGTTACTTTGTTTAGCAAGTCAAAATTCATATGACAAGATTCACAACCAAAATTAGAAGTTTCTTCACACATAGTCTTGTCACTTTGAATATCTATCATAGATCTCTTAATAGCTCCCAACTTCCTTTCGTATTCTAATACTTTAGCTTCTAATTGCAAAAATATCTTCTCATATGAAGATAATTTCTTAAAAGCATTTAATGCTTCTTTATGAAGATTATCAAAAGTTTCTTGTAATTGAGAATAAGATAAATCACTATTAAGCTCAAGTTTAGAAGGACTTACTTGTTTCTTCTTCCTTCCATTAGCAATAAGACAAATTTGGGTCGATTCTACACTTGAAGTGGAGCTTTCATCGCTTGAGGAATTACTTGCACTCTCACAATATACATAAGCTCTTCTATACTTACTAGGCTTATTATGATGCCCTCTTTCTTTTCCTTTCTTAATCATGGGACATTCTGGTCTATAGTGACCAATTTGACCATAATTATAACAAGCTTCTAATTTTACCTTTCCTATTCTCACCATCTTTTGAAGATTTGGCCTCCCTTATAAATTTTGCTAAGTTACCTTCAGAGTACTTGATCTTGTTCTTCCAAATATACCTTTGGTATCTCTTGACAAATAGCCCAACATCATCATCATCGAAGATCGTGTCATCCCTTTCTCCATACTCACTAGGCTCATTCTTTGAGTACTTGAAACTAGAAGTCTTTAGAGCAATGGACTTCTTCTCTTCCACCTTGTCTTTACCTTTCTCTTTACTCATCATCTTTTCATATTATTTTTCATGTTTTTTTCAAGAAAGTGAGTTCTTGCTCATGTTCTTCCAATCTATCAAACAAATTAGTAAGATCAAGTGATTTAAGATCATTCACCTCTTTGATAGCGATGACCTTGGGTTACCATTCCCTATTAAGACATCTTAAAACCTTGTTAGTAGCAATATCATTAGAGATAAGATTACCTAGAGCATTCAATTTATTAATAAGATGTGTGAATGTGTTTTGCATGTCGGTAATGGTTTCACCATGCTTCATACGAAAGAGTTCAAACTCTTGGTTTAATGTGTTAATTCTAGCTTGTTTGACTTTATTAGTTCCCTCATGGGCAACTTCTAATGCATTCCACATAGCTTTGGCGGTTTAACAATGAGAGACACGATAATGCTCATCAACACCTAATGCGGATATGAGAATATTTTATGCTTTCCAATAATGAGACCACAATTTTCTATTATTATCATTCCATTGATTTTCCGGTTTTGGTACGATGACGCTTTCAACATTGGTCCTTATAATTTAATTAGTAGTGATGACGTCCTATACACCTTTATCAACGGAGTTGATATGGATATGTATACAAGCTTGCCAATAGCCATAATTTTCGCCGGTTAAAATAAGTGTTCTATTATACACCCCTTTAGGTTTGATAGCCATTATCTAATAAGCTAATCTTAAGACCTGAAACAATCGGAGCTCGTGATACTACTTATTAGACGATAGGCCTAGATCTAGAGGAGGTGAATAGATCCCAAGTTAAAAATTTATTCAAAAAATTTACTTAGAAAAATTTATGGCGAGAAAGCAAGTTTCAAATATTTCCCGGATCAAAAACCGTCTAACTGAACCTACTATTGAAAAGCCCGGATATGCGTAAGAGTATCAATAGTATGATAATAATCCACAAGTTGATTAGCAACACTTCAAACAATAAATTGAATACTCTACTATAGTAAAGGTCTATCTCCAATGATAGTAATAAACAAAAGCTAGTTGAAACAATTTGTCAAACACTTTGCGTGCAATCAACAAAGTTTGGATATTAGTATACCGTTTGTAGTTCTTAAAAATATAATCACTACCAAATGGTATGTGATACTACAACAACACAAATTAATCAAAGAATTAAAAAGATATTATCCAAACAATGTTGATCAAGAGATCAAAGTAATCGACAATTTCTGAACCAAAAATTATATATATATATATATATATATATATATATATATATATATATATATATATATATATATATATATATATAGAGAGAGAGAGAGAGAGAGAGAGAGAGAGAGAGAGAGAGAGAGAGAGAGAGAGAGAAAGAGAGAGAGAGAGAGTACACAAGGATTTATTTAGGCAGTTCCACAATCGACCTCGTTATGGGTACATTTGCCCTCAATTCGAATTCGAATCCCACAAACCTTAAGTTTGTTCTAGACTCTAGCACCTCAAAAAACCTTGATCAAATCTTGATCAAGTCACCAACAATGCCACTTCAATTCACCTGTTGTTGCTACTTCCTTGCACGACCTCCTTGTCTCAAAGCTTTCACCCGTTGAATTAATCCCAAGCGTACACTTATTGAACCCAAGACTTGTCAACACGATCCATCGTTTCACGCTACTCCCTTGCCGACACATCTAGTCTCAAGGATTTCGCTCGATCGGATCCGATTTGTATAATCTTGTCAAAAACCTTCAAACCCTAAAGATCTTGAAGGGAAACCATAACTCAGTTTTCTTATTTGAATCCTCAAAGACCGCAACCCAATATTCTCGGTGCAACAAACCTAATTGGACGTTATCAATCCTAATCTAAATGGTACCCAATCAAAAAATGATTATGTGTAGTTTGATTGTGTGTATGCATAGATTGAATTGAAGATGGTGAGATGCTTTGAAATCTTGCATTCATGTAGGTTTTACTCACTCTAGAAACCTTACTAGAGAATGATGCATGTATGAAGTATATATATGCATGTATGAATGAGGGTAAAAAGGAAAGCAATTAACTTTGAGAAAATATGAAAATATGCAAAAAATCATCGTATAGGTCGACCTGTTTAAGTCATGTGTCGACCTGTACGATGCATAGGTCGACCTGTTGAAGGTCATGTGTCGACCTATCAATGTCATATGCCTCCTATATATCAACCTGTGGAGTTAGCACATGCAAACAGTAGCTACATGCTTTAATACTGAAGTATATATGTCGACCTGTAGCAAGGATGTGTCGGCCTATAGCCTGAAAATTTTTACTATAGGACGACCCGTTTATGTATATGTTGACCTGACCAGCAAATTTTCATAAAACTTGGTTTTTCATGCATGCTTAGTGCATGGGACCTTTTCAAAGATGTTCTCAATGACTTGTATGTTTCCTACTACTAATGTGCACATAGAGAATAAGAGGACACCATCTAATGTACATAATCTCTAAATAATCCTAGTTTTGACATCATACAAAACACTCATAATATAACTTAATCAGAAGATGCACTCACAAAAGCTACCTCACACCTTGTGAGGAGAAACTGTTGCCATTGCAACATATGTGCTCAATAGGTGTCCAACCAAGAAGCTGAAGGAAATTGTTCCCTTAGAGAAGTGGACTGGAGATAAGCAAAGTGTGAGCCATCTCAAGGTGTTTGGTTCTGTTTGTTACAAACATGTTCGAGATGCTAAGAGAAGGAAGTTGGATAACATAAGCAGAGTTATATTGCTTGTAGGCTACCAAAGTACTAGTGCTTATAAGTTATATTATCCTGTCACTAAAGATGTCATTATGAAGGAATCAAAAGCGTGGGATTGGAGTAAATCTCAATCCAAGTCTGGTGTAGAGTTAACCTCTGAAGATACTTCAGAATCTAAAGGTTCTGAAGAAGAGTCAGAATTAGAAAATCATTCTGAAGGTGACTTTGAAGGTGAATCTGACTCTGAAGGCGAGTCTGACTCTAAAGGTGAATCTGATTATGATCCAGATTTTAATGGTGATTCAGACTCTGGTGGCGATCTAGAGTCTAGAAATATTACAGACTTTGAAGGTGGTACTTCTGAGGTTCCAACATCTGATACTGTTCTAGAGTCCAAAGAAGATTTTGAACAAGTTCAGAGGCCACAAATAATCAGAAACATCCCAAGACAGTTTGTAGAGTTTAACATGCTACAAGATACTGAAGTAGACTCTGAAGGAGAAGTTATTCAGTGTGCCATGTTAGTAGACTCTGAACCATTAAGTGTTGAAGAAACGCTTAAGAAGAAAGTGTGGCTGAAGGACATTAAAGAAGAAGAACTTGAGGCTGTATAAAGAAACAAGACTTGGGAGTTGACTAAGCTTCCAAAGGACAAGAAAGCCATCAATGTCAGATGGGTTTTTAAGGAGAAACTGAAGCCAGATGGATCAATCGACAAACACAAAGGAAGGTTAGTAGCAAAAGGATTTCTATAAAAACCTGGGTTAGATTACTTTGAAGTGTTTTCTCCTGTATCGAGACACGAGATAATCAAACTGGTGAATGCGATACCTGTTGTCGCGGCGCGAAAAATACAGATTCGCCACCAGAGTTTATTTATTCCAAAGGAAAGGGAAGATAACGATAAAACCCCAAAATAGAATGGTCTCGCAACCAAGAGAGGAATTAGAAGTCGGTTATGCAAGGGGAAGGTATTAGCACCCCTCGCATCCATCATACTCAATGGGAACCACATGCTTGTATCAATGCATATGGATGTTGTTTATCTGAACTGCTCGCTATTGGAATACGAGATGAGAATAAGAATGAGATGGAAAGATAAAATAAGTCTTAAATTAGTGTGCTCGCCAAGGATTTGGGCCCTTGTGCCTACATATCCTCATACATGCAATGAGGAAGTCAAAGCTCTGTAGTTCCACTCACAAGAAGTATTTGTTTGGTTGCTTTAATGAAGAGTGTTAACGTTCACGTGCTATAGTTCACTTGCTTGTATGCTCTAGCATAGAAGCATTAAGTGTTTGTTTATTTGCGGTAGAATGGATGCGCTTGGATCATACTATAGTAGTTAAACATTACTTGCTCACACCTGGAGGCTTAAGAGTCATTCACAATAGAACGAAAGTAACACGCCAGTTTTGAAGAATGCACTGAGGAAAGAGATTGATTTGATTTGTTGGGGTTAATTTTAGTACGGAGACAAGTATCAGACCCTTGGCTAGATACAGTAAATAGTCCAAACACTCGGGAGTTCAGAGGAGAATGGTATACTAACCTCTCTTTTTCATCCAAAAATAGATTTGAATTGTGAAAGAGTTTGGCAAGTCTAATCATTGGAACTTAAAGGGAGACAATTATCTTACCCTTGACTAAGTACGACCAACAATCAAAATACTTAGGATTTTAGAGGACAATGGTATCCTAGCTACCATTTTTCTCCGTCATAGCACCTAGGTTGGACTTGTTTGAATCATTAGATGTTTTAAGGGGGAAGTCAACTGTCGGCTCCTTAAGCTAGGCACGACCGACAATCTAAGTACTTGAATTTTCTGTACAAGCACGTACACACCATTTTGCATTCTAGATTATTATGAAATTGTTTTGAAAAAGGCACTTGACGTTGGATCAAGTGTTTGGATTTATTATGAAAGTGTGTGAATAGTGGAGATAGAGAGATAAAGTGAGATTGAGAAGATAATAGATAAGAGAATGATGTGGAATGGATAAGAGATACTTGACGTTGGATATAGTACTCGCGTTGCTATGGAGTGAGTTTGATTTGGAAAACACCTGATGTTGAATCAAGTATGCCTTTTGTCTTTTGAAATGCTTTATTTTATCATTTTTTAAATCTTTTTAGTTAGCATGCATGATGAACTATAAAAGAAATAAACCTAAGCCATTAGACTTGCATGGGATGGGGAGATATATGACCCACACAATACAAATGGGAAATGAAAAGAGATTAAACAAGTTACGAATCAAGTATCATGCCCAAAAAAATCAAGTGGCATGGTATCCTCACACAATACAAGGAAAAAATTGAATAGATTAAAGGTCATGAGTAACTTGGATCCAACTTGAATCTCAATGGCATATGTAAACACACAAGCACATGGGGTTAGTATGAGATCAAGGTAAATGAGAATGATGCAACAAATGTAAGCATATTCAAAGATCTAAATCAATTAAAATGGAATGGGATTAATCATGGACGAACAAACAAAGACTAATCATGTGATCATGTTAAATGAAATAGACGTACATAAGGCATACATCACTTAAATTGAAATGGGATTTTCAAATTATTCAATATAATCACAAACCAAATAAATAGATTAAATGGACAATTAAAGTGAGATATTAAACCTAAGGATTAAAGTTTACCTAAACCTGAATTATGGATCAAATTAACCAAAGGGAAATTTAACAAACTAAATCACAACATGAAACTTAATGAATGTGGACATCACAATCATAATGTGATATACGAATCAAATGGAAAATTAACCTAAACACAAATCTTGATAAAATATACAATTAACCATATTAATTAAATTATGAATAAAATGAAAACAAGATCAACAAAACCCTAAGGCCAATTATCCTAATCATGGTAAGGTTAACCTATTATGAATTAAATTCTGGAAAAAAACAAAGTCTAATTAAAAACAATTAAATCTAATTTCTAATCTAATTACCTAATTAATCCTAACTATGAAATTAAGCTAACTAACAACAAAATTATGTTAATCCTAATTAACAAAAATCAAGAAAATCTTTACTTTTAGCCCTAACAAGAAAAGTCAGTGGCATGATTAATAAAAAAGAATTGAACAATACTAACATAAATTAATGTAAAATTAATGGAGATCTTCAATATGAACATATAATGGGCCAGAAGGTAAAAACGGAGGAAGGTGTGAATTGAGAAAATTGTTTACTCGCTTGGGCCAAAGGCCCAAGTCTCCAAAAAACAATACCAGATTCAAAAAAGTAGTCCACACCCAAGCCAATGGCCGTATCACATTCTCATAATCAGGTCAAAATGCAACATCCATCATGCGCCTCCCAACTTAAACTCGAATTTCTACTTAAATAATTCACGTGCCTAGGAACGAAACAAAAAGGCTCATCCTCACCAGAAACGCGAAACCACCGAGAAGTTGGGTTTTTCATCTTGCTCGAACGTTAGGGACTCCAAAGGACAATGACAAATGCCTTTGCTGAGAACGATTCGATGAAGCGCAAAGAAAATGACTCCTCTCACCATGAAAGAACAAGAACAACAACGAATTCACAAGAGATTTTGATGGTGAGACAAAATAGGATCGGGATTGAACGCGTAACAAATAAAAGAAGTAATACCTGTAAGATCCCAATTTTGACACTAAGATCCCTCATGCTATCTCATCATTTGCATTGGCTTTGAGATCACACCTTGATATACTCCTTACCACTCATTCATTGGGTTTGCCTTGGGAGAGATCACCAAACACATTTGATTGTATCATACTTTGTTTTTATTTGTTTACAAACCAAATACCAAAAAAATGTCTAGTATAACCTCATTTCTTTTTTTAGGTAGTGTGTGTGTGTTCACATGTGCCTCATCAACCTCGCATCTAGAGTTTGAGACCCTCAGTGCAAGGGATCAATCAATGAAAAGTTCACATTGGTTCTAGACATCATATATGGGTACCATGTTCTTTATTTTTTAATTGATCAAGAATTCATCAAGAGTTTGAAGCTTATTTGCCTTGGAAGCCCTAATTCATCTGGGTATCTTCTGTGACTTCCTCAATAAATAGTCAAAGATTTCAAAGTATGCTTCATGATACATCATATCAAGCATATATTATCCACCATGAGCCCAAAATATCACAATATCTTCAAGTTTGTAAGTTGGTTCAAGGAGGTTGACCAGAGAAAGTCAACTAGTCAAATCTAGGGTACCCTAGACCCTATCTACTACAATTTTTGTCATATGAAAACTATTTCAAGATCAAAGTTACTCTTTGTGACATTAAAAACAACTTTCATGTTGACATCAAGATCATTTTGCTTGGAAAGTCATTTTTTATGGTGAAAGATTATAGGTCATTTTGTCTATGCCCTAGAAAGAAAGTCAACTTCCAAGAATATTAACTTGCTTAATTTTTATGATATGAAGACCATGCAAGTTTCATCATCAAATTCAATATGTATTCTCAAACTTTTCTTCTTTGATAAATGTCAAATTCAAATTGCAAGGACATGTACTAAGAGGAGACATTATAGGTCATTTTGGGTCATCATCATTGAACAAGTATTTTTCCTCAACTTCTAAAATCCATAACTCCCTCATGCAAGATTTAAATGGTGTCAAATTTGTGTCCAAATTTAAAAGGAATTAAATATCTATAACTTTTATAAAGGAACTATTATAATTTGAAGCTCATAGCAAAAGTTATTCAAGGTGGAAAAAATGGTCATTTGAATTTTAACTTAGAAAATTTTCAACTATGTTTGATTTCTCCAACTTCCACCTTAAAATTCATCATGATCCAAGCTCTAAATGGAAAAGTTTTCAACATCAAAGTTGTTCCCCTTCATGTTACCTTTCCAAAGAATCCAAGATCATGGCATTTGGAGCCTTTTTGAAGGACTTGCGCATGGGTGTAACACATGGCTTCATTTGTTAAGTTCCATGGTCCACTTCCATTTCACTAATGCATGACTTCATGCTATTATTTATGGTTGGTTTACACATCATTATGGACCTATTCCAATCATTCTTTGGGCATATCACACGCCCATGCAAGCATGCATAATGGGGTTTCTATTTTTGACATTTTATGGAAAGGTGGGAAAAGCAACTTGCAATGCTATATATACATGTTCCTTGAGCTCATAATTGGATCCACCTTGCCTAAGCCTCAACCTGATTCATCCCCAAACCGCCATTAAAGGATAATCTTGAAGATTTCTTTAGAAATCGAGTTTCAATTCTCATTCTGTTTTAGAATTAAAACTCCAAGAATCCAAGCTTCTTAATCACTCATTTTATCTCCTGAAAATTGGGAGAAGCAAGCCCAAGAAGATTGAGATCAAGATCAAGCTCCTTCACTATAACAAAAAGTGTGTACACTATTTTGAAGGAAAACTTGCTAAGAATCCAAATCTGCCCTCAAAACTCTCTAATTCTCATTATATTGAAAGATGCATGGAATTGAAAATTGAGGATCATGAACTGAGTTGCTTCGATTTGACCTCAAATAAACTAAATCTTATTGCCTACAATGGTAGGACTTCATCTAACAAAATATCAAGTGAAATGATGAAGAATTGAGGGAGAATCGAAGAAGAAAAGTTTCATAAAATTCACCTTCCGATGGTGCATTGACACTCTCCCCTCCCTTTGATCATGATCCCATGTTATAATTTTGGCCCTTGATTTGGATAACCATGTTTGCAACGCGTTGACTGAGGCGCATGGTGGATTGCACACGCGTGGTTATCAGATCTTCCACCTTAATTAATGAGGGAGATCCGAAGGCCCATGTTTTTCCCTTTTAATTTTAATTTTTGGTTTTCTATTTAATCCGTTTATTTGATTTTATTCATAGAAATTTAATTTTTAATCCAAAAAATATGGGACTTTCACCAAAAATCTTTAAATATTACCCTCTTCCATATTTTGAATTAAAATCATTTTTGGATTAATTTTGATATTTTTTATGAATTACATGATTTTTGACTTATTTTTAAATATTTTAAAATACTTCTAACCTACCAAAAATTCTAATTTTTTTTGTCTAAGGTCCTATGACCTTGTTTGACCTAGGATAAATCCCTTGGCCATTTTTTGGTGATTTGAAGGGATTTGAGGTTTTGTCCATTTAAAAATGTATTTTAATTCATTTTAAAATTGATTTTAAATTGTTTAGTTGTTTGAAAATAATGTTGAGTCATTTGGTTGACCTTGTGATGTTTGACTTTTTGTTTGACCTTGATCATGGTTGATTTAAACTTACATTTGATCAATACTTTTGGATTTAGGGGGTTGGTGAAATATACATTTCATCCCTAAAAAATGAATGGATAGTACTGATCAGATGAATTTCTTCTTGTGATCAATTTAGGTTTCTATTTCCTCTTCCCCATTCATCTACATCCCTATTATTTCTCAATTCATTCATTGACAAATGAAATCTCAAGTATAAATTGCTAGTTGATTCATCAACGATCCTGTGTCAGATGAATCAACATGAGTCTGATTGAGATAGATTCATCCCAGTTTACTTTTTGTGTGTGGTATGTTTTAGGAGTGTGGTTCTTTGTACCATATCTCTAACATGCATTAACACCAATATTTTTATTGCCCGATCTCAGATAGTTGTGACTTCTACATAAGTCCAATTACAATTGCTTAACATAGAGCTAAGTCTGTCCCGCAGGGCAAATCATTCTTGTAAGTGAGATTGTAAGTCTACCATTCTTCATGGCATTGTGTAAAGACTTGACCTTTTTCCATTTGTGAGAGCTAGTGGCATACTTGTTGATTTATCCAAGTTGAAGCCCTTCTCATAGATAATGTCTTGGTTCATGTCTTCATACTTGTGAATGAATGGTTGAGTATTCTCCAAAGAATGACTTAAACAATTGAAATTCTTCACTAACAATTGACTAACTCCTTATTAATATTACTTTACTTTCAAGTCATTTACTTAATGCAATTTAAATTTCAGTACCTTTATCATTCATTGCCATTTACATTTCATGCAACTTGTTTATGTTTCAATCATCTTCACTTTGCTCAGTTGAGCCATATCTTGTGATTATATATATTGTGTGCTTGTGATTTTGTTTGGGGTCTTAGGACCTTAAAACACTTCATAAGAACAAAAACCCTAAAAAATATGTTGGTGGACTGTTGGACCTCTACCATTGACTTGATCTGAACTATTGGACTTAGTAGTAGGTGTCATTCCCTATGCTTTAAAGGACTTGGCCAATGCTGATATTTTAAGACTGAGCCATTCTTGACAGTACCTTGCATCTGATTCAGACCTTGAGTGCCCTTGGTTCATCTGTCACTTTGTCTCTGTGCTTAATTGTTTTAATGTTATCTTTGTTATGTCTGATGATTGTTTTTGTGAGTTTGCCAAGGAAATAATTCATATGATACATTGGAAAACATTTGAAGGTTTCTTGCTATTGGAGTGCTTGCTTGGATGTTATTTCTATCTTTATTTGATGCCTTGGCCTTTATATAATTGCTTGGATATTGCTTATGCTTATTGTCTACTCAAAAGTCCAAAGGAAATGGGTTTCTATCTAACATTCTTGTCTTATGGATTGCATCCCATTGGTCAGATCTTTTCAGATCTTAACTTTTAATTTTGTTTAGGGTAGTCCTTTCATATGCTCCCTTCTTTCTTAAATTTCAAAATCTTTCTCTCCTTTTAAAAACTTTCTTTGTTTGTGTTTTTAACTTAGACATGTTTCAATGAGTAGAAATTATGGCCTTATGCCATTGATTTTCAAAACCATTTTATTAATCAAACTTGTGAATAGAC
Source organism: Lathyrus oleraceus (assembly GCF_024323335.1). Taxonomy (NCBI): domain Eukaryota; kingdom Viridiplantae; phylum Streptophyta; class Magnoliopsida; order Fabales; family Fabaceae; genus Lathyrus; species Lathyrus oleraceus. The sequence continues at coordinate 247,922,366 of NC_066584.1, forward strand.
TTAATTATATTGACCCCAATTTCAAAATACAAAAACAACTAACAACTTCATTCAAATCTTTTGGCCATTTTGTGCCTCCTTCTTATAAACCTTTGTTAAAATTAATCCACCAACTTCTTTAAAGTTTTAACTATGAACTACGGGGTTTTGATCCCTCATTTTTATGTTGGTACGTAGACATAAGACCAAAGGTCTTGTCAAACACAAAAATATAATGAATGAATTCTTTTCTCACCCCCCCCCCCCATTCCATTTTTACCAAACATATTTTCAACAAAAACACTTGCACACAAAAAGGGGGTCCCTAGGAGTACTTAGGAAATTTTGGATGCTAATACCTTCCCTATGTGTAACCAACCCCCTTACCTGTAATCTATGGCATTTTATTAGTTTTAATTTGAAAACTTCTTATCTTTGGGTTTTATTCGTACTTTTCCATTTTCCTTTGGAAACAAATAAGGCACGGTGGCGACTCTGAATTTTCAATTGACGTCGGGTTTATCCATAACTCGATGGTCACAAATGCACCGCTATAGAAATAAAGTGGCGACTCTGCTGGGGAGTAGTCCTCAGTTGGTTTAGCCAACTATTTTGTGGGTAATATTTTGTCGATATTTGATGTTTGTTTGTTTGTATATATTGTTTGTGTGATATAATATGTCTGTTATGCTTGGTGATCTCTGAGTGGTGAGATAAGCTCTAACCCAAACTTGAGTGCAATTAATATAGGAGGATGGTATGGTCATGTTCGACTCATGTGGAGTATTCCTTAACGAGTTGGCTTGAGACCCATCTACTTAGTGGAGACCCCCTTGGAATTATTGATGTCACACGAGTGAATCATGGATATACATTACTTTTTCCGACCTGGGAGTCTGAGAAGCTGAGGACTATAGAACATATAACCCAACTTGGCCTATTTAGGACGTAGTGAAAAGATTGTTCAAATGTATACTTGATAATAGTTGTTACGCAATACTACACTCAGACGAGTTTCTCTTGAGAATACTATGGGTTGATGAGTCAGTCATCTAAACCTATAGTATCCGATAGATGGGATCACAACTCTGGGAACTTTTTTAGAACATTATCTACAGGTTTTTATCCGTAGTACACTCCTCTAGGATGGTTCTTAACCCCACTCCATGATCGTGACTCACAACAAACCCTTTGATTCTCCATTGATCTGGTCGGTCTTGTTAAAATCGATGGATCTTGGGTGTTGATAAGGTGAAAAACATAATCAACCAAAATGGATGATTGATCTTGATGATGACTTGATCCATCCCGTGAACTTTTTTTGTGTTTGCCTTGTGTGTGATCTCTTATGTGTGATTATTGCATTCATGCATTCATGTGCATCATAACATTCATCACCGCAATAAATTTTCAAGGAACTAAGATTATATTTGCAAATAATTTTCAGACCATGGATTATGGACGAAGGAATACCAAAAAGTACAGTTTCGGATGTCCTAATTTGAAGGAGTTGAGAAAGCTATCATCCTTTGTATTAGATCCCTTGGATTTCAAGCAACGCCATGGGAAGATTTTATCTGTATTGTCTGCTGAGGTTGTGGAAGGACTCTTGAGTGTCTTGGTCCAATTCTATGATCCTCTCTATCGGTGCTTCACTTTTCCAGATTATCAACTCATGCCCATGTTGGAGGAGTATGCCCATCTCTTGGGTATACCTGTGTCTAACAAGGTACCCTTCAGTGGATTAGAGGAGATCCCGAGATCCTAAGTCATAGTTGAAGCTCTTCATTTGAAGAAGTCTGAGATTGATGCTAATTTGATGAAGAAAGGAGGGATTCAAGGGTTGACTTCAGAGTTTCTCATTAGTAGAGCTACTGCTTTCACTAAAGCCGGTAGCATGGATGCTTTTGAAGCCATCTTTGTCTTGCTCATATATGGATTAACTTTGTTCCCTAATATTGACGGTTTTGTTGATATTAACGCCATTAGAATAATTATCTTAATTGGAAACCTGTTCCAACTCTCTTGGGTGACACATACTTCTCTTTGTATTGAAGGAATTCTAAGGGTGGCAGAACTATTGCATGTTGTGTTCCTCTTTTGTATAAGTGGTTTATTTCACACTTGCCGATGACACCACTTTTCTTGGAGAACCGACAATGCCTACAGAGGTCTCATAGATTTATGTCTATCACTAATGATGATATTGTTTGGTAGGATTATGCTTTTGATGGTATGTTTTAGGAGTTTGGTTCTTCATGCCAAATCTATAACATGCATTAACACCTAAATTTTTATTGCCCGACCTCAGATAGTTGTGACTTCTACATAAGTCCCAATTACGATTGTTTAAGATAGATCTAAATTTGATCCTCAAGGCATAACATTCTAGTAAGTGAGATTGTAAGTCTCCCATTCTTTATGGCATTGTTTGGAGACTTGACATTTTTTTCCTTTCATGGGAGCTAGTGACATACTTATTGAATTATCCAAGTTGGAGCTCTTCTCATGGAAGATGTATTTGTTTAAGGATTCATACTTATGAATGAATGGTTGAGTGTTCTCCAAAGAATGGGAATGTCTTGGAGCCCTTCCCACATTTGACTAACCCTTTTTAATATTGCTTTACTTTCAAGTCATTTATTTTATGCAATTTAAATTTCAGTCATTTATCATTCATTGCCATTTACATTTCATTTAACTTGTTTATGTTTATGTCATTTTCATTTTTCTCACTTGAGCCATACTTTGTGATTGTATATATTTGTTTGCGTGTTTTGATTTTGTTTATGGTCTTAGGACCTTAAAGATACTTAATAACAACAAAAACACTAAAAAACATCAGGTGGACTGTGGAATTTGATTTGGACTTAGGATTAAGCAACATTCTCTATGCAAAAAGGACTTGACCAATGCCAACATTTTGAGACTGAGCTATTGTGAACTGAGCCTTCATCTGATACAAGCCTTGGGATTTGTTTGAAATCATCTGCTACTCTATATTTGTGCTTAATTATTATTTTGATCCTGTGTCTGATGCTTTGTTCTGAGTTAATCAAGGAATATTTCATCTAATACATTGGAAGACAAAGAAGACTGCTAGCTATGGAAATTGCTTGCTTGGATATGACTATCTTTATTTGATGCCTTGATCTTCATGATGTCTGGATAGTGTTCATTGCTTGTTGATTATTGCTTAATTAAAGTCCAAGGGAAATGGGTTTCTATATGACATTCTTGTTTGTTGGATTGCATCCCATTGGTCAGATCTTTTCAACTCTTAACTTTTAAATTTGTGCTTAGGGTAGTCTCTTCATCTCCTCCCACTTCTTAAATTTCAAAATCTCTCCCCCTTTTAAAAAACTTCTTTGCTTGTAATTTCAAACTTAGACCTTGTTTTGCTGATTAGAAACTTTGGCCTTATGCCAATGTATTTTCTAACTCTTTCTTAAATCAAATTTGTAAATAAACTTAATCATATTGACTTAAAAATTCAAAAAGACAAAAAAGAACTAACAACTCCATTCAAATTTTGGCCCCTTGATGCCTTTTCATTTAAACTTTTATTAAAAGCAATTCACCAACTTTGAAATTTTTACCACGAAATACGAGGTTTTGATCCCTCATTTTTATGTTGGTACATAGGCACAAGACCGAAGGTCTTGTCAAACACAAAAATATAATCAATGAATTCTTTCCTCATCCCCACACTCTATTTTTCTCAAACATCTTTTATACCAAAAAACACATACACACATGAAAAAGGGCTCCCTAGGAGTACCTAGGATACTTTGGGTGCTAACACCTTCCCTCTGTGTAACCAACCCCCTTACCGGTAATCTCTAGCATTTTATTAGTTTTGAAGCGGAACACCATAAAATTCAAGAATTCTTGAGACAAAGCGGCCATAGGGAAGTCCACCACTCAAAGAAAGTTGATGCATTATGTGTTGGTAAATAACATATGACCAGTTAATCTTCAAATTCAACTTCATGGCTCTAATCAGTTGCAATTCAAGTTCACTGACTTGAGAGTGATTAGAGTGCTTGGGTACCAACACATATGCGAGGACGTAGTGGAGCATCCTATCGCTCACAGACAGCATACTTGCATATTTCACAACTCTTGAAGATTCTGTGCGTTGCCAACTCATGAAGTTGGCTTGAGTACCTCTAGAGATAGAAACAAAATATTCCAGACTATTATAGTTATTCCAAGCAGCATGGTCAGGTTCGGTGCCATGACGAAATATTTGTCCGTCCGAAGGGATTTCAAGACATTGTCCTAGTTGAGTAATATCCATAGAAATTTCCACATTCTTCACCTTTGCAATAAAAGCCAAGTCTCCAAATTCATCAGTGCCAAACTTAATGGAGGAATAGAATTCTCTAATCAAATC